>NC_084598.1:10411000-11011000 GCF_033807715.1 Cololabis saira
TAGAAGTGGCAGGGCTGAGATGCCTTTATTTAAAAGGGTGAAGAAAAAAAAAGAGGTTGGTGGCCTGGGGGAAAAAACTGTGCCTGGTGGTTTTGGTTCTGATGGACCTGAACCTGCGAGCTGATGGGAGGGGAGTGAACAGGGAGTTCATACCCCTTTTACACCAAACCGGTTCCATGGCTGGTCCCGGGACAGTGCTGGTGCTGGTTCACAACTCGTTCAACTTGCGAACCAGCTGAGAACCATTTTGTTTTTCCATAGCTCGGGTGCTAAGGGGAGGCACGTCATTACGTCACTGCAAACGTCAGTTAAGTCGCTGCATTTGCATTGGCGTGAAAGTTGAAGCAACCACAAAGTATTCGCTCTAATACAGACTTGGTCCGCGTAGCACCCTCCGTTGACCATATCGCTAAAAGACAGGTTGTCTCCTCTTCAGACTGCTGCTTTGCTGCATCCATATTAATTTGTTGCTTATTTGAAAATGTTGCCGTCCAGAACCAGCCCTGGAACCGGTTTGGTGGAAAAGGAGTAACAGTGCCATTGTGAGAGGAGGGAGGGGGGCATGTGGTCTCTCAAACCTGGTGTAAAAGGTGTTGAGATTGTCAGCCAGTCCGGGGGAGGGGGTGATGACAAGGCTTTTTCTTTTGTAGTTGGTGATGGTTCTGAGGGTCCTCCACACAGCTGCAGAGTCATTGGTGCCTATTGTGCCACACTCAAGTTTGGCACAATAGTCCCTTTTGGCGATTTTAATGGCCCTCTTAAGGTCGTGTCGTGTCCATGTCACCTTCTCTGTACGCCTGTTCTTTCTGGCGTCTGAGATCTCTGAGCTGCTTGGAGATCCAGGGCTTTTGGTTATTGTACCTGGTGATGACGACAACTGTCGGTCTCCATTTCAGGTTTCCCCCGGCGGGAACGCAATCCTTTATTTTCCAAAAAGCAGAGATTCCCCCGGTTGAGATATGCCGCATGGTGGCTAAGATGCAATATTTACACTAAAAGATACAGAAAAGACGGGAGCACTGAAATACCGGATGGAGGTTAGGCGCCAATGAGCAGGTGCCAATGAAAATACTCCTAAGTGAGAAATGAGTGAGGTTATTGTATTAGCTACCACTTTTGCAATGAATTGGTGACGAAAAGCTGGATTAAGAGTGGAAGATGTTTACGTGATGTGGTATTGTTATGTTATGCTGCGTTATGCCGTCAATGACATGGGGGTGACTGGCATCAGTGCCATCAATAACATACAGTTGTCCCAAGAAACAACCAGCGTGGGAATCCAAAGTTACTCTGGCTGTATCAACTGATATTAACATATCATCTGATATTTTAATATGAAGTAAGTCCACTGTGCTGCTTTAACAGACTAAAAGCAAATGCCTTGCCGTTGTCTTCTGACTGCACTCTCAAACAATTTGGCCTTTTAGGGGTCAATTAAATATGGCAGACTGTCAAGAGTGCTGGTGAAGGAAACACGCGCACGCACGCACGCGCGCGCACACACAAACGCATGCAGGATTAAAATGCATATATATGTGGCTTTTGGGTTTTACCAAACTTGGTATTCACTGTATATGCAGACAAGGGAGAAAACAAAAAGAAAAGAATCAGCTTTTTAGGTAACAGGACAACTACAAACTGGATATTTTTGGTAATCATACCAATCCTATCAAAATAAAAAGCTCCAACTTTCACCCTTTTCTAAATATTTAGAGGATGGTTGTGTATCTGATACAAATAAAAAATAAATTATTCTGTAATTTGACCCTTTTTGACCTTCTTAATCCACCAGAAACATGATGTGTCTTGCCCCTGTCTATTTAATGTTGAATACTCACAGGAGCAGTTTTAGTATTCAGAGAAAAAAACGTCCAGTAAAATAAAGTACCCAGAGAGTGTGATTAGAGCCTTATAGGCTTACATAGAAAGCTTTGTTTGTTTCATATTCCCTTCTCAGATACAGCACGATCTGTCGCTCAGATACAGTAGACTCACTGGTAAAGGAAAATAAATGCGTAGCCTTAATTTTGTTTGCCCCAGAGACATTCCTGTCTGAGAATAAGCACCAACAAGACTTAAGATACATTATGATAAGAAAGTAAATTCTAAATGAAAAAAAGGAGACAGAAGATAAAATGTGAGTCACAGGAATTACCAAAGTTCAAATAACAGCAACTGTTAGACAGTTCTTTGACTCTGCATGCTGCTATTGCAGGAATTTAAATCCATGTTGGAGATCAGATCAGACTGCCATGATTCTTTTAGGGAAGTAAGTTCCGTTAGCTTGGATATAGTTGGGATACGTAGGCTAGTGATACATATCCTGGAGCCCAGGGTTACTTTAGTTTGTCAAACAGTTATAATACCACATGTATACATTTTAATGTCCGGTTCTGTACCCTCAAAACCAAAACATTTCTCTGCTGCATGTCCTAAACAGCATTAACCTGTTGATTGTTCCCACTGAAATGCAACAAAATATGTACAGTGAGAAAGAGTACGAGCAAGAATGGTCTTTTATTTCTTTTTATTTCTTTGGGATCATCATCTTGTAACTCTGAATGCTACATAGGTCATGGCTCATACAACTCCAAGGTATTCAGAATTCGTGAATAAAATATCAAAATTAAACAGAAACAGTGTAGCAAAGGCCAGAATCGTTTCACCTCAAATCCTCCAATATGAACACTGAATAAAAATCTCTGTTTCTATTTTTAAATACCTATTATTGTTTTATTAACTCTTTACCTTCACTTCTTTTTCTAATCATGCTAAGAATGTACTTAAAGGAAGATAATGGCATATCATATTGGAAATGTTGTTGCAGCTGTTGATGTTATGGCAGCTTCAAATGTACAAAGGACTGAATTTTGAGAGTGGGAAGACATCATGACACTTAAGTGAAGATCAGCTTTGTTCACATGTTTGCTGCCCTTTTTCTTTCCACAGTAATTACTTGAAAACAACCAAGTGAAAATGTTGCTGTTAAATATGCTGAGGCTGAGAGGACCTGCTTAATCATTTAGGAACAAAAGAATAGTTCTTTCTTGTTCTTAAGAAAGATAATGAAGTGCAAAACCCTCTTGCAGTATTTTTTTTCCCTGGGAGGATATAATGAGAGAGGTGTCCTACTTTAACAAAGAATCCATCTATTGTAACACACAAGGAAACCCAAACAAGACAAATATAGATAACATAATTATATCTAACAGAGTGGGGAAAAGGAGCTAACTTGGACAAGGAGACCAAAATGGTACGTTGGAAACTGAAATGCAAGGCCCTTGGGACATACGAGACATACAGTAAGGTTGATTTCTGGGTCATGATAGATTATGTAATTTTGTGGTCTGTGTCGGACGTGATTCTGATGGCATTCGGAAATGGGTTTGACTTATAGAATTTTTAGCAACTGCCCACTCAATAGCAAATGCCACGCTTCATCCGTCTGTGTTATAGGGTAGTTCAACTACAATAGAGGCAAGTTTTCTTCTGTGTGAACCCCTAATCCTGGACTGGTGACCTATCCAAGGTGTACAGTACCTTGGTCTGTTGCCAAGAGAGAGCCTTGATAAGACTTGATAGAATCCTTCTGACCCTAAACATGAATAAGCGAGTATGGATAATGGATGCATGGATGGATGAATCTCTAATCCCTCATTAATTCAGTGTGGTGTAAAGGTTGGTGCCAGTATTCAATAAAAGCACCTTGTTGTACACTACAAGCTTATAGATATGAATCCTACTTTGAGTAGTACCATTCAAAAATGTGGACAAATGCTACTTACAGTATAGGGCTGGGCGATATGGACCAAAAGTCATATCTCGATATTTTCTAGCTGAATGGCGATACTCGATATATATCTCGATATTTTTTCTGTGCCATAATTCGGGTTTCCCCCAAAGCATTTTAGCATAGCATCTCTGTTAGCGTCATTTTTTTTTCTGAGGCAAACCCTTAAAAAAACAGTCAGTTTTAATACAAAGCCTCGTGCCAAATGTCACACAGGTTCCTTTATTAACAGAGGTCTGCACAATATCAAAATGTATAAAACATATGAAATAAAAATAAACTGCCTGCACATATAGAATAAAAATGCTTCTTGAATAAAACAAAACAAATATCCCTTTCCTGCATAACAATTAAATTAAAATACACTGTGCAATTAATACAATGTAGACAGTAACAGGCAGACTTTTCCACTGAGGTTGACAGTTGTGTAAATAACAAAACATTTGTGCAAATCTCAAATAAAACATTCAAGTCAATTTGTCACCAAATAAGCTATATCAAAATCAAAAAAAAAAAAAAAAAAAAATTTTAATCGATATAAACGATATGGTCTCGTACCATATCGCGCTTGAAAATATATCGATATATATTAAAATCTCGATATATCGCCCAGCCCTAGTATTCCAAAATAATGTCTCCGTACGCCCTACTCCATGCTTTGAGTTCCCTTTATTCAGTCTCTTTGTCATTTTCCAGCCATGAAATGCGATTTATTTCCGGATATTGGATTAAGACAGATTGCATATCAGATTACAGAGAACACCTGTAAGTTCCTCGACCTTGATTGTGCCTCCTTGTGCCACCTGCCATCGTATCTGTTATAAATAGAATAGCTGCTGACTGGACTACAGTGGGTTATCTGTGCTGGAGGTAGTCAGCGGCTCTGATCGCAGCAAACTAATGGCTTTCATTTGGATCTGACAGCTTGGTATTTACAGGTCCCTCTTGTATTGATGGACTGCATAATTTAGAGTCATTTGTTTTCCTGCTTGTCTTGTATGTGCTATTTCACCGCTGCAGAGCTGTAAAATAACACAACAGGAATGTGATGTGATTAATGGCACAAGCTATAATGTTAAAGCTGATTCTTGTAAAATAAATTTGTGTGGGCTTTGTTTTCCTGCTGAACTCATATGTGTTTTCCATAATAAATGTCAGTGCTATATCTGTAATAAAGGCTGATTAGTTATAAGTCTTGAGCAAACATTAGATGATAAGCAGCGGTGTAGAAGTTATGCTGTGGGATTTGAGCTGGAATTGATTGTTCCTAACTAATATTACCCAGGGATGTTGATAAACTGGAGCATAATCACGCCCACTTGCATGGCAGTGTGCAATCCCCACACTGAAAAGTCCACTGGGAGTTTTCCAGTCTGGAAGCATCTCTAGCAGAGAGCTGAGGACTCTCAGCTGAGACATGATCAAAGGATCCAAAGTGTGTTGGTGTGTCGCAGAGCTGCACTTAACACCTCAAAAGATTCACCAGCCACTGCTGGTGAAAAGGCGTGATCCTAAAGGAGAGCTTTCATACAGTACCAAGTCCCAAAAGAATGTCAGTAATCATTACAGGATGTGTGTCAAATATTTGTTTCGTATAGACTAGTCAATTTTAAAGACTGTAGCCCAACAATATTGTAAATATTGGTCATAAATTATACTTTGACATAATTATAGGTAATTTTGCTATATTTCTAATGTTACCCTGATGTCAAATATGAAATCTGTTTATTTTTGTTAAACACTAAGAGTCCCCCTTCCTGGCTGTGGGGGAACAATGTTGCACAAGTAAAGGAAAGCAATAAAGTATACATTTGCTCAGAATCAAGGCTGAATTACGTGTGTACACACACACACACACACACACACACACACACACACACACACACACACACACACACACACACACACACACACACACACACACACACACACACAATCACACACACGCACACACAGAGGCAGAAATGTCCATATTCACTGTTGTCATCAGACATACTGTATAAACCTGTGCAGATACACAGTGGCTTTGTTGTTGTTATTTTGAGGGGTGCTGCTGGCCTAAAATGTAAAACAGTCTTTATCAAGTAACATTTTTCTTTTATTGATATGAAATCATGTAAAAAATTAGGTTTTTGTAGGGCTGGGCGATATGGACCAAAAGTCATATCTCGATATTTTCTAGCTAAATGGCGATACTCGATATATATCTCGATATTTTTCTGTGCCTTAATTGGAGTTTCCCCCAAAGCATTATAGCATAGCATCTCTGTTAGCTTCATTTTTTTTCTGAGGCAAACCCTTAAAAAAACAGTCAGTTTTAATACAAAGCCTCGTGCCAAATGTCACACATGTACCTTTATTAACAGAGGTCTGCACAATATCAAAATGTATAAAACAAATGAAATGAAAATAAACTGCCTGCATATATAGAATAAAAATGCTTCTTGAATAAAATAAAACAAATATCCCTTTCCTGCATAACAATTAAATTAAAATACACTGTGCAATTAATACAATGTAGACAGTAACAGGCAAACTTTTCCACTGAGGTTGACAGTTGTGCAAATAACAAAACATTTGTGCAAATCTCAAATAAAACATTCGAGTCAATTTGTCACAAAATAAGCTATATCAAAATCATTAAAAAAAAAAAGTAAATTTTTTTTTTTTTTTTTCTTTTAAATCGATATAAACGATATTGTCTCGTACCATATCGTGTTTGAAAATATATCGATATATATTAAAATCTCGATATATCGCCCAGCCCTAGGTTTTTGTTTCAGGTGAATGGACCTCTTCGACAGATGCCTCCGTTGCGTTATTGCAACTCCATGTTTCTCCAGCAGATCTGAGCAGTTAAACCGTAACTCCCAGGTGTTCCTCTCATGTTTGAAGTGGCCACCATTATTTCTCCTACTCACTTGGCAAAGGAACTTAAGTTTAATTATTGCAATCTAGCACTTCACCATGAAATGGCAATAAGCTAGATGCACCCCTCCTTAAGGAATCTCAAATAATAACACTGATTAAAATACTGCTAGTAAACTTAAAATGTTAAATATGCATCAGATTACCTTTGTGATTGGTGGCTTGAAGGACGCACGCTCCCTTAGTCACATACACACCTCATGAAAGGAAATGATAACCATTCTGAAGTAAGTTTGCCTTTGTTCAGCCATCTTTCCCAGCTAGATAGCCTCCATCTCACCGTTTTCACCTCTTTGAGTTGTCATCGTCCTGTGTGGCTGTTACCAGGGGCCAGCGGCTCTCCTGGACTGCAGAAAGCAGCCGATGTGGAGTAAATAAAAAAAAAAAAGGAAAAGGAAAAAAAAAAACAATTGACAGTTGTACATAAGGAACATTTGATTCAGCGGAGCATTAAAACAATCCTTTTCAGTTTTGACCGAGAGAAATGCTAGCACATTGACTGACTGAATGGACTGAGATATTGATTCAGGTTGGCTTGAGCAGGGAACTGTTTATTGAATATTTCACACTTCCACTATGGCTTGTACATACACTGTTGGATAACTCTTCAATTTCTTTCCCCCCCCCGGTACACACCCCCACTCCCCCGTGGCTGGTGCAGGGTGCTCGTTTACTCACACCAGATTTTAGCTGGAGCTGCTGAATGTACAATCATTACAAAACTTTATCAGACTGAGATTCTCCCAACCCAAAATCATCTGCTTCCACCAAAGTATCTGTTCAGAGGAACAAGATATATGATATATTGGTTGTTGAACGAATATATTACTCATGCATCTTGTCTCTCTGTGAAAACAAGGTGCTCATTTCCACTTGTCATGTTTACATACTGTTAATTGAATGGGCAAACACATAGATAAATTAAAATGGATAATAATTTAACACATTTGAGCAAGGAAAGAGTAAAAATGTCATTATTTTTTCCTCATTTAATCTTCACACTGCACAGTTTTAATCTGCATCCATGAGGGACAGATGGATATAAAGATTAAGGTTGCAAATTAATAACACGTACATACTCAGTGATGCAAAATCAATGAATATAGCATATTTATTTTAATACCTTGCTCTTTACAGTGAAAAAGGCAAAAGTAAAAATGCACACGGCAAGTACTGAAAAAATCTCATTATCTTTATTCCATATCAGTCTGTCACAATTTAAAGACGGACAGCCGCATTGAGTGGCACATGGTTATTTATGCAATTAGTTTGAAGAGAGGTGTAATTCAAGCTGTGACACATTCCCGCTCTACTGCAATGGAACGGAAAGTATCAGGGCAATCCAGCAGCCTGCCTTTCAGCTAATGTGTATATGCAGCCACCCTCTCATTACATACAACTGAAGTATATGTTTCGATGTAAATATTTCAAGAGTTGTGCTTGTTATTCAGCTTTGAGAACACGCAGAGTTGGTATCACACCAACAGTTTGCAACAAGGATTTCACCAAGATTCAGTATGTAACCACTAGAAAGTCTTGGTGGCTTATGTTGGTTAGACCGGTGCAAAGTGTGGGAGAGAGAGTGCCTGATGGGATGTGTAAAACTGACAGAGGTCAACTGTAGACCTTGATGGATGGATGGGAAGAGAGATGCAGGGTAATAATTTGGGAGGGCAAATCTCATTTTCTCCAGCCAGCTTAAGGGAGCAATAAACTCAATCAAACATAAATGTAATCAAACATGTCATCACTTTTTTGTAGCTGTAGAGGGATCTCTCTGACCATGGCTTAACTGTGTGCCACTATCTCACTCCCTCAATCCTGGCCTTCCTCTCTCTTTCAGCATTCCCTAAACAAAGACGGCACCTGCTCCGGTTCGTTGCAAGATTACATTGCCAATGAAGAAAACTTATTTTATTTCTTCACCTTGATAAAACACTTTTATCTTGCTGACGAAAGCTCTCGTCAAGCCAAAATGATTGGTCCTGCTGATAAAGATCTCAGGCAAAATAAGGACGGGTATTTATTTTATTTTTTGCCACATGGTGCAAAAAGATTGTGAACATTGCACTGTCATCCCCATTCAAGTTCAAACATAAAACGTCTTAGCAGGCACTTTCTTGTTTACACATTGAGCACTTGTGTAGCAACATTGGTACTTATTGTTCCATCAAAACCATCTGTTTCTCTTTTGCTGCCATTTGCCACAAGAACCTTGGTGAAAAGATGGCCAATGTCTAATGACACAACATTAAACATTTCTTCCCCAGTCATTTTCCTCAAAATGTATCAGATCTAACAGAAGACTGTTAGATTTGTGCTCCACCACATTCAGTAGCTTGACTTTAATTTTCTATTAATTTGATTTTTGGTGGTAAAAAGATACATTTGATATTATTGATACAAGTGTGTCAAGAAATTACTTAACATTTCATTGAAAAATCAGGACGAAGAAGCTACAGCTACAGACAGCTAAACGAAACTTATGAAGCTCCAAACCTGTGGGAAGCTGGAAACTATGTTTTATAAACACAGTTTTTGTGAAAAATATTGTTCCAACAGGTTAAATAATATACTGGTGTCTGTTCTGAACATGCTGTGACAAAGCATTTTATTAAGTTTTTTTTTCATTGCAAGTTTTTAAATGATAAAGATCTTTAATGCCATCTACCAACAAACAAAGTAAAAATAAAACCACATTCCAATTAGGCCTGTTAATAAATGGCATATACTTGCCATTAGTGAAAGTGATTTTGATTAAAACCACATAAGTAGGCAATTGCACCACTGAAGGAAGTGTAGGAATTTCTGGCAGATACTGGTTACTCCCCACATGTTACTACCATCTTCTGTATTTTACATAAGTCTGGACTGTGTGGGTGGGTGGCAAGAAGTAAGCCATTTCCTCCTAAAACAGCAAGTGTTTCATCTGACTCGTGTGTGTTCTTTGTAGATTACTTATGCTTACTGCAGTGTGCAGGTGCCAGACCAGGATTTGTAAGGTTTTCCATTGCTTGGAGTGAATGGGATGCGAGAAGCTGCACGGACAGATGAAAAGGGCCAGGATGTTGGAAGACTGGAGAAGCTCATTCACATCTCCCTTTTCTCCCAACCAGCCACTTCGGATGTTGTCACTAAACGTCACGTAAAATACAGAGTTTCTAGGAGTGGGCTGCCATCTATTTTTTATTATAGTTTTTAGTTGTTTAGTTAGTTAATTGGAGATGTTAAGCAATTGTCTTGTAGTTTATTCAGGTTTGGAGCAGCACGTTTGATTATAGCAGGGAGTTCTGTTTTGTTTGTTATTTTGGCCATGGTCCAGTCTGTATCTTTACTTCTAGTTTTCTAGTCGGTGTTTGTGAACTAAATAAAATTCTATATTTCAAACTGATAGTGTCTGCTGGCTGCTTGAGAATTGGGAGAGATGAGGCCTCTTTCATGTTATGTCCTTTGTAACTACTAGACCGAGGCGTAACAGCAAGCTTTCTGAATAAAATAATTTTTAGTCACCCCAAAAACTGTGGGAAAATGTGTCATGGTCTGACAATAAAGAGGTTGAAACCTTTTGGCCTTAATTCTAAAGGTTATGTTTGGGGCAAAGCCAACTCAGTGCATCATCCAAAAAACATTATACTGACAATGAACCATAGTGGGGATGGCGCTGTGTTTTGGGACTGCTTCTCTGCTGGGCCAGGGGCACTTGACAGGCTAGATGGGAAAATGAATAGCTTCTGTCCTCTGTGAAAAAGCTGAAAATGAAGAGGAATTTCATATTGCACCACAACAAGGACCCAAAGCACACATAAAAATGAGCCAAGACATGACTCCAGAAAAGGAAAATCATAATCCTGGAATGGCCCAGTACCAGTCCAGACATCAATCCCATTGGTAACCTATATAATAATAACCAAAACCCAACTATACACAGAGATCCCCTTGCAATTTGAAGGAACTCAACTTAGGAACTTTAGAAAACAAGAGTGGGATAAAATGCCAAAGTTTAAATGTGTGAAGGTACTAGAAATGGCCGAAAGTGCTTTTGCAAAGTATTATTTGGGAGGACGGTGGCTTAGTGGTTAGCACTGTTGCCTCACAGCAAGAAGGTCCCCGGTTCGACTCCCAGGCCCGGCAGGGGCCTTTCTGTGTGGAGTTTGCATGTTCTCCCCGTGCTTGCGTGGGTTTTCTCCGGGTACTCCGGCTTCCTCCCACAGTCCAAAAACATGCATATTAGGTTAATTGATGATTCTAAATTACCCGTAGGTATGAGCGTGAGTGTGATTGTGAGCATGGTTTGTGTGTCTATATGTGGCCCTGCGATGGACTGGTGACCTGTCCAGGGTGTAACCCCTGCCTCTCACCTAAAATGAGCTGGGATAGGCTCCAGCAGACCCCCGTGACCCCGTGAAGGGATAAAGCGGGTAAGATAATGAATGAATGAATGAATATTTGGGAGGAGTGTTCAAATTTATGCAGTCAAACTATGATCAATTTTCTTTTTTTTTTAGTGTTCTTTTTTTTTCTTCATTATATTTTAATGAAATATAAGACTTATTATATTTCAAAGACCTTCAATTTCATCATGTCGTTTCATACTGAGTCAACAAAACAACAAAGCATGGCATCATTTGCTGCCTAACAGAATCTGCACTGCATGCTGCTGTCAGTCACTGTATGTGACATTTTTTAAGATCATCTCCCTGAGGAATACATAATTGTACATTACGTGTCAAGGGGAAATTGGCCCATATGCTGAATTTATTAGAGAAACCCATTGGCTAGACAAAGCAAAACTGTAAGGCTTTGTCACCTTCTGTCTTATTTATTTGGCGGAAATGGCCCAAAGTTGAAATGTTTCTATAGCCTTAACCAAAGCAACAGTTTTCTCCATGAATTCATGTGTTCTCTTGGTGCATTTTGAAAGGGTACCATATACAATGTGGAATTGCTTTTGAGGATAACCGGGAAAATTTCTTGTGAACTGGCAGTTCTTTGGCGGTGTAAGTATAAAAAGTGGGCACATACACACTGAGGAAAGTGGGCTGAAAAGCCTGGGGAAAATGGAAGTGATGTCCTCCATTACACAGAGGGAAGATCAGCGACTGGGAAAAGGTGCCTGTGACATATCTACTGTAGTTATCTTGGTAATGTATGAAATGTACCATATGATTCAGGCAAGTACAGGTACAGGGTGCAAAAAGACAGCGGCAATGATATTTTCCTGGCCAATGTCTGCTTTGCTGTCTCATTTTTCACAACAATGTCTGCTGTATGAACTGAATATGTGATTAGATACTGCCATCTGAACTACGGTGCCAGCAGTCAGCTACCTCCATAGACAGCAAGCAACATGTTAGATGAAAATGCAGTTAGGAAGAAGTGATCAGCTACTGCTTTGAACAAACTATTTCATTTTTGTAGTACAATTTTCACATTATGAATATAATGATAGAAAAAGATGACAAAAAGGAAAAAAATATGATACTACTACTACTTCTTCTACTTCTGCTGCTACTACTACTACTACTACTACTAAAGAATAATAGTTAAAAAACACCAACATCTTTTTGTTTGACAGCATATATTTGAATATATGAGGCTAAATTAAAAAGAAAAATGCAATAATGTTGATGAGACCTAAATGTGTAATTTTGTTGACACTGTGTTCTTTATGTTTCATGTTGCAACTTTGTGTGATAAGGTCATCTCAGTCAAAACACCGTCTGAGGTTCAATCATATCTCACTGAGCGTTCATTTACAGTGCCACGGCAAGGGAAGACGTCCCTTTCACATCGCCTCTACCACAGGACTTTCTCCAAGGCTAAGTGTTGAGGCCTCTTCTGTTTGCCATATCTATAAAGTCATCCGGCCAGGTCTTCCACTCGCATGGTTCTTTGGATCACAGTTCTTTGGATCCATTTTTCCCCGTCATTCCCTCTGAGTGACCTTACCATGTCAGCATATGCCTTGCTGACATCTCCTCATGGACGAAGCAATGGCACCTTCCAGTCCATCAGTTTGTCCACCAGGATTTTGCATGTACATTTAACACGCCTTCCAAGGTGGTAAAAAAAATCTGGGTGTCACCATTGATGACCGGCTATGTTTCTCCAACAAGGTTGCTGCTGTTATCAACCATTTGTATTGTATAAAGAAAATCAAGCTGTGCCTTCCCAAGTCCTGGTACAGGCCATGCTTGTTTCTCACCTTGACTACTACAAACCCTCCTGGCTGGTCTTCTATCTTGCAGTATAAAACCTTTACAGATGGTCCAGAATGTAGAGCTGGATTTCAAAAAGGGCTCATGTCACTCCAATGCTCTTTGACCTGAACTGGCTAGCAGTAGCAACTCGAATCAAATCAAATCACCTCTGCTGTCCTACAGAGTAACATCTGGGTTGGCTCCCACCAATCGCAATTTAATCATACAGGCTTACACTCCAGGTCACTTGACGGGAACCTCAAAGGAATGCTGTCTTTGTCCATACACACAAAGCACTCAGTCCAGACAGTCCTCACAAACTGTTTCATGTTGGTGGAACAAGCTGTCAATTACTATCAGAGCAGGGGCAACCCTTCAAGAAGCTCTTTAAGGTGCACCTTTTCCATCTTCATCTTCTCTCCTAACTGCATAACAGAACTAACATAATTATTCTTTGCTCTTCTCTATTTAAGGTGATTCTCTAGCTGTATTGTTGATTGTGTTTTCTGCATCTTGTAATTGCCGTTTTACCTTAGGAATGGCCCGTTTGGCATATTGTAAGTATCTCTTTAGTTTGCTTTGTATAAAAGTGTCTTCTAAATGAAATGGAATTTAGATTTCCATTTCCATTTTTTTAATTCCAAGTTTGATTCTTATTGGTCCCTTGTGAAATAATAATCACATTCTGATAACCAGCACCTTAGCTCAGGTATTTTCTATCCTACACTGATATCAGCTAGTCTTGTACAAGGAAGAACTCTGCTGCAGGAAGTTAATAATTATTGTAGAGACATTTGAAGAGAAACCTGGTAACCTGTCCAGGGTGCACCTCACCTGTTGCCCAGTGACAACAGGGATAGGCTCTAGCAGACCCCATGACCTTGAGTAGGACTGAAGGGGGCATGGAAAATGAATAGATTGATGGCAAGAAAAGCAAAAAATCAGTCTTCTTAGTGCAATCGGTCTTACAGCTGGAAAAAAAAAGAAATACAATAAAATAAAACCTATACATATATACATATATATACATATATATACTGAGTACATATATTTAAAGGAAGGATTTTCTTAAATTCCAATTTCCCAATGCAACTGCATGATAAATTATGTTTACCTATGGTCAATTACCATATCAAGGGATATTACAAGCTGAAGTGTAGTTGTGCAGAATGAATGCTGAAAGGAAATATGGAGGTTCACTGAAAGGTCTCTTCCATTAAGAATCAGCGAGTTATAAGGTCTGGCAGGATTATAGGTTCTTATTTCTTTAGCATATTTTCTATTTCCTGTTGGAAGCATATCAAATGCTAAAGTAATACAAATACAATGATTGCCTGAGCTTTTACGAAAACATTCATAGTTAATAACTGTTTTTGAAATTACAATCAAGAGATTTGATCTGTATCCTGTTCTCATATTCTAGGAGTTAATTTGAAGTGCAGATCCAGCTCCATTTAATATCTTCATCCTTTACCACACTCAATTCAAGTAAACAACAATCTTGAGTCTTGTGGGATTTGCAGACTTTCTTTTTGGAAATGCTATGAATTACATTTCATCACTGACAGAGAGCCTAGCACGACGGAGAACTACAGAAATGTGAACACTATTTCCTCAACTCTTCCCCAACACTTTTTACCATTTCTGGTGTTTTTGTAATTTTACAACATCCATCAAATACAGCAGAACAACAAAAGGCATCATTTACTGCAAATTATCTTTGGGAGAAAAAAAACAAACAACAACTTGGGATCCATAGAAAACTGCAAAGGCTCTGTATTGAATGTATATTCCATCTAGTTTGCGTATCGATAAAGCCGGTTCGTGACTTTGAGGTTATTGATCTGGTTTGAAGAAAAGGTCATGTTTAATGACTTGTGCTTTATGCAAACCCTGATCTGTTCCAATATTAGTCAAGTAAATGTGCAACAGAGCCTTCTTTAATCAAAGTAAGCCAAGATTTGATCAGATTTTTTTTCTGGTTCCATGCATTCTACATACTTACAGCCCCATCTTTTCAATCTTCTTGAATGATGGATGCACCTCGTTCATTTTCGTGTAGCTAATTAGAAGCTACTTTGGGCACAATGGAATATGCAACAAATGCAAATGAATTTGGCAACACCTGCAGTCATTGGTGCTTGCTTTGACATGACTAAAATTTCAACAAAGCCATTTCAGTTTGCATAAAGATAGAACAGCACCTGGCAGGAAAATGTTGTTTTATTTTTATTCTGGAATCTGCTTGAATGACAGAAATAGTGAATACATACTGTAAGCAGGAGGTCAAAAGTAAGAGAAATTAACCTATTCAAGTTTCCTTCCATGCCAAATTTACATGCACAAAAAGTACAATGACTATACAAGCAACAGTTCTTTACTTTTCCGAAACAGGTCACCTTATCCACACAACTGGGCTCTTGCCACTGAACGTTTTCAACAAACACAGACCGTTGAATTGGTGTGCAGCAAAATACATTGTTGTGGAAGAGGATAATCAGTCAAATCTGCTGGGCTGTCAAAGCAAACAGAAAATTTGATGCTATAAGCTTTCTTCAGGGACCACTTTGGTCCTGATGTACACAAAGGTTACACAGGTCTCTACAGAGACTCTCATTTCGCTTTCCTATTAACTGCTAGGGCCCTTGTCTCCATCCGCCACACTCAAGTATATTGATTCGTCACAAAAGCGGGCGATCAAACTGGGCTAAGATTGCTCAGGTTTAGATTCTGGTAGACTTTTGGGAATTGATTCTGGCATTGAAGTGGAGTGTTAAGTGTCCTTGATTGTGATGTGAAGCATGCCATCGTAATCGGCTTTGCAATATCACAGCAAAGAAGCATTTTCTATTTTAACAATGATTTTTATAAAAAAGATACAGTCCAGTTTATACAATAATTAAAGATTACACCACCCAAAAAATATTAAAGCTTGGTTACACCAAAATACGAATTCATGTTAATGATAAATGATTATTGTAGGACTGTGAGCTTAGCAAACAGCTAATACGATTTCATTTTCGGTGTCTGCTTCCAGTGAGCACACTTATTAAATTTCAGTCAAGGTCATGGCACCACTGGAGCGTTTTGTTGTATGATTGCATAACTTTTTGAGAGAATTTGAGAGTTTTACTGAGTCATGGTCACTGGGTGTTAAAAGTTCTTGACTTAAAATGAAAAAAAAAGGTGAAATGTTTTTATTTGCAGTGGCAAGATCTGTTGTAATTTTTATTAAGTTTGAGGTGAAATGAACCGAGACATTAATTTATAGGTTAGTCCCACGGTATTTGAAAAGAAAAAACATTACTCTGAAGACTAGAATGGAGGATTATTCAAACAGCCATAGCGCTTACTGTACAATGTGGTGCGTAAGCAAACACAAACTAAAACTGGAACTCGTTTGTATCATACCACTCCTGTCACAAGCTCTGAACCTGTTGTTCACGGCTATTCCAAGTAATGATGTCCAGGCTAAACAGATGATCAACAATGCAGATAAGGGTTAGGGCTTTGGTATTTCACTTCATTTTGAACTAATTGTTCATGCACTCATTAAAGGAGCATGAGGCAGGATTGAGGCAGGATTTATGAAAAAAATTAGTATATGTTTTAAGTTTTCTAGTAATAATGTCAGATGAAGTGTTCCAAACCAAAAAGAATGAGCCCTCTAGTGTATCTCTCCGTTGCCTTGAACAGGCTGTGTGCTGCAAAATGTGCTGCAATTCGGACCCCGAATTTCCCACGCTGGGCGGCGGATGTGACGTCACATGACGCTGCATGCACGTTCTTCCCGGTCGTGGTGAAGGGTGGCGCTAGAGAGTCTCATTTCTTAAAAGGAGCCTCATGCTCCTTTAAGGTAACAGTTAACTAAAGCCATTTTTTCATTAAATTTGTTTTTACGTCAAAGTCGGCATTGCTGATAGCCATTCCACTTAAAACAAACAAACAAATAAAACAATTTCTGCAGTAATTTTCAATCACTTGTACGTCAATCAATTGTACGTTTAAATGCAGTGCGTTAGCTTGTTTGTGATTTTTTTTTTTTTAACATGCTAAAGTAGGCCGTTAATTCAGAAAGCTGTAGCTAATGACACACACGTGCCTCAAACTATAAAAAAGTAGGTTTTTTAATGTTTTGTTTTGTTTCTTGTCTTGGTTTGGCGAGAACGGTTTGGACACACACAGATATCACAGACTTTCCATTATAGCATTGCTCTATTTATAAGCCTCCCCATACACCCATCTTACTCTCCAGGGAGGTCATTAATTTTCCACTCTGTCACTGGTATGGCCCACAAAAAGTCCATCAAAACTTGGAGACTAGTTATCTATATCACTACATTTGCCATACTTGAAATTGCTGTCAGGTTCTCATTAGCAAGAGGTTGTTTAATTAAAGTGGTCTGACAAAGTCTGTCAGACTTATAAGACAGATGATGCTTGCAGTTGTTTTTCCATTGTTTTAGTTCCCAGTGGAATAAAATGAAAACTTCCTGTGTTTAAAATGACATCACATTTTAGATCTGACAGGTCTAGAATCTGGGGCAAAGCCATTTAATCTTAGTGACATAGCTCACTGCTATGCATTTCCTCTCAGATAGTCGAGTGAAGAGGTTCGACTCCACAATGTTGATTCTCTTTCCTTTTTCCATCACTATCCTTCAACGGAAGTACACTATGGAAATAAGATGGAACAAGGTTGAGGACCAGATGTTTTCTAGTGCAGATAAAGTGGTCTTGAGATAAATGCGATGCAGACTCTGTTTCTTGGTGTGCTTCTTGTGTGGCTGTTTATGTTCTACTTCTGTGTTAGCATTTACAATCTCACTCCTATAACAGGCGGGCCCCTTTGACCTGCGAAGCTTAAACCATGCTTTTCATCTCAGGCATAGTGCCACGGTGGCTGAGAGAGGTGTTTAATGAACTGTCTTGTAAGGAGAATGTTGTGGTTGCCCACCAGCACTCATCCCTCCTCCCTGTTTCAGAAATACTTTTTTATTTACAGCCACATCTCGGCTGCGTTTTGCTGAGCTGGTGCATTTACCGAATAAGCCCCGGAGGTGCAAAGAGCTCCTTCTCTATCTGAAGGATACAAGGTTTTTTTGGATTTGCATGTTAAAGACTAAGTGAAAACGTGCACGTATTTTGCAGTAAAGTAGCAGTGATGCAAAATAATTTACATACGAGGCAGCAGACACGCTTTTTCGGTGTTGAAAGATAAACTTGAATACACAATTAATTTAATTGCATTTACGCTTTAGTGACTTTTGCCACTCCTAAATGGTTGTCAGTAGCTGGCGTTAATGTTCAGATCTCAATCAGTGTTTAATTGTATTGATCAATTTGAACATGAGAGGATGTGCCCACATAGAGGGAGGCGTTTCTGGATATTCCTATGGTGATTGTGACCATTAATCATCTTTCAGATCCCAACGTAGACCCGTCATGTGTCATTAACTGCCTTGTGTTTTCCAGGTCAGTATTCAGAGTTGTAAAAAGATGTAAACTCTTCATCTGTAATTTGATGTTTGATCACTGTTTATTACAGAGCAATAACAATAATAAAGAGAACATTATATTATTATGTTATTGCACATTTCAACAATCGCTATAATCCAAACATTTGATTATGTCCAGCAAAAATAGAATAAAATAAAATAAATTATTTCTCAATATATCAAAGTAAATTACTCACACATTCGCCAAAGACAGGTACTGTCTGTATGAAAGCTCTTAATTTCAAAAGGATCACACCCCTTTATTACCCAGACCACAAAAAGGATGTGTCTCAATGTATCAAAGGCATCTAATCGCACTTTTCCACTGGTACCTACTCGGCTCTACTCATCTCAGCTTGGCTCAACAACAATTCAGCGCAGAAGTAGGAGGTTGGAGTGAAGCTGCTGTGACGTATTTGATTGTGTGATCTAAACTAAGAAACCAACAACACTAAAGATGTAGAACCTGTAGGAGATGATATATGTGCTGCTTGGTCTGTGGCTTGTGTTCCATATCAAGTTAAAAAATGAGAGTGAGAGAAGCTTCAAGCGGTGAAGCTTTAAAAAAGTTTTTTCGTTTGTCTTAGCGCTGCTGAAAAGTCAGTTGGGAGCCGTGAGCAGCTTTGAAGTGACAGAGCTCCTGGTAGATCTGGTCGTTCCTTATCGCCCGTCTAGATCCCTTTTTAATTTTCTCCTCAGCACCAGGTTTATGAACATCTCCGCCTCAGAATTGGATCATGAAACAGACTTTTACGCTGCCATTGCTGGTGGAATAAAATGAACAAGAAGCCGTCAGAGTCGTTCTTTCCCTGATGTCACATCCTGACTCAGACGTCTGACTCCCAACCCCCCGACCAATCGGTGGCCTGGAGTGTGATGATGTCAGAGGCAGACGACTCAGCAGCTTAGAACCTCGGCAGAGTAGATACAGAAAAGTATCTACTTGGCACGTTATGGCCCTTTTCCACTAGTATCTACTCAGCTCGCTTCTACCCGGCACGCCCCCGTCCTGCGCTTTTCCACTACGGGCCAAGGCGGGTGGAGCCGTGCCAAGCAGATACTTTTTCTGTAAATATTCTGCCGAGGTTCTAACTGGGCTGAGCCGGCACTATATCTGACGTCATCACATTACAGGCCACTGATTGGTCGGGGGCGGGCCGTCAGACGTTTGAATCAGGAAGCGGGAGTCAGCGCGGGAGTCAGCGCGGGAGCGACTCGCGGCGATTTTATTATAATACGCAAACGTCTGTTTGGTGATCCAACTCTGAGGTGCAGATGTTCATAAACCTGGTGGCTGACGAGAGAATTAAAAAAAGGGATGTAGACGGGCTGTTTTACTCTTAGCCGCTCACGGCTCCAGCTGATTTCTCATCAGCGCCGACATGAACAAAGGGGTTGCGCTATCGAGTACGTCACAGCAGCTTCACCCCAACCAGCCCACTTCTCCCCTGGCTGTGGAAAAACAAACGAGGACAAAACGGGTGGAGCCGGGATGAGGCGGGACGAGCCGAGTCAGGCTGAGTAGGTACTAGTGGAAAAGCGCCATTAGACCCCTAGTGGGAAAGCGGCAAGCCAAGGCGAGGTGAGCCGAGCCGGGCTGAGTAGGTACTAGTGGAAAAGCACCGTAAGTTTGATAAGACCTTAACTCTTGTAAATACACAGACGACTTAATGACAATGTGACGGTTTTGGGTTTATGTCACAGTTTTGTCATGGTTTTTGTATTTACGTCCTGTTTTATTTTGAAATCCCATGTCCCTGTGTTTCAGTTATGTCTCGACTTCCCTTCTTCCCCTCTGCCCTGGTCGTTTGTACCTGTGTTTCCTCAAGCCCTCTGTGTATATCTTGTCTTGTCTTTCCCTTGCTCCATGCTGATCCGTACTTTTATCTCCTCCTTGTCTCATGTCATGTTCTTTGGGGTTTTTTTGTCAAAGTTTTAGCTCTTGTTTTTTGTAATTCCTGCTCAGCAGTGCTTTGGTTTTTATTAAATTTAAATCACGTTTCTTGGACCACCTGCTGCGTCCGTCTCCCGTATCTGGGTCCTACTCATCCGCACCTTGACAGACAGGCTGTGTGTGAAAATGAGGCCACTGAATAACTCGCCTGGATATGTCTTTACCATTTGCTATCAAGGACAACGTAGGGATCTGTCAATTTTTCAGCACATGAAGTAACAAATTGGGTCTGAGTTGCCAAGCCCAGCGCTTGGCAACACAGACTAAATTTGTTACCCCCTTCAGTGTTCCCACCACAGACGTACAGTAGCTGCCACTCATGTCTTCTAAAGTATGTTTACAATTGCTATAATTTTGGTCAAATGTTGCAGGTTATGAAGTGTGAATGGTTTAATTTATACTCACCATGAAACTAATGTTTCCATCATACTGCTGACGTCCAGTGGCGAAACAACTCATCACCGGGCCCCGATGCAAGATCATTAAACCGGGCCCTGCCCATATCAATGCAAAACAGACACGCTGTGATTGACGCAATCTCACAGCAGATGCATCACCATTCAAATGACAACGGGCACTACTGACAGCTTTAACCCTTAACACAACCACAGCGCAGATAAATATGTTTAAAAAAAATCCACATCAATAACACAAGCACATTGCAATTTGGTGACACGGCAGAACACCACATAAAAACAATCATAGCGCATAAACACAACAAAAAGCACATATAACCAACAGCATAACGCACACAGTGCGCCGGTGGGCGACAGAACACCGGCAGTGCAACAGAACACCGGCAGTGCAACAGCTGAGAATAAACCCACACGGCGCACAGATTGAAATTTGGTGGCATGGCGGCACGCCACAAATAAAAACATCATAAACACGCATAAACACAAACAAACTAGTGATAGACTATCACTATAACAAATATTAATAATAATGGGTCATTACTTACAATTACAGTTTGACTTTCCGGGCCTTCCGCTGGGCAAAGTCATTAATTAATTCCTGACAACAGTTCAACTCTCAAGCCTGAATTATGGTTCCGCGTTAAATCGACGCCGTAGTGTACGGCGTAGGGTACGCGGCGACGCGCGCCGTAAGGGGCGCGTCACAGCGTACCTTACGCCGTAATCTGCGTTGGTGTAACGCGGAACCATAAATCAGCCTTAACTCCTTTCCTCTCCTCACTCGCCAACTCTTCCTCTACGCAAATATGGGTTACACATGCGCACTACACCGGCATCATCCTAGATCATCCATAAATTACAATTTTTATTTAAACTAGATATATCTTTATAACCAGCCCATTACATTGATGTAAACACAAAAAAAAAAAAAAAAAAAAAAAAAAAAGTCCCCAGGTCCTCCGCGTGCGGGCCCTGGACACGTGCGGGCCCCTATGCAGTCGCATTGTCTGCATATATGGTAGTTTCGCCACTGCTGACGTCATAAAAAACAAATAAGCGGCATACTGTAAGACATCAGGCCGGATCCTTCTGGAAACAATTTCAGCTAACATTCTCCCCGTGACTTTACAGAAACTCCAAACTAACAAATTTATGAGTCTTTCCTTATTGAGTCAAAAAGAATCCACAAATGTTTACATTATAAATTTACTGAAAAAGTCAATTAAACAAAAAAGCCATCAATATCCCCCTCTCCTGCATATTTTAAGAGACAGATGTTTGCAGTATATTTCCTATAAGTTTACATTACAGTGCAAGTACCACACCAGACAACAGTTTTAACAGTCAGTGAACTGTATCAATGAAGGCTTCAAATGTTGTTTTTTTTAATGATGAAACAATTGAGTCCTGGCATTTAGACTTTGATCTGATCAATCCCCACATATTACACATACATACTGGAAGAGATGAACGTAACTTACAGCTGGAGCTGGGGAGGAGACGTGTGAGGGATAACCTCTTGCTCCCTCAATAAACCTATGAATAAAATAGTTGAGTTGGAAAGAACCATGCAGAGGGCTGAAAGAGAGAGTAAAACACTGCTCGAGATGCCTGGCTGAAGCTCCCAGGAGTAACCTCATTTTGCTGGTCAATCAAATGAAGAATGATTATTAAAGTTTTTCACTCTACAGATTATGTTGTCATATTTTTGTTTCAACTTTCAGACTCTAAATGATTACAAACTGCTGTTTATTGGAAGAATCTCATACCTGCCTAACAGAGCTCCGATTAGACCTCTGATTTATTTTATAGAGTGGTGCGCTAGAGACGTTGTCACTTGAAAGTTTCAGAGTGGCAGTACAATATTGGCAAACGTATGCAACGTTAGAAAGAGGTGCTTAAACGAGTGACAGCATCACATCTGTATTGACTTCTTTCTCTTTGAGTTTAACTTTTCCACTTTGAAATTGAGCAGGACAGATCTCTGCTCGCAGGTTAACGCAACAATGCAGTTAGTTTCTGATTTGCAGGTAGGACCAAGGACCATTCTACTCTACTCTACTCTACTATTTTAGAGCGACAAGGCTTTAGATCAGGTCCAGTTCAAAATGTAAACTTGGATTAAATGAACTCCTAGATAATAAAGATTCAATAAAACAGTTTTGGACAGTTAGGCCACATTAGACCAGGTCCCAATGTTAGAAATATTTTGGAAAATTTGATATTTTTACTCATAATCAATAAACTTTTTCAGATTTGTATAACCTTGATCCTTTCGTCAGTAATTTAATATTTTAAAACTTTGTTAAAACTAAACCTGTTGGTTAAAGACATTTTGTCAGAAGTAACGAAAAAAAACAAGGTATTTTGTGGAAAATGGTGCCTACAAAATGTTTGTTCTTCAGTTTTGGTTATTTTATTTTAATTATTATTAAATTCTGGTTTTAAGTCTTGAAGCTTCATGCTTGAAATTTTGAGCATTTTTGACACAACATAAATGTTTGAACTGCCTCCTTCATTTGTCAGTGGACAGCAGATCATGAGATTGTTTGGATCTTGCAGATGAACCCAACAAGAAGCGTTCGTACCCGTCAGCACCCAAACAGGCCTGAAATCAGCTGGGTGACAGATTTATCTATGTCGTCGTTGTTCAGCTCAGTTGGAGCACACATACACCATCAGGGTCGCCCCTGACCAAATTGGGGACCCAAGCGAAATGTTATTTGGAGGGCCCCCACACCCTTACACCTCTACCCATCCCAAATGTATCAAAATGACCGTACAACAACATGCCATTCATCAACACTTAACATAAATTGTTATTAAACTATAACCAATATGTTATATATTGGCTGAAGTTTATAGCTTATATACAACCAACTAGTCATTTTACCACTCTTTTTCAACAGAGATGAATCCAGAGGGTGTTAACAAGGCATTCAATAAATGTTCATCAGGGCCGCTGGAAAAACACAATTATCCAGTCTAGACAGACAGATTCCTATCTAATAAGTGGCAGCTCAGGTGTTTGTGCTACAAAGTTTTACTTCAACAACTTACCCACCTTCAACTGAAGCACGAGTTGCCCTGTGTTTTACCTATTTTTTCCCCTTCTCTTGCTCGCTCCCAATTCTTTTGGACGACATGTTGAAATCTCACCTTCTGAAGCTTTGCAAGAGCCTGCCTGCACCCCCACCCCTCTGATTGGTCAGGTGTCGATTGCCGCCAATCATTGCACGGCCAGATTAGAGGTCTCTGTTCTCTCCTCCGCCTCATGGTAGCGCATATAAGAATCTATTGCGCATATGCGCTACCGATCAAATGTGTCCCCTCACACAAAATATACTGTAGCCCTCGTTGGAAGGTGATGCCTTATGCACAGTCCGTGTTCTGTGTTTCTGCGTTTCTGTACAATACTGTGAAAGAATATTTGTCCCCTTACAGATTTAGTCTGTTTTAACTTTTTGGTCACACTTTCATGTTCAGAACCAGGGTGGTTTGGTGTTTGGAAAGCTCCTTTCCCTTGATAAATAAATCAACTTAAATTAAATCAATTTGATTATTTCTGAGAGAAATACCTTTTTCTTGTAGTTAAAGGACTATGTGATGTAATTTTCTTAATAATTCGAAGGGATTTAGGATTTTTAGCATGTCGGTGTAACTCAAAATGTTTAGTATCAAGATTTGATTCCAATAATATCAATCAGCTACTTTAAACAATGATGTTATTGTCGTTTTCCATACTGTTACTTAGTCAACTTTTTATTACGTGGATGATACACTACATACTATAAGCTGTTACCACAAAGCAATTCCCAAATTAAAGCTGCAAGCAGCGATGAACGGGCCCTCGCACTCATGGCCACCGTCCCCCATAAGCATATCAGACATGACACCACCCACGACTTCCTATGTCAAACCATTCAAAAGTTATAGCAGAAATAGGGACAACCAATCAGCAGAAGGGGCGGGACTAAATCAGGCCAATGAAGGTCAAGGACTCAATGCAGAGTCTGATGACACCACCAATGAGTCTTTATGTCAAACCATTCAAAAGTTATAACAGAAAATAGGGACAACCAATCAGAAGAAGGGGCGGGGCTAATTTTCACTAATTATGGTCAAGAACTCAATACCGAGTCCGATGACACCACCCACGACTCTTTATGTCAAACCATTCAAAAGTTATGGCAGAGAAAAATATTCTAGGGGGCGCTGTTGAGCCGTTAGGCCACGCCCATTAATGCAAACCATGAAATATCAAATTTATCGCCAGGCTTGGCTGGCATGCAAAATTTGGTGACTTTTGGGCAGTGGTGGACAGTAACGGAGTAAATTTACTTGAGTACTGTACTTAGGTACATATCCAGAGGATTTGTACTTTACTTGAGTATTAGATTTCTTTGGTACTTATTACTCTTACTTGAATACATTTCCAAGACAAATATTTTTACTTTTACTCGAGTACATTTCTAGGAAGGCTGAAAAGTACTCGTTACTTTCAGGTCTGCTCTTTTTTCTTCTTCCCTAAAATCCTATTGGACACAAGCTGTTTTTGTCAAAGGAGGAACCTATCACAGTGCACGCTCTCCACTGGGATGTACGTAAAGCGGAAATACGTCAAGCCTCCTCAAAACGATACCGCCAAAGTAGCCTGCGTTTGTCAAGACAGAGCCGCAACAAGTCAAGACATAGCCGCAACAATGGCTACGCATGCGTCAGGAGAAGAATATTGGGAGACAGCCCAGACAGACATGGGGAGACAGTTTGTTATGCTCTATATTGCTATATTCTACTGGTACATGTCCTTCCTGTAAAGTTAAGTGACTTCAACATTGAGTTATTGAAAGCAGAGATGTAGTTTTTTGTAAACCAGTGGTCTTTGAGGGGGATCCAGACTTAGTAATTTACTGTTGTGGAAAATGAGAAATTTACTCTTACTCTTACTTTTACTTAAAGTAAATTTAAAAGCATTTACTTTTGGATACTTGAGTACCTTTAAAAGCAAGTACTTTTCTACTCTTACTCGAGTAATATTTTGACTGAGCTACTTTTACTTTTAACGGAGTAAATTTTGACCAGTAGTATTTGTACTCTTACTCAAGTACTGGGGTCGAGTACTCTGTCCACCTCTGCTTTTGGGGAACTATCAAATATGGACCAATCAGATGAAGGGGGGGCGCGCTTTTTGGCAAAGTAATGCGTGTTGTCGGAGGATAGAGACGCATATTTTGATGTATAACACACCTGGGTGCACGTTACGTTTCGGGCCGTATTAATTGCCGAAGGAATGGCATACATTTCGCCAAAATGACACGATTAATTCAAAATGGCTGACTTCCTGTTCGGTTTCGGCCATGGCTCCAAGAGACTTTTCTTTAAGTTGCGCCATGATACAGGTGTGTACCGATTTTCGTGCATGTACGTCAAACCGTATTGTGGGGCTTGAGGCACAGCGTTTTCTAGGGGGCGCTGTTGAGCCATTTTGCCACACCCATTAATGCAAACCATTAAATATCAAATTTTTCGCCAGGCCTGGCTTGCGTGCAAAATCTGGTGACTTTTGGGGCACGTTTAGGGGGGCAAAAAGGCCCTCCCTTCGTCAGAAGAAAGAGAAAGAAAGAAAGAAAGAAAGAAAGAAAGAAAGAAAGAAAGAAAGAAAGAAAGAAAGAAAGAAAGAAAGAAAGAAAGAAAGAAAGAAAGAAAGAAAGAAAGAAAGAAAGAAAGAAAGAAAGAAAGAAAGAAAGAAAGAAAGAAAGAAAGAAAGAAAGAAAGAAAGAAAGAAAGAAAGAAAGAGAAAAAATTCCTACAGATACAATAGGGCCTTCGCACTGTAAGTGCTCGGGCCCTAATTAACCCCTGTCTGAACTGGGGAAAGAAACAAGGCAAAACAAAACATAGCCCCTACAGGACATTCTTTTCAAGATATTTTTAGAGTCAACATAAGTTTTAATCATGGTAATGCTTTCCAGACAACATTGTTGTTTCCTCGCATCAGGTTTAATTTTATAGTTTTGTTTTCAGAAGAGCTCCAACGAGACGCTGATGCTGTAATACCGATCATAAACAGTTTTATGCAACTTTATGCAACTAAGATTAGGTTGGTAGTTTGCTGTCCAAGATGCTGGAGGAGTTTTGTGCTACAAGAGAGCTAAAAGCTCCAACACATCTGTGCAACATCAAACTCAGTCGTGATTGGAATATGCTCAATCTCCCAAACAAACTAACACCGATAAAAGCCAAGGATGCAAAAGAGAATCCACCTCATTTACACACAGTGCAGTGGAAGTGACGCAGCGCTAATGTGAGTCAACACGTAAAGGCAAATTGTATAATATTCGGTTTTGATGGTTTCCAATGAAAATATAACATTTTCAAAACCACAGTTCTCAAAATTCACTTGTGGCTACTTTCAAAATAACAAGGTGATCACTAAGTAATGGTACTTAACCTTTTTTTTTTTGGCTGCAAGCAAAAAGAAATTGCTTTTTTTTTCTTTTTTTTTTTTTACTCTCAAACTGGAAAAGCTTTGAGGTTACTGGAGTGCAAAACAAACACAATTAATGTAATGCTTAAAAGGGCAGGAAGTTGCCTGGAGTAAGTGCTTTCATATTTATGGAGCAAAACTAGATCAAAAACGTGTTGTTTTTCACTTACAGTTTTAAACATAGCAGTGTGAGCTGTGGCCTACATCAGACTTTCCAAATCTAATAAAGTTTAGCAGGTGAAAATCTGATGGTTGTGTTGTTGTTTCGGTTATTCTGATTTCATGCCTGTATCTGGGCAACAATTCAATCAACGGTGTATCCTAGTTTTGTGTTTGCACATGTTCTGTCAGGAGCGCCGTTTCTCGGCTGACAGCGTTAAGAGATGTTTGAGCTTCGCTGGCATGGCTTGCAGCAGAAGTCAGATCCAGTTCCTCCTTTTCGCACCAGCAACACTTGTTTATCTTGGTCACTGGGGAGACGTCCTCCTGCTACACAGTGAGCTTAGTTCTGGTCTCTGTGACCTCTATTTATCTCTACGTCTGTTTCTGAAATGAGCCCATCCATCCCTGCTAGATTCCTTCTGCCTTGATGAAGATGGACATATTTCATCTTAAGAGTTTGGACTATGAAGGAAGGGGCTGATTAAAGTCTGCTTGATTAATCCAATGTGCTGTCAGACAAAAATTCCATCAATATGCATATTTTCTGATAATTACAGGACAGAGATTATTTACACAGTGTGTTTATTCCTGCGTGACATGCAGAGAAGAGGTAAGACCTAAGATGAATTTTTAAATTGTAAATACTCTGAACTCTGTCACTAGACTGCAAAACAGAGGCACCTCACAAATATGACACGTTTTATAGACAGACTTCAAGTGTGGTGCTACACCAGAACCAGGGGTGGTAAATCCTCATACTTAGCTCCTGCTGAGTCGCCTCAAGGCAAGACATGCTGATGTCTAACAGCATCCACCCGTGGATGTTTTTAGACAATCTTCTGGCGAAGATTGTATGCAGTACATACTGTATACAATCTAAGTAATTAGTATGCAGCATTGCACGTTTTTGGTTGGCTTTACTTCCTACTCCATTCTAACACTGTGTTTCTCAGTGTCCTTGGTTCACACGAGGTTTCAGTTGGGTATTACGTCATTCTTGTGCTAAGTCAGTTCTTATTCCTCCCCGTGTTTACATACTACTTGTTTTTTTCCCCTTGTTCATGCTTGGAGCCTTTTTATCTCTTCACTTTGTTTTTTGTGCCTACTGGTTTGATTTTTTTATTCTGTCAGCTCTTTGTAGGGAGCTTTGTTCAACGTTTACTTGGACTTCCCATTTTCTACTTTGCAGTGTGTTTTGCTTGTAAGGTTGATCTGGAAATTCATTCGTAAGTTCTTGCCTCCTGCATGCTGACCATGTTTGAGTTGACCTTCATGTGCAAATTTTAACAGCTATGTAAATCCAGCCATTTCACTGATGTGATGTGGTGATGTAGATAGACAGTACCAGTAGAGTACCAACCCAGGACTAGGTCATACCTGTCAAGTCTCCCGTTTTGGTCGGGAAACTACTGTGTTTTACCTCTCTTTTCCCGCTGTCCTCTGTTGAGGAATTTATCAAAACCATTTCAGAAGTCCGCTTTGTGGTATAGTGGGTTTTATTCAGCCGGCGGTGAGCACGTCTACACAGACCAGGGTCTGGTTGAAATGCTGACCCAGATTGATTTGGCCACAGGGTTTTTATACAAAAGTTCAATCAACAAAGACAGGAATAAACAAGCCAAGTGAGAGACAGTCAGGTGTGAACTTTCAGTTTTGGGACTACCCCTGAGTAGTCAGGAAGTCCATATATGGTCCTCGTCTCTGCAGGGGCTGGAAGTCAAATCCAGTTCCACGGTGCCTGTCTCGGCAGGGATGCAAGACGCCGGAACTTGCGTGACAATGTCTTGAGCATTGAATGAGACTGGAGCTGCCTGCAAGTGCTCGTCCCTGCAGGGGTCCTCAGGAGCTTGAACTTGCATGACAATGCGTCAACCGGGGTATGAGGCTGGGGCAATCTGCAAGGCGTCGTTGTCCCTGCAGGGGCCACGTGCCGTTGGAATGCTTCATCACCTCCCATAGTAGTATTTTCCCGTTTTATAATATAATAATTTTTAAACTGCTGTAGCCGGGGTGGCCGTTCTCGCGAGGTTAGTGGCGACAACAGGAACAAACTCGGAAAAACAAATCAGAGATGGATGGATGTACAGTAACGAGAAAATACATTTCTGCCAAAATAAGCGAAGACTTCGTATAAATATCTCTAAAATGGGATAGTAAATTTACTTTCCTAAAGAGGAGCAGGATGGGGTGTTTTTAGTGTCTCTCACGGGGGAAGGACCGATGTCCGTCAGCAGCACCAGCGCTGTATAATAAAACAGTGAATACCAGAAAGCCGCATGAGTTAAAATGACAAATGAAAAGAAAATGTAAATGTTTCACTTGAAGACAATCAATGTGTATATAAACTGAAAATATTTAAAACAAAAATAAGAATGTCCACAGCATTTCAGTGTCAACAAAGCTGGGCCTATCAGGCTATCAGCACATATTTGTTTGTAAGTGGTTGACAGGTAGTTATTTTGAATTTCTCATAAATCCGTCTTAAAATGTAAGATACTGGACCTCGGTTGGGCTGGTGGGACAGCGGCGGAAAATTTCCTGTATTGTTAAATCCAAAACTTGACAGGTATGGACTAGGTTTATTAAAACCTTTGTTTGTACGGTGTATATATGGTATATTTTATGTGTGGAGTCATAGTTTTGTGGTTAAAATACATCTGACTTCCCAATAAGATATTTTTTAACAAAGAGCTGCTACATACATGTTTAGAGTTAGGCATATGGGTAATTGCCATTTGACATGAACTTTTTTTTTTTTTATATCTAAAGCCATTATCATGAACTGATAAGTTATCTCTCATACTGAAGTGAGCACAGGTCTATTTTTCCCCCTCCTACTTTATTTCATCTCACCACAGACCCTTCCAAAGGCACAATAACTAGTGGTGAAGAAAAGGAAATGAAAGCAGTGGTAAAAGGATTTGGGACATACCCTCTGCAAATGAGCTCATGCCTAATTTTGTAAACGTCTCCCAGTGGTCCACCTGCTTGGAATACTTATTTGAGCTCCCATTGTCTGTAGACGGTATTATTGTTGGGGTGAATTGCTGAACTATTTAAAGAAGCCACCTTTTCCAATTAACCATTATAAAATGGAACCCTTGAGATTTTAAATCTCCTTTTGCAAAATGATTCTCACTAAGACAATTGCAGCTTAATTAGCAACACAGAAATATGCACAAAACATGCCCAAAGCAATATAGAGTAGACATGAATACATTAAAGATTCCCCTTTATTAGCACCAGTGTAACAGACTGTCTTTTTATTTTATTGTGGAAGGTTTTGAGGAGCATGTATGCCCCGGCGGGGTTGCTTTAGAAGAAGCATGGGTGACTATGTCCTGCAGGAATTTGTAGTTTGGGTGTTAACACAGAAGTGGCGCGCTGGCTGTCCTGTCTCCATTTATTATGTTGTACCCTCCTTTCCATTAGGCAAACCCCCATAGCTTGGTTAGATGAGGTTATTTCTTGAGCCATCGTAGACTTTAAGCAGGATTTGACATTTGTAGTCAGACAGGCTCATTTGGCAGGTATATAATTCAGTAGCTTTTTTGTAGTGCATCATGCTCTCATGCATCACAATTTTCTTTTGCAGTGTCTGTATTAAAGAAAGTACAAAGTAGAAAAGGTCTGAAGTTGAGCATAGGTATTTTGATGTCTGGAGAAACTACTGTAGCAATTCCAAAACATGGAGTTAACATCACAGACCCTGATCAGAGCAGAATTAGCCAACTTCACCGCTTCAACGCTTTTACGTAAATAAAGATAGGCCAATTTGGTTGAAATGTGTTTAAAAGTTGGTATTTTAACTAAAGCATATAACACATTTCAATAAGAGTCGAGGGAATGGTGTCAACTTTTACAAAAAACAATGGCATAATATAAAATTATGAAAAATAGGAGAGTAACATACAAATATTGTTCTTTTTAATGACTGGAATTGTACTGCTACATACTTGAGCAGTAATGTAATTAGTGCTAAAACAGTACTTTAAATGAATAGCGTTGCTTTAAAATAAATGTGTATTTAAGCATTACGGCATATGATTGCATATAATCCTGACTCTTTTCTCCACCTGTTCCAACCTGCTTGCAGGCATTTCTTGACCTCTTTTCCACCCTCTCTGTTGCTCTGGACTGTTGACCCCAAATACTGAAAACCCTCCACCACCCTGTAACCTCAGTGTTCCACTTGCGTCCCTCTCATTCACACACGTGCACTCGGCTCGGTTGCTGCGGCTAACCTTTATCCCTCTTATTTCCAGTGCATACCTCCACCTCTCCAGATTTTCCTCCACCTGCTCCCTGCTCTCACAACAGATCACAGTGTCATCTGCAAACATCATGGTCCACATAGATTCCTGTCTGACTTCATCTGTCAGTCTGTCCATCACCATATCAGACAAGGTGGGGCTCATGGCCCCACCTCTACGTTGAACTCCTCTGTCACCTACGGCACACCTCACCTCCTTCTTCCAGCTCGCAAACATAGACTCTTCACTCTCCTCTTCTCTATCTGCCTATGAACATGCCTTCCTCCTCTCTTCCTTCTTTGTCCCACAGTAGCTCAATTTCCATCAGCACTTGTGGTAGTCGTTGTTAACTCGGGCCTCGACCAGTGGCGGCTGGTCAGTAGAGGGCGCTAGAGCGCTGCCCCCATCAAATCAAGAGAAGAAGAATAAAAGAAAAAGCATGCTGTAAGATGCATATAAATATTAAAATAAGGTGTTATTTCAGTCTGTGGCTGACTGTCTGTGTATAGTAATTAAATATTGTTTAAATATTGATTTGGTTCCAAAATGTTTTTTTTATTTTATTTTATTTACCGGTACTTCTGGGATTAAGGGGCGCCGGTCAAACAGAATCCAGTGTAAGCTCTTGAACATTTGATAAGCACGTGACCTGAGGATCTCTTTTAATTGGTTTTAATTAGATTCGTAAAGGGACGCAGTCGTGTGCGTCCCTGAAACTCAGTTATCAGCAACAAATCAACGATCAATATCGTGATGTACTCGTCTGTTGTTTTTTTTAATCTAATGGGATTGGACAATTCATTCATTTTTATGTTTGTTTTAAATAGGTTAAATAACACTTGCTTTTGAAATATTTGTTGATTTTGGTTATTATCAAATATCTGAAAGAAAGGAACGTTATCTTTTCAAATAATATAAATTCCAGACACAACAATGGAAATGTTAATGTTTTTGTTCCCTCTAATGTGTAAAATAAACTGAACCCAAACCAGGAAGAAAAAAACAATCCAAAATACAGTGGACAGTGGATAAACCCCTACTTTAAGTTCAGTATTCTTTTTCCACTGCAGCATAACTGAACTGCTTCACTAAAACTTATGACCAATAAGCCATTGTTGGATATTTAAATTTTTCAAAATTAAAGGACCAAAATATTATTTTCTACCTTTCTTTTTTCCCCCATTGTACCAAGCTTGTACCTAACCATAACTTCTGTGTACCGTTACGCCCCTATGTATGCCAAGGTAAATTGCACCCCCCCAAAATTTTCTAACACCTGCCGCCGCTGGGCCCCGACCAATCCGGTATGGAAATCTGATTTGTGAACTTTGCCTGATGCCCGTCATGACACAACATGCATTTATCTGGGCTTGCCCCCCTTAGACTGCATTGCATGTGTTATGTACATTTTATGTACATGTGTATATATATATATATATATATTCTTTTTCCATTTCTTCTTGCTATAGTCATTCATAGACTGTTACCTCGCTACCAAGTAAAACAAATAAGGAATGCATTTCACAGTTGTTATGCAAATTGGCCTTCCATGAATTGAAACAAATTTGTATAAATGAAGCATGTTTATTTTAACATGTTTTCCATTAGATTGGAGCTCCTGCTCAGGGAAATGTCATTTGCTTACTTCACATTATTTGCAGCAGGGTATCACCAGTTGTATCTTCTGACAACGTTTACGTCTGATGCCAACTAAGCAGGGGCTTGATGGCAGAAGCTTTAATAAAGTCGCTTTGCATTAAATTCTTTTAGTGATATAAAAGACAGACTGTGGCTTATAAAAATGCAAAGTGGTGAGATGACCCAGAGGGAAAGGAACTTTCAGTGGCTCTATGTGCCGTTTCTTCCGATGTGAATCTATCAGACAACACTGGCACGGATATGAACCATTGCAATGTTTGTTATGTAAAATCCCTCAATAATTTATGCAGAATTTATACAGAAAAGTCAGCCATCCCAGCTTACAGACGAGAGTTTTGGGACCACTGGCCACATGATTTTGAACCTGGACAAGATCAATGAATAAAATATGAACCTGACATAATGGGTAAGTCTTGTCCTGAATCACAAAAAAATACAATAAAATAAATCTATCTTTATACCATAGCAATGCTTTCCTTCCACTGATGTCTTTTGAACTATTGCGGTAGACAATGTCTGTTGCCTGGGGAGAGCAGACGGAAGAGAGCGTGAGTTTGGTATTACCAAATTCAAAAGACATATCCATAGTGTTTCCTCAATTACCTCCTGGCAGTTCATTATACCACACTTTTATATGCTTATTTCTGATCTACTGTGATTCTTATAGAAGAGTCTTCTGGCTTTTCATCGCTTAGAAATACTTGAACATCGGGAGTGAATTCGGATCACACATCCCCCTCTTTGTGTGGTTGGGCTATTATGCTAATTCAGTGTAACCAGAGGGAGGATCATTCAAACCTGAGCAATAATTGTAACTTTTTGAAACTTCTTTCAAATTCTGGTATGAATAGTTATAACATTGTTTATGCACTGAGTGATTAATCACATCTTTCATTCAGTTCGAATCTCACAGCATTCTCAACCCTTACTTGAGATCATTTGCATGTTGAATGCAAGTAATTCAATTCGTAATGAGATAATTAATCACAGTTGTCATTGCTCATATTAATGATTGCCACAAGCTTTACAAATAGAGTAAGAAATCATGTGCTGGGACGTCACTGAGAGGCTTTCTGTAAGGGATGAACAAAAAAGGCTTGAGCCCAACAGATATTTAGTTTTTTTTTAAAAGATTTTACTTTGTTCTGATTTTGAGATGACAAAGCATGAAAAATTCTATATCTGACACATGTTAGAATCCTGTCAGATATAGAATTGACTGTAAGACTGGGAAACAGATTTTTATCCAGCAATGCCTGTCTGCTCCAGATTTATGCAAACTTTTACAGTGCAGAGATGGCTGCCGGCTACTCACACGTGTGCAGTGGGAGCGAGTGTGGGACTGAATTAACAGCCAGTGACAAAAGCAGTTGTGCCAGCAGGTTTGCACATCATAGGCTTTCACTCAGGGCTTTCACAGATGCAAAACTTGTAAATCACGACTTGAGCAGTGAAGCAGATGAGACCTGAAGATGTTTGCTGGCATAATGCAAACCAATCAGAGAAACTGCTGTTATGTATGATACGAAGTCAAGTGAAGCGTCCCCATTGTTGCTCAATAAATCACTTAAACTCCAATCATGTGCTGTTGTGCATGATGTGATAAGGTACATGAAAGGCTCACAAATTATTAGTACTTTCATTATTTTCATCATCCAATTCATTCCCTGTGAGCAGCCCAGGGCTCTGGTATGAAACCCGCCCTGCTCAGAACTGAAATATCCAGCCTTCCTGTCTATATCCACACATGTGATCACCACCCTACTTTTTGCTTTGCTGTTAACAACAAAACCCATCAGCAGTTGTATAATTCACTTTACATAAGGAATACATTAGTTATTTATGCTATACTCAATATCAGAACTCTAACTGACATTCTTAACGTTCCTCACAGTTATCCTCTTTTTAAATACTGGTGAAAAGTAACTCAAAGCTTAGCTATAAAAGTTCTCCAAACTTTATCAAAACTCAAAAAAATGGATTGGTAGGGGCACGGTGGCGCAGCTGGTAGTGCAGCCGTCTCACAGCTTGTCTCACAGCAAGTCTCACCGCCGGGGGACGCTGTGGGCGCTGAAGTGCGTGTTAGTTCCCCCATGACTTCAGCACCCACACCATGGGTGGGGTTAGCGAAAGGGCCTTTCTGTGTGGAGTTTGCATGTTCTCCCCGTGTTCCCCTGGGTAGCTAATGGGAGCTACCCTCACAAAAACATGCACACAGTCCTGGGCTATACATGCCCCCTCTGGCCAACCGGGGCGCCAGATGGGGTGGGGAGCATCCGTCCGGCCGGAGAAACCCCACCCTGTCTGGTGAAAAGATGCGGCCTGCTCACTCCTCAGGTTAGGGAGGAGACCTGAGCTCAGTGCAGGACCCTCCCGGGGTTGGTAGAGGATGGTAATGCCCAGGACTGTCACTTAGGTAGGAGCACGGGGTGGTAAAAATGGGAAAAAAAACGGGATAAAAATATAAAAAAAAAAAAATTGGCATAAGCTGGGGTTTTAACAAACTGAAACAGGATTATACAATTATGATCACTAAAAACATTAGAATACATTGCTTATTATCCATAAACATAATTTATTATGTATGTGATGACAATCATAATACATACCTGCAGTGTGAAATCGGCGCTGATCCTTTGACTTAAGCAACTGTGTGAAACTTGCACTGTTCTCTTTACGCTCACTATATTGATCTTGGAAACAATAGGTGGAGAGATCTCAATTGGCTTTCTGACTCAGCACATTCACAATGCAATTAGTCTCAGGGTCATGTCAAACTCTAGAGGAGGCAACCGTTTTTACTTGGCTTAAGTGAAGTGTACAATAACACTGAAACTGTTAAGAAGCTCAAAAAGAGATAAAGCACAAACATTCTCAACAACACTTGGTGGATCTACACAACACGAGGACCACTGTTTAACACTTAACAGCATGACAACAGAAGTCGGCACTGCAGGACTCACTGACTTGAGGCTTCACCTCGCTATCACCGAGTATAATACAGCTGGCTCTTAATTGAGCAGGGAAGACTACCACTGTGTTTTTCAAAGTGCATTATCTCTCCAGAGGGCCTGTATATAGACACAGGAACAATGGAACAATGTGCCCCTACCTAAATGTGAAAAACTACTATAATAACAGTTTGTACCATAAAACCAAGTACACCATTAAGGGTTTAATGGCATTATTCTCAACAAGAAATGCCAAGTAAAAGAATGTAGCAGATAACATTGTGTGCATCTCTAAAAACAGCAGCAACAGGAAATATGATAAGATATATGGATCTGCAATGGAGTTCTGACACTGAAGGGATAGAAAATGTGATTGCACATGCACATGCCGGATAACAACCTAATAATCATGAGCCTGACAGGTGTCAAAGATGCCAAGAAAAGATAAGGATTAGGAGAAGTATCGGTCATCTGAGAAAAATTAATTTGTCACGCGAGGAGAACCAGTAGGGAACGGAGGCAGCTGCGTTGCCGAGCAGTGAGCTAACCATCTAATGTTTTTGCCATGACATATTAGAGCACAGCAACAATAGAGGTGGTATTTTAATCCTGGAGTATTAGACACGCAGCAACACTGGACCGAATGCCAAGATCAGCTGGTGGGCAATTTGTCATGTCAAATACTAAAAGAGAGCCCTGATATGTAGATAAGTAAGATGGATACACTGTGTGTCCAGGTGGACAGAAAGTAAGGCTAGAAACTGGAGGGAGATACAAACTGTTGAACCATGAGAGGAGAAGTGGTGTAGGGGTGATTGAAGGAAGCATCTATAAAATGTGTTCTGGAGGTGTCAGACAAGGGGTGACGATAGAATCGGAGGGGGGGATGATGAACGTTGTCAGTGTTCATGTCCCACTAGCTGGTTCTGAGTTGCAAGAGAAAGACAACTGCTGGAGTTAGATGAACTGATAGAGAATATTACCATGGATGAGAGAATGGTGATTGGAGGAGAGAATAGTGTTGAAAAAAATGAGGAGGTGATGGGTAAGTATGGTGATAAATAGAGAAACGTGGAAGGACAGATTATAGTAGACTTTGTAAAAATTAACAAAATAGCAGTGATGAATATGCACTTTAAGAAGAGGGAGGAGAATAGGACATGTAGTGGCAGAGGCAGGATGTAGGTGGACTATTTTTCGGCAGAAGACATAGCATTGTTGTGTGCACGATGACTGGTGGTACAAATAAAAAAGAGCAAAGAGAGAGCTGAAAAACAAGGGGTGGAAGTTGAAGAGGAAAGGCTACCGTGTGAAGGAGTTGAAATAGGCTCTGGTTGGTTGTGAAGAATAGTCAGATGACTGGACAACTATAGCAAATGTTGTAAGGAAGACATACAAGAAGTCGCTGGCTGAGTCATCTGGACAAAGGAAGCAAAATAAGGAGACTTTTGGCACTTTTCTACTAGTACCTATTCAGCTCTACTCATCTCTGCTCGGATCGACTCAACTCGGCCAAGTTTCTTTTCCATAACAATTCAGCTGGAGCAGAAGTAGGAGGTTGGAGAGAAGCTGCTGTGACGTATTTGATTGTGTGATCTAAACGAAGAAGACAACAACACTAAAGATGTAGAACCTGGAGGAGATGGTATACGTGCTGCTTGGTCTGTGACTTGTGTTCGATATCAAGTTAAGAGATGAGAGTGAGAGAAGCTTCAAGCAGCGACGCTTTAACATTTTTTTAGTTTCGGGGCTGCTGAAAAGTCAGCTGGAGCCACGAGCAGCTAAGAAGTGACAGAGCTCCTGGTGGATCTGGTCTTTCCTTATCGCCTGTCTAGATCCCTTTTTAATTCTCTCCTCAGCACCAGGTTTATGAACATCTGCACCTCAGAGTTGGATCATGAAACAGACTTTTGCGCTGTCATTGCCTGTTGAATAAAATGAACCAGAAGCCGTCAGAGTCTCTTTCGCTGATGTCACATCCTGACTCAGACGTCTGACTCCAACCCCCCCGACCAATCGGTGGTCTGTAGTGTGATGACGTCAGATACAGCCGACTCAGCCGCTTAGAACCTCGGCAGAGTAGTTACAGAAAAGTATCTACTCGGCACGTTAGACCCCTAGTGGAAAGGCGCCAAACCGAGTCGAGCTGAGTAGGTACTAGTGGAAAAGTGCCATTTGTGGTTGAATGAGGAGGTTGAGTGAGAAGAGGTTTTTTTTTGGTTTTTCCCCAGTTTAGTTTTTTTTACTAAAAGTTACAAAAAATACTCCTTCAAATGAATTTGTAATTTTAACATTAAAAAAAACCTTTTTGTGTTGCTTTAATATAGGGCTGCAGCTATCGAATATTTTAGTAATCGAGTATTCTACTGAAAATTCCATCGATTAATCGAGTAATCTGATAAAATATATATTTGTTTAGTTAAAGAGCAATTATAAATATACATAAGATGTTAAATGTTAATTGACATCAAGACTAAATTATATAATACAGTAGGTTCATGGCTGTGCATTTAAAAACCCTGACCTTATACCAGTCGACCAAATTCACTGCCTTCACTCAAAAAACTAAGGATCTTACCAAGAAATTTTCTTATTTGTAACCTAGAAATGCCATTACACCTGATATCAGACATAACTTAAAATGTTAGGTGTTTTCCCACGTGTTTCAATTGAACTTTCATTTGTGTCAAGCAAATTTTAAGTTCTAGTTAAGTTTTAAGTTAGAGTTTTGGCAGTGTTCAAAATAAAATGATGAGCCCTGCTGTATTGGAGCACATTAGACACCAGTGCTGCTTGTTTTATCCATGAATGACTACAGAGGTAAAATGAAATGAAAACTACCCAGTTAGCTTCATTACATTTTTATTTTTCTGACATTTTCTGCCTTTTCTTTTAGTTAAAACTGTAGCGGGAACAGAGGTTTATATACCGGGTAAAGGCTGATTTATGGTTCCGCGTTACAACAACGCAGTATGGTGCGCGTCGCTGCGTACCCTACGCCGTACCCTACGGCATAGCTGTGGAGAGCCTGCACGGCAGCGCAGCACGGCCAGCCGGACCGGTGCTCTCCGCCCTCGCCGGAGAGCACCGTAGGCTCTGCGTCGATTTAACGCGGAACATTTAGAGGGGGAACATTAGGAGAACGGACCAGAAGAATATAGCGTGGATTAAAAATAAAAGTTAAGCACTGAGCTACATGTGTCTCCCGTCTGGGCCATTGCAGACTGCCTGAGCATGGCATGTTACTAAAACCAAACATACCCGCCGCCTCTTTCTCCCCCCTTTAACGTGCGCAGCGTCAGCGTGTCGTGTCGCATTAAATGTGGTCCGGGCGTAATACGAGGCTTTGAGCTGGTGAAATTAAACGAAAAAAAATAATAAATTAATTAATTAATTAATTAAACGATTCCTCGAGGCAGAGAAAATTCCTCGATCATTTTTTGTAATCGAATTACTCGAATTATTCGAGGAATCGTTTCAGCCCTACTTTAATATGTTAATTTTCAATCCGTCATGAGGTGTTGCTTCAGCTGCCACTGGATTGTGTATGTTTTATGTTTGTGGCTATCTGTCAGTCAGCCAGGAGAGGGGGAACCCCCTCCGCCCCCCAAAAAACCCATCAACCCATGGCCTCGGTATTATCAAAGGATGTTCGGTAAAGTCTCCATGAGAGAGAAATGAAGTGCTGATGAAAATATTTAAAATGAGGTCATTGGGCCAAAGCAACACTGAGAACAGATCTGGGCTCAGCGAGACGGGACAGTCAAAAAGCATCTCAAGTAAGTTCAATGATCTTTTATTAGTATTATAAAAAATAGAGCCCTTTCACATTTGTGCTGATTTATGTTGGGGAGTTCTGAGTATGGAAGATAACTTACGTTTATATCATGAAACGCACTGTTCAGAGTCAATGAGTTAGGTGGAAGAGTCAGGGTGAGGGAGAAAACTGAGACTTCAAATGACAAGCGAGTGGCACACTGAATAATGATAACCTTACTGCCAGCAATAATGTTTAATATGTTTCCTGTTCTCTTCTCCAACAGTGAAATGAAATATATATATACACAAAGAAAAGGAAGAGTAATACTGTACATGATACTTGCAGTTTACATTCATCCCTCCCTGAATACATTGTTTAATATATCTTTTTAAAGTATGGTTAATCTTTGGAGTTGTGGCTGCAAATCAATAGCAATTGATAAGATCTTTCTATGACATATGACTCTAATTCTTCAGAATTCTTCTTATGTATCAATACACCACCAAATCAAACGTTTGAGTAACATATAAACTACATATAAAAGTACCCACTGTCCTCTTTAGAACTAATAACACATAGATAATTTCATGTTAAACCTGTTATTAATGTACCACGTAAACTTCTGCATATTTACTAAGACTTTAACAAAGGCTGACTAAATCTTTAGATTTTTCTCCCCAAGCAAACAGTGCAGATGTATAATATTTCTTTACAGTTCTAATTAGCATCATTACTCCAGCATTGGTGGAGTGCCAAATGAGCTCAGTGAATTTTAAAAAGGCACTGTTATTTAAAGCAAGTGATTTGAACATTAAATCTGCATCAAATATCTGCTTGAGATGCACATCCCAGCAATTAAGCATATTTCCTAAGCCCATTACAAATTAAATAGATAGTGCTGGAGTTGAGGGATGTGGGGTGTGCAGATTAAAGGAGTTCTATAAACTTGGTGAGGGGGCATAATATATAACGGCACTCTCTGTATGAAGTGATTGGGTCACAAAAAGCTCACATCAGATGCCAGGAAGCTTATTCACTCTAGTTTCAGCCTGAACAGATGGTAAGTGTGCACAGCTTCAATAAAAGAGCACATTTTGAACAGCGCATCTCTGAATTTGCCTGTGAATACACTACAGTAAGCCCTGCTGAATTTGTTTCCTCAGTGCACCTTCTCATGTGTCAAGCCCCTGCCAAGACACAACACATCTCTATTTTTTCCCCAGTCCCCTGTTTAAATTGATTCTCCAAAGGTGCTGGCATTCAGAGGTCTTCACTGAAGAGTTTCAATTCTTAAGTTGCCACTAACAAGTGACTGTGTTCCATCAGAAAGAGCACACTGTTCAGGAGCATCACTGTAGTCCAGTGAACAAGACATCTCACCAAACCTTCTGACAGGATGCTGACAATGCGTGACTGTTACAGTAGAGAAAACTCTTCAGTTGAAGTAGTAAGTCCTTTTCGAGCCTTGTGGCCCATAGAGCCAGTGTTTATCTCCGGTTTCTGTAGCGCAAACGAACAGGTGATAACCTCCTCCAGGAGAGGACGCTAGTCTATAGCTGGATACTTCCCCTAGCAAAGCTAGGTACCCATTCATACACCCGGGTGAAGTGAGGAAAGCCAAGAGTAATGCATCTTTCCCAAGGATGCACAAAGTGACGCCAGTGCCAGGGTTCGAACCCACAACCTTCGGATCCTGAGCCCGAAGCCCCAACCACTGAAAAGCACAACAAAAAATATAATCACTGCAACTCCTATTTATTTGGAAGATGAGGAAATAACAGAAGACGGTACCAGAAACATTTCAAACGCAGGGTCAGAGACATGCCGCATGTTTATACAGCATATTCCTGCACAGATGTGGGAGGGGTTTGGTGACGCCATAGAATTTAGCTTTCTCTGGACCAACACTGCTCAGATATCTTTGGCTCCTGTAGAGCTGAAATGTGTTTTTAAATGTATAGGAATAAGGTTAACGTGTCTCTCGTTAGTGTTCTACTCAGCCAGGAAGCGCTTGACCGCAGATGCAATTCAGAAATTGTGAATGAAACAATCTCTACCCCTCCCCCATGATTTTCTACCTTATCGTGGTGGAGGAGTTTCAGTGCCCCAGTGATTCCATGAGCAATTTTGTGAAGGACTAGTCATGCCAGCTTTACTCATTTACTTCCCCCAAAGTCCCTCTTGTGAGATAGATGCGGTACCCCTCCCATCCATGGCCATTTCCTCTGCTACAGAACCTACCAAACCAGCTGCAACAGAGTGGGGGTGGACTTAAAGGGGACCTATTATGGCATCTAATACCTATTTTAAACAGGCCTTGAATGTCTTAAAAACAAGCTTTTGATTGTTTTTGTTAAATTAAATGAGAAATTCAGCCTCTGAGCCCTGTCCATAGCATCCCAGTCTCTAACCTCATTATCTATGCAGGATTCTGAGTGGGCGGGGCTATGATAATGAGGCTCTGTGCTGATTGGCTGCCTGAATGACGCGATACACCGCTACAAAAAAATGGCGGAAGCTCCGGCCGGCGTAGTTAGTTGTGGGCGTGGTTTCACGCATCGGAGTGAATCGCATTTTCGTTACGTAACGAAAGGGAGCAGAATGTGAACAGCTCGTAGAAGCCACATCATACTTGATGGCTCATCCGGGCGGCTGTACAGACACTGCAGAATTTGGTTGCTTTCCTCCTTCTCTGAGTTGGCAGGCTGAGGGGAGACCACTTTATATATGTTAAAGCAAGAGAAAACGTGTTTTTCATAATAGGTCCCCTTTAATGCAATGAGTGCCCAACAACCTCCTGTTAAAACATGCTGTATTTGTCTGAATGATTGTATGCCTATACAATGGTGTTCAGAGGCTGTTTTTTCTGCGTCTATTGAACTGTCCCTGAAGAATCCAAAGAACCAGACTTTGTATCATAGAGAAAAATAATTAGGCTGGATTTAGACAGCAGTATTGTGTGGGTTGTCTGCCTCCGTATCGTTAGATGTTGGGTGACGTCATCCGTTACCAAAATGAATTGTGGGTTCCGTGTGTCGTGTTGATGGCTTTCCCTTTGGCAAAATTTGGGGAAGTTTCAAATTTTCCTGCTTCAGCTTGTGTCAACCAATCAAGGTCTGGCTACACAGTTAGAGTCTGCACAATTAAATCATACACAGAGCTCAAAAGCAGCTCATTTTGAACACACATTGTAAAATTCACCAGAATGCACTGAAAAATGAGGATTGGCAGTTCACCTATGGGAAATATAGATAATCACATGCCATAGCAACAGCATCGACCAGAAGCGTCTGACACCATCCACTGTGCGTTACTTTAAAGGCTGTTTAATCCAGCATTAGGATGAATGTCTAAACTGGTGAGGGACCAGTATATCCGCCGTAAGGTCTCCCAAGGCAACCTGTTCTTCTGTAAGATTAGTGAAAAGAAAACAAATGGGTAGGGACAACAGACTCTTGTGGGAGGATGAGATATACTGGCCAAATATAACTGAGTTAACTTTGACACCCAGTTTAGATTGTAGAACTAATCTGCTGGAGAGGGCTTGGGTTGTAATCTACTCTGAAGTTGCCCCAGGTTTGAGACAGCAAGCAGGGTGTGGCTTACTCATATTCATAGCCCCATGTTTCAGTGCTCACATGATGGACAGTCCCAGGAGGATAGCTTTTTCTGTAGGCAATGCCAGTGAAACCAGAGGGGTTGTGATTAGTAAGAAACAGATCATTTCAAAGTGCAGCTGAAGGTTGGAAGGTGCAGTGTTCCATGATCTTAGGACCGAAAAGTTGAAAAAGCCGAAAATGATCTGGCAGTGGCGGTGATGAGAATTAAGCACTATTATATGAGAATTTGGCTATTATATTTAACCAGATGAACTGCACAGACGGGCAATATATCCCTGTGGAAATTACTCAAATGGAGTTATTGAAAAAGCTCAGGTTTCCATTAACAAGTGGAATAGAAGTGGAGCAAACATTAGCAGACGGATCAATGGGGTATCTACAGTGATAGGGATGTTTAACTATCCTCATTTGGAGATGAGAAAGGGGAGTCAAAAATTAAAGCTGCCTGTCTATATTACTGCGTTTACCTGTGATCAGGAGATATGGATTTTGATTTAGAGTAAGGACATGATCCCAGATATGAGAAGCTACAATTGCACCCCAATTACTGTCTGTAAATAAGGTGTCCCTCCTGTCCTTATAAAATAAGATGAGAATCTCAGTCATTTTGAGTGAGACTCAGAGTAGAGGTTGCTCACATGAAAGGCTTATAGGTTATTGGTCTAATACCTCTAAGCATGGTGTGTTGAGTATGTCCAATTTGGCGTAGACCCCAGAGCAAGAATGTGTTCCCATGTGGAGCTGAACAAGTTGTCCTGGATGTCAGCAGCAGCTGTTTGTTAAATGTTGAGTGTGCACTTACTGTAAAAGAAAAGAAGAAAAACACAGAAGAAAACTCTGTGTAGACAGGTCTGTAAAGGACAGATGTTAAAATTTCATTAATGTGATCACCTTATATATAATACTAAAAACATACTTAATTTGCAAAGTTAAACGTATATGACAACCTATCACTTCAAGCAGGATTCAAAGAGTGTCATATAGGTGCAAATGGCTCAGATGCACATTCTCACTGTTCAAGAATACAGAAATCCTCTAAAAAAAGAAATCATTAACACCTTGGAAACACCTTTATACAACACTTCACTTTCATCCTGCTGAATCCCTCATTATGACGTCAAACCAGTGTGAGAAAAGTTCACACTCATGTTGCTTCCAAGAGAAAATGAAACACACAGTAAAGCCAAAAAAAGATCTGACTACTATCAAAGCAGCTATAAAGTGAACAAATGTAGGGGTCCAGTGCGTCTATTTGCCATTGCATCAACGTGCCCAGGGACTACAGGTGGATAATAACAATCTGCTAGAACCTGGCACAATGTATATTCTCTTGTTGTACACGATTAATGTTTTATTGTGCACTGTCTTCTTAAAATAAATAAATACATTACAAATTACAAACCAGTCAGATAGCTGTTGCTTGTCTACAGGGTTACCACTCAACATGTGCCACTGTCTCTGTCAAACATTCCTCAGGGACGCATGAATGAAGCACTTCAGTCTCTAACACTGATGTCATTCAGTACTCACTTCTTGCTAACACTGCAGTTTGAAAAAGCAGCGCAAGCTCAACACAATACAAGAGACACATAAATGCTGCATGGACAAGGCACAGTGTGATGGCTTGAGACAAATGATACGACCCCTGGGAGTTGTTTCAGGCAGGCAATCTCTGCAGTGTGTGCGCCTGCTTATTTACCCCTCTGAATGGTTCGTTCCAACTACTCCATTTATTCTTTGACCTATTTAAGGAGCAAGAAGTATGCGTTCTTAGATGCCTTCAGATTTCTTACCTACCATGTTCTCTGTCACTCCCACCTTCACCCCGGCTTCCACCTGTGGGCTTCGTTTCCTACACCTCTGTATTTATGTGTAAGCCTGATAAACAATGTTTGAATGGAGCCTAAACGCCAAAGCCAAGTATGTGTTAGAGTTAAAGTGTCTCAAACTTACTGCATAAGTTGTCTGACTAAATTATTGGCCTATTTGAGCTAAATTAACAGTTTTTGAGTAACATGCTGACTCCATAAGTCATTACGGTATATGGGCAAGCGGGCAATCATCCGGCATCATCATCATCCGGTATCATCTATTTTATACATATGGTCATTTGAAAATAACACTAATAATGTTGATGATGATAATAATAATGAATCATTTGGTACTTGCCAGGCTTAAAAATAGGTGAATATATTTCAGTTGTAAAACACATGACATATTTTGTCAATAGTTACTTACCAAAGACAAAACAAAATGAAGATGCAAGTCTGTGGAAAAACTAGATATACACTTTATGATTCAATCATAAAACTACTTTCACTGCAGTAAGCTGAACTAATTGTTTTCTGTGCAGTGTATCGGTCCCTGAATCGGGCAAGAATTTTGATCATTTCCTCTTTGAAGAGCATTGGTTCAGTATTGAGGTGTAGATATTTATTTATATGCACAGGTTTCTAAAATTCTCCCACAGCACTTCAATCAACTTGAGATGTGGACTTTGATTGCAACATCTTTACTACATTCTTTTTCAGTCATTCATTCGTGTTTGCTGGTACTTTCAAGATTATTATCTTGCTGAATGCCCCAATGTCAAGCAAGCCTACACTGTCAGATAATTGGGCCAAAAAAAGTGACATCAGCATACTTTGGCATAAAGGAGCGCTCACGTTCAACTGCAAGATGCCAAGGTCTGCTGACTCAAAATAAAATAAATTAGAATAAAATAAAATAGAATAGATCATCACCCCTTCATTGTTCCTAGCTAATATTAGCCGATAAATATCCTATGCAATAAATATCTTGTGTAAAGGACAGAGGTCTTGTTAAATTGCCCAGATTCATCTTTGCAAACCGAAGCTTGACACTACAGTTTTCTTTTATGAAAGAGGACGCTTTCACCACAAAACATTTTGTAAACAAGCCATAGTCTTAATCAGTGTTTTCTTTTTTTAACACTCCTTTCATTGACTTTAATACCTACAATACCAACAATACCAAGTGAGGCTTGTAGAATTTGAAATGTTTTTTTCTTTCCAGTCTATCCGAGCATTCCTCTCAGGGTAAGATTGAAAAGTGTTTTCACTGTTTTCTACTTGTAAACAATTTGTCTTTCTAGAATGGCGAAGCCAAGTTGTTTATTGATCCTTCTGACCCGCCCCAGATTGATGAGCAGCAACAATTGTTTTCACACAATCGTTTAACACGTGTTTAACACGATCGTTGCTGATTTCTTTTCCCCTTGGCATTGTGTTAACCTACACTTGCATGCTGTAGATTAGCAAACTGCAAAAACTTTATATATATACTTTATTATTACTTTTCTGAATTGATCAAAGACGTTTGATTAGGTAAGACAAGGTATGTCTATTTGTACAGCATACGTCAACAAAAGATGATTCAAAATGTTTCACAGTGACATTAAAACAGCATCACATAGCTGAAAAAAGCATGATTTAAAATCTAAACAAAAAGAAGGAAAAAAGAGCAATAGATAAAGACAGTGATTAAAATGTAATCACGTTTTTCAACTCAAGCTTAAAAGTATCAGTGCAGATTTGGAGCTTCATTCAAATGCAGCTGGAAACTGGTGCGTCTTCAACCTGGATTTAAATGAGTGTTTCAGCTGATTTGAGGCTTTCTGGGAGTTTGTTCCAGACATGAGGAGCATAGAAGCTGAATACAGCTTCTCCACGTCTGGTTCTGACTCTGGGAACTGATAAAAAAAAAAACGGATCCTGATGTCCTGTAGGGTCTGGAAGGTTCATACTGGGTCAGGTCCCTGATGTATTTTGGTCCTAAACCATTTAGAACTTTATAGACCAGCATCAGAACCTTAAAGTCTGTGAATGTTAAACAGAAGAGGTCCCAGGGTGGAACCTTGGGGAACTCCACATGTCATTCTTGTCTAATCCGATGTAAAGTTACCTATTGACACAAAGTACTTCCTGTTCTCTGAGTATATTTTGAACCAGTTTAGTACAGGACCAGAAAGACCCGCCATGTTTCCCAGTGGTTCGAGTTAGGGCTGGGCGATATATAGAGATTTTAATATATATCGATATATTTTCAAACGTGATATGGTACGAGACAATATCATTTATATCGATTTAAAAAAAAATATATATATATATTTTTTTTTTAATTTCTTTTTTTTATGATTTTGATATAGCTTATTTTGTGACAAACTGACTTGAATGTTTTATTTGAGATTTGCACAAATGTTTTGTTATTTGCACAACTGTCAACCTCAGTGGAAAAGTTTGCCTGTTACTGTCTATATTGTATTAATTGCACAGTGTATTTTAATTTAATTGTTATGCAGGAAAGGGATATTTGTTTTATTTTATTCAAGAAGCATTTTTATTCTATATATGCAGGCAGTTTATTTTTATTTCATTTGTTTTATACATTTTGATATTGTGCAGACCTCTGTTAATAAAGGAACCTGTGTGACATTTGGCACGAGGCTTTGTATTAAAACTGACTGTTTTTTTAAGGGTTTGCCTCAGAAAAAAATGAAGCTAACAGAGATGCTATGCTATAATGCTTTGGGGGAAACCCCAATTATGTCACAGAAAAAATATCGATATATATCGAGTATCGCCATTCAGCTAGAAAATATCCAGATATGACTTTTGGTCCATATCGCCCAGCCCTAGTTCGAGTAAAATATTGTGGTCAACTGTATCAAATGCAGGACTGAGATCCAGTAAAATAGAGACTGATTAGAGGCAGTCGGCCTCTGAACTCCTTCAGAAACCCTAATGGCGCTTTTACACTAGTACCTACTCAGCCTCATCTGACGTCATCACACTACAGGCCACCGATTGGTCAGGCGGTGAGTCAGGATGTGACATCATTTCAAGAGCGACTTGTTCATTTTTTTCGAAGAACAATGGCGTTGTTTTAAATTTATATCAAATAAATGCCACAGAACAAGCAGCAGATATATCAACTCATCCATGTTCTCCGTCTTTGGCGCCTTTACTTCTTCGTTTGTGTCGCACAATCGAGTACGTCACAGCAGCTTCGCTCCAACCCCGCCTACTTCTGATCCGGGTATTGAAAAGAAACGAGGGCGAGTGGAGTCGAGACAAGGCATGGCGAGTCGAGTCGGGGTACTAGTGTAAAAGCGACATAAGTGTATATGGTCCTTCTCCTTCAGCTAGTTGGTTCAGGTTCTTCTATATAAATAATGTCACAGTCTAACATTTAACATTTTGTTGTTAATATAAGGTTGTATTGACCTAAGTATAAGACCTGGTAAAGACCACATAACATTTTTTTCATCTGGTCCTTACTTGATAAAATAATGCAGATAATAATAATAATCTTGTAAGGACCATATGATATGCACTAAAAATAAAAGAGGGTGTACCTTATTTTTCATGTAACTGTGTGTATTGTTATCGCCTTTTTATTAGCCAAAGGGACATGTTTTACATTACTTGCCTCAGATGATCTTAACATTTTTGCTGCTGCTGCAAAGCAACAACATCATATTGGAGATTCATGTGTTCAACAAAACACAGCTGTGCTTCTAACACAAGCTCTAACAGTAGTTAAGGTCAGCGCGGGGCTTCAGTTGACCACATCAAAGGCCGCTGCTGTGTGAAGTCAGGGAGGAAGGAATGGTATCACTCTCACAGCAGTCAACCTGCAGTTCATGGAGAAAATACTGAATTCAGAAAACTTTCACTCGGTGGTTTACTTTGATGCAGGTCTGCTGGATATGAGACCTGTGTGTGCTGACTATAGGAGCAGCAAGTCCATGTGTAGATAACAAGTGGACGGGTATCTGAATAAATTGATTAAAAAACATGTGCTATTTGTCATAACCTAGGGCTTATTTTCACTTCAAACTGCAAACGTATGCTGTGGTTTTCATGTGCTTTTTATTTTATAACCTCTGTTCTGGGTTTTGTTTTTTTCTGCTATTTCTACTGGGATTATGTTGTGATTATCTCTGGATCATTCTATGTTTAATCTCACCTTTTTTTGAAGTGAAACCTCTGTTCTTTTTTTCAGCTTTAATATGTTTCATGTTTGACTTTGAAAGTGTTTTCTCTTTTATGGGCTTTTCCTTTTAACTTCCTGTTCTTTTTGTGTTTTAATCAGAAAATGCGATAAATGATTAATTATTTATAAATGAAAATAGATATCTTAAAAACAGGATGTTATATCATCACAATGATGGCAAAAAAAGCTGCATAAGAGCCACGAAATCCTCCAAACTGTACTGTGGAGGCCAAAGAAATATACCAGAGGCCTGGACGGTCATAAATCTGAACTTGAGCAAACATAAGGTGGGACCTGAGTTTTCTGCTGAAAGTGGCAGAGACCTTTGCAATGAAACTAAAAACAGAACATTTTAAAAAAGCAAAATGCAAAGGAAAGCAGAATCTGAAAATTCCCCTCGCTAGATGAGTCTTTTCAAAAGGAATATTGTCTCATCCCTCAATCCATATCAATAATTTCCTATGTATTTTTCTATTATTCTAATAAATTGGCCTTGACATTTAATATGCCTTCTCTAATTTAAACTGCATAAAGAGAGAAAATCATATTTTAGTTTTCCAGAGTAATAATGTGTTCATTGGTCTTGAACAAGAATCTAGGATCTCTTGTGCGTGTTTCTTTAGGAAATCACATTTACATTACATTAGTCATGGGTAGGGGTGGGTATTGGGAAAGACCTCACGATACGATACGCATCACGATACTTGAGCCACGATACGATACACATTGCGATATCCCGATTATGCGATATCCCGATTATTATATTCTACATAGTTCACCGAAAAATTAAAAAATGCATTACACATCTTAAAATCCAATATGTAGATGTAGTGATGGATCTTAAAATCCGAGTTGCACGTTCATCAGATTATAGTGACAATTCATGGGACAAACTGAATCAAAACAATGTTTTATTATAACTATACAAGCTAAAGTTACAACATATTTGTATATGTTTTTCATATTATTTACATCACATGGAATTAACATTAAATTTAGTATGAGGTTGCTTTAATTATGTGGCAAATGATAATAAACACAAGAAAGATGGGTACTAAAACCAAGGACAGGCACAGTGATCAGTCAGTATAGATATAAATCCATAAATAAATAAACCTCTGTCCATTATTTTTCATTTTTTAAGGACAGGCAATTGTGTTATATAACAAATAAATTATAAAATGAAATAAAACGTGAAATAAAACCTGAGCTCAGTGCAGGGCCCTCCCAGGGTTGGTAGAGAGTGGCAATGCCCAGGACTGTCACTTAGGTAGGAGCACTGGGTGATGTAATGGGAAAGAAATCGGGGATAAAAAAAAATAAAAAAAATCGATATTGAATCGGCTGGAAAAGTATCGCGATATATTGCTATATCGATATTTTTGCCCACCCCTAGTCATGGGAGTAAATGCTGAACAGACGTGTGTTGCTTGAATGGTGTGAAGAAAAACATGCACCTCACAAATGATTATAGTTAAACATATGATCATCAGGACTATTCAAAGCACACTCAAAAACACCACACATCATTATCACTTGCTTTTAAAACATGGGACCTTAAGGAACATTCTCACTGCATATATCATCAGTTCATAGAAAGTGCATCATTTACAATTTTCACAACATGTGGCTATTTCTGTCCCTTGTCTCCTGTCTTGTTCTTCTATAGATCCCTCAAGTGAGCTATGCCTCCACGGCTCCGGAGCTGAGTGATAACACCCGTTACGACTTCTTCTCCCGCGTGGTGCCCCCAGACACCTACCAGGCGCAGGCCATGGTGGACATCGTCAAAGCCATGGGCTGGAACTACGTCTCCACCGTAGCATCAGAGGGAAACTACGGAGAAAGTGGTGTGGATGCCTTCATTCAAAAGTCTAGAGAGGATGGTGAGTCTGCCTTTAAAGAACTCCACAGTATTTCATTAAAAAAGTCTGGCGACAAGAACGGCAGCTTGAGAACAGCTGCAAAGCAGAATTGCTGTACCTCTTACACAGAAACTCTTACCTACGACCGATGACGGAATTGGATTATTTCATGAAATTTGACTTCTCAGCTTTTATTTCAAGTTATGAGTATATCTACGGAGAGCTATACTATAGACATAATGAGGGAACTGAATTTGATTTTCTAATGTTACGAATCAGCCCTTTCGTCAAAGGAAGGCTGAAGAACCTGCCTGGAGCATCATAAGAAGATAGCTCAGATGAATATTTTCATTTGATGAAGTTGCCGGCTCTCATTTATTCTGACCCTTAACCTTTTCTGTAGTTGAATGTAATCACTATCGACATGTCCAGTACTCTTTCTGCCACTGCATCCCCTTTACGTCTGCCAGCTCCAAGCTGCTGCATATCATCAGTCAGCCTGCAGAGCCACCAGAGGCCAATACTACTGCAAAGTCCTTTAGGTTCAGTCGTCCTTTAGGGTTGTGCCTACTGTATATAATACTTTTTAGTGATAAAACACATTATTCATTCTTTATTTTCAAACTGCAAGTTAGCTTTGAATCAGAGTAAACTCACACAGCTACCCAGATGATTCTGTAACTGATGCTTGCTCTTTGCTTAAACCCCTGAAGACTCATCCAATTAATTTCCATCAAAACTCAGCACTGCTTGTTTTCACAGAAAGCTCTTTGTTGTTTGGGAATGCATCGACGACTGAAAACCTCTCCATTCTCCACCTAAAGCCATCTAACACGTTTCAGTATCTTGATGTATTTAGGTTATCCTTCATTATAAAAGTGCCAACTTTACAAGACCTTATAAGACAATATTACTTGTATGGGGTTAAGATCATTTTGAAAAACAATAAAGTGCAAATGCAAGAATTATCATAGCAAAGTTGGTGGTGTGTAGTGTTTAACTTCAGTCCTTGTTAGGGGGAGTGTGCTTTACACTGCAAAAGATAGCTAGATAGTTTTAATAGGTTGTAACAAATTAGTAAAGTATTCTCAAGCATTTCACACTTGTAAGAACAACCCTTTAAGTTAGCATTCTTCAGATTTCAGAGTTAAAAGTTCAGCTTGATCATAATATAATTTCTGGTTTTATTTGTTAGATTTTGAATTGATTATTATTAGTTATTTAGCACTTTCAAATAACTTCCCACTGAGCTCATTTACAACTTTATAGATGCAATTTTCATGTTCCCTTTATGCAATATCATATCAGCTAATGAGAAAAACGCTAACTGCTAACTTATACTTCTTTAAACTTGGGCTTTGAAGCGGTGACCTATAAAGTGTTATCACAAACTTATTTTCTGCTGATGTCGACTAAAGAAATTATACATCACGCAGGGATGGGAACTGATAGGAATCGGATTTTGGTCATATGTGCAAGTACAGTAGTAGGACTTTGGGGCAGATTTGATGGCGCTCCAGCTTTGGAAAGTCAAGTCTCATTCCCTGCCTTTCCTGAAGTCCCAAATGTCTCCGTGACGAACAAGATGGCAGGACAAGATGAACATAAAACAGAAAAGGCTTCTAGTTTTGCATATTTCTACACATAACATTAAACATCTGCCCATGAAGATATTTGGTATGCCATCAGAACTCCATTTGTCTCTGCATCTTCTCAAAAATCACAAGGGGACTTATTTGATACGGTATGTTTTCAGATGTCTCTCAAATTCCACTGTCGTTTGAGTTATCCATCTAAAAAAAGAATGGCATGTCTACCTCAAACTGACAATTCAAATGTAGGCAAGACCTATGATGTTCACTGTGTATCAACTGTAACAAGAACTTAGACGAAATATCCGTCAAACCAGCCTGTCCACAGTTAACCTGACCACTGAAGCAGAATGTGTATTTCTGTTGTCTTATAATAACGTCAGATTTCGGCAACTTGTCCTCCAATCGAGGCTTTGATTGATTACGTGAGCGAGACAGCGAGGACAAACAGGCACCTCTGTCAAAATCAAAACCACAGGTATTTGGCTGCTAAATGGAGTTTGCAGTTGTCTGCTCTAATACTGAAACAGTCGGATCAGAACTGGCCAACTGTTCCATCTCATTAAGCAGCCAAAGGCCACACTAAGCAGCAGGCTCCCCCACCAACGACACAGAGGCTGTACACTATGCATTTTTTACGTTGAGAAAAGTGGATTTAACCTAGCTTTCTCATGATACTCAGATATTACAATGTGATTGTTGTTACATCTATGTAGGATATATGAATGATGTCTGCATAACACCCGTCCCAACAAAGTGAAAAACAGTTATCCCAAACTGAGGAAGGGAAGCCAGAATTAAAAGCAATAGAATATGGAATATATTCATCAGCTGATACCAAAAGGCCCTCCAAAAATGAAAGTTTTAAGGAAAGTTATCAACAGATGTTGTGTGCCTGAGTACCTCAGGCAGCGAGCTCCATTAGTTGGGAGGTGTAATCGAAAAAGTGCAATCTCTCTTTGTGACAAACTCTGGTCTGTGAATTATCTGTGCATTTGAAAAGTTGAAAATTCCACCACTTTTGCTGCTTGAAACGCTTCCTCAGCAAAACACACGATGCAGCTCAACAACGCTCGACACTAACCCCATTCAGTCGATGGACAACATCATGGAGAACGCGCCCTACTATCTACGTGTGATGAAGGTGTTAGTCATTACCAGAGGGAGATCTGTATGACAAAAACAGCCAAATCAATCTAATGCTAAATCTAGAGATATTCATGGAATGTCAAAAGAATGAGCTTCTTATGACCAAAAGGGTTTTGTGTTTGTAACATGTTTTCTGGCTCATGTTCGCTCATCCTGGCGCCAGCTCTTATCTACAGCATTGAGTGACGGTGTGTGTGAGTGCTTGGAGTCCAGACAATCGCTCGTATCACATCTGATGTGTCTCACATCATTGGGGAGGAACCATTCCAAGCAAGCTCTGCTTGTTTAATCCTCTTCTACTCCTGTTGTCATGGGATTTAATGTTACCGGTACCGTAGTGAAAAAAAGTTTAAAATATCAGTTTCTGTTGTGTGGCTTTACGGCATTCGATCACTCATCAATAGTGAAACTAGTTCACAGAGCTACAGCTGACATCATGACAGTGATCACAAAAATTCTCAAGAAAGTAGAGATGGAAGAATGAAGGAAAGAGTGACCAAACAAGAGTCAATCTTTGATGTTGCATTAACATGCTTCATGAGTGGGGTGAAAGATGTAGCGCTTGGGAGGTCTTGTTCTATTTCTCCTGGTATTGCATGGCCGTACCTTGCTAGGATGTCCATTTTGGGAAGACTAGCAAGTCTTTTCAGTGCTTTCCACTTGCAAACATTTTTTCTCACAGCAGAACAGTGAAATCCAAATAGTTTTGGAAGGGTTTATTAACCCTCTCCACACTAACACCTTTGCTCATATCCTTCCCTCGTGGCATTGCATTTTCACACATCTGAATGCTCCGGACCAGGAAACCGCCAAAAAGTCTTCATACCTGATGAGGATCCCTTCTTAGTATTGCCCGGATAATATTTTTCCGTTTCACTTCATTTTTGTTCAATAAATAATAGCATGGGGGAAAAAAAAGTTATTTTGCCTCTGAGGTTGTATATGACCAACATTAAGAGCCAGTATGATTCCAGGATTTTCATTATGTCTTTACTTAAAAAAAAACCACGGTATTAAGAGAGGAAGTGCTAACTTTTGAACCTGACTGTAACGCACCTGCATGTGTAGGTATTGTTGGGGTTATCCGATGTAATTTCAATAAAACATATTCGCCTTTCAAGATGAACCTGAATTAAACTGGAAATTTGATAAACATTACTATGAAGCAGAAATATTGTATGAGGCAGGATATATAATATATCTTAAGAGGATGTCGCAAATGACCTTCAGTGAAGTAAAAATGAAAGAAATGAGAACCACATAACTATTTATAATATTTCTTTAAATAACAGTGTTCTGACGAGCGTGATTGACATTTTTCTCACCCTGTAAAAAAAAGAATCTTAAACAGAGGAGGGCAGCACTGGTGTGATAGTGGTGATAGTATGATAGATATATGATAGTGGTGGCGATGGTTGAGGTGGTTAGCATTGTCACCTTGTGGTTTAAAGGTCCCTGTGTGGAGTATAAATCTCCTCCTTGTATCTCTGTTGTTTTTTCTTTGTTTGGTTTCCCGGTAATTCGAGCTTTCACTGACAGTCCACAAACATACATCTTGATGCCGATTGACGTAGACTGATTGATGATCCTAACCTGTCTACAGGAGCAAGCAGATCGTCCTGTTTGTCTCTGTATGGCTCTGTGATGGACTGGGGACTTCTCCTGGGTGTACTGCGCCCCTCAACTAATGGCGGTTGGGAAAGGCTCCAGCTCCCCATGACTAAAGTGGATGTGAAAAATGATGAAATAGAGGAAAAGTCATTTTTATATCAACAGGAAGACTTTAAGAATGAGACTTTAATCGAATTGTATTAGCTGGCATGACTGCACACAGAGAAGAACAGTCATGCTGGTGGTGGTGTCAGCTTATGATACATGCGAGAGTAATACATGTAGAAAAGACTATTGCAAAAGCAAATCTGCTCAAACTCTTTGGGCTTTATGCTCTGAGCACCACAAATGTCTATTTCAAATGACTCTGCTGCTATAAAAGATTACCAATGTCAGTGGCTCCAATTCCCTGACAACCATAGCAATATATTAAGTAGCCATTAATATCTGTGGACAGCTGAAGAGGCATCAAATGGGCAGTGCGATTTGTGGAACAATTGTCCAACTTTGGCTGGAAAGACGTTCACATTTTGAGCATGGCGATTATAAATAAACTTTTGAAGAGTAAAATTGCACAACATGTCAGGTGAAAATGACCAGCTCTTTGTAACTGAGGTCGTGCAAAAACAGTTTAATCACATAGAGACGCAAAATTGTAGAAACTGCTTGCAGTATAAAACAGAGAAACCCTAACCCTAGCCTAACAGGATCTACCTCAATATTAACATATTCAAAGCAGAAGAGAGCTACAAAGAATTTTCAGTAGTGAAGATGTGGAGGAGGGGAGAAACGTTCATGTTTAATGCAAGAGCATGCAAGCTTCACACACACAACCTGTTTGCATGAGCTTCCTAAGTATGTCACTGTGAGTTTTACCATATTGAATAGGATTAGCATCAGAACAATTTTTCAAATTCCCACTCAAACTTGCAATGTAAGATCTCAGAAACCTCTCATATTTGAGACATCGAGCCATTTACTCACGGGTGGTTTTTATAGTGGACTTTTCCATCTCTCACACTGCCCCTTGGGATTAAGGTTAAAGTGCCATTACGAAGAATCATCGCTAGAAAAGAAAACTGTTGTCTTTTTTTTCTTTTTATATGACATCTTGTTTTGTCACCTTTGAAATGTATGACTATCCTTGACACACAAGTCTGTGGTCTAGCATTATAAATGGTGTTGTTTTTTCCTCGGCTTTCTCTGTCTTTATTAGATTGTGCAGACCTCTGCAGAAATGGAGGCTGACGCTTCTTGCCATTTTATTCTCACCTTGTAAGAAGGACTGCCATCTTTTTTCCAGTGGATCTTTCTGTACTGTTGATCTATCCCACAATCAACTTTTGTAAGTCAAAATGAAAGAAAAATAAATTGACGAACAATTTGACACCAAAGGTGGGGGAAGGGTAGGGACCGCCCTTAACAGGACTGAGATGATGGGAAGATAAAACAAATGTTGAATGAGGACTGCTTATTCCATTATTTATGTTCAGGGAAATACAGAAAGGGGTGATTTTAATGTTCTTTAATTGGAAAACTTTAAGAAAAATAATGTTTGAAGCATGGCAAAAAAAACTATAATCATTTAAATGTTTCATATGGGTAATACAAACGGCATATGGGTGACTTATAATGTAGATACACCTTATAAAGTCATAATATTGTAGTCACACATAAGTTACCTTCACTTAACAAGAAAAAGCTGAAGAGTATTTGTAGCGTCTAACAGTTCTTTGTGTTTTCTGAATTTGATTATACTTTGTGTGAATGAAAGAAGGAAGAGGACAAAGGATGGAAGGATTAAAGAAGTTCATGTCCTCTTGGCTCAAAATATCAAACACAGGAAATCCCTGTCAGGACTCAGATGGCTGCTCCTCCCGCTTCAGGCCTCATCGGGTCCTGGTGAACGCTGTGTTGAGCTTCTCGCAGATAAAAAGGGGCATTTATTTATTTATTTCTACTCTTCATGCACCTGAACTCTAGGCATTTTAGTTGTTAGCACTACAAAAACGTGCATAAATAACACTGGATTGCATGAACACCTCAATAATTTATTTCAAAAACCTATGATAGAAAAACAAAGGTATCAGTTGCCATGTAATTGTAGATTGAAAAAGATGCAGAGCACTATAATTATGACATTTGTAATAGATGTGAGTTTCCACGTTAGCTAAAAATTTCATGAACTCATTGAGCTCAGTGTCCTTAAGAGTGGAGTGGTTTTGCAGCACATCCTGAGCAGAGGGAGCAGCTCTGTTTCCCCACCAACACCAGAGCAGCATGACCACCGTCACGCTGTTCCGGCCATTTAGCACTTCTGTATTTTCCAGTGTTAATTACCTTGTTTGATTAAGTTTCATGTCTTTGAAACTCTCAAAGCGACATTTCCAAAGGCAGCTTTATGTTGCCCTCAACCACATGGAACTCGGTACTTCAGACAGCTTACAAATCAATGAAGGCTTTTATAGCTGCAGGTGTGCAGACAGAAAGATTGTTAAAACTTTACCACATATCTCCAATTTGCATAATGTGCCTTATCTCTCTCATACCATCAGTACTTGCCAAAACTGCATGACCAGATATCAGACACTCTGCAATCTTTGGGTTTATTTTATCAGCACAAAGTTCTCTCTTATTCTGTGTAATAGTTTATTTGAACTCAGAATTGACATTTTCAGTGAAAGGAGGACGTTGGCTGGCTAGTCTGAAAAATATGCAAAGATGACATTTTGTTTTTGTACTCAAACAATGAATATGGTTAAGTAGTGATTTAATGAAGGAAAACCAGTTGTTCCTGAAGACATTTCATTACCTGCATCGTGAGTCAAGCCACACTGAGACCATTATTTTGGTTCAACATTTCATCATGAGTATTCGGCTCCACAAAAATGGTCCACAAGTGAAATTATGCAGCTGGCATCTAAACATGTTATTTAAATAGGTAAACCCACTTGATATTTGTGTTTATAAATAACACAACGAGAATTTGTGCATCATATCTCTGTGGCTCCTTTGTGGAAGATAAACCACAACACTGGAATCACTTTAGGTGGAACAACCAGTTAAATGCTCACTGTCCAGGAAGTCGTTTTTAAGGATAGGTCAAAACAGTCAATTTAAGTTTGTCTAGCACCATTTCAAATCTGTCTTTTAATGACCTTCGAATCATTAATCTTTTTTGCTTGACAAAATGGCCATAGCCTTTAGACAGTGATCTCTTGTTACCATTATTGCCAGCTATTCAATTAATCTATTAGTTGCTGCGTCACAACATTTGCTGTGATTTCATTGACAGATGTAATATAGTGGAATACAAATACAAATACAGAACACTTCTGTTACTGTTTCACTTGTGTCAACATGGCAATTTGAACTTCAGTCGAAGAAGAATACAAGAAGTCAAAGTAGCTTTATTATCGAAGAACGTCAGAGAGTCACGTGAGCAGGCACGATGGAACAGTTTGGGTCGTTTGTGCCGAAAGCCTGAAGGAGAGCTTAGCATTTACTGTTGGGCCTTGATATATTGTTTTACAATGTGTGTGTCAAAGAATTCCCCAAAAAACAACAAGGTCTCTTTGGGCGAAAGACAGAAGTCTACGCCCTGGACAGCCCACCAGTCCAGACAATACTGCCAATCCATATTATTGGTTGGAACATGTCCCTGCTGCCCATGGCTACCATAACACCCTTGTGTTGGTCATACTCCTGACCTGCTGCACCTCCCTCACTCTCCAGGTTGTACCACGAGGACTGTCTTTGGTGGCCGGGGGCCAGCAGGGGATCAATTGTTTTGCTCGGATCAGCCAGACAGTTTTTGAGAACTTTTAAGATCCAGAGTAAAACTGAAAGAGTGCAGCCTCCAAGAAACGTTCACGCACCTCTAGCAGCGTATTGAGGCACAAAGTGACTACTTCAAGGAAGATACAGGCAAATTAAGTCGTGTTTCATGGGTGCAGTCACTTGTATATGAGCACAGAACTCGATGCTGGAACCATCAGCAGGAAAAACATCAACAAAAGAAATTAAATATTTATCACATGTAAGGCATTGATTTTGTTATGTGCCGAAGGTGATTCACATTAAGAATGTTTCTATGCTGCATCGTCAGAAATACATGCAAGCGGCTGCATGTGAAACATTAGCTCATCGACAATCTAATGTCAAATGTAAGTTTAACTACATTGTCAGCAGTTGTTGGTCAGTGTGTGCCTGTGAATGTGCCTAGCCTACATCTTAATAGATCTCCCTATTAATGTTTGACTGATGAGAATAAGAAGTGTGAAATCTCGGCCTATGGTCTCTTCTTGAAAAGAACCCTGCTGTGCGCTTCTCATTGGTGAGAGAAAAGTCATTTAGTTAGGAGGTAAGCCACTTTACCACAGTGCAGAAAAGCTAATTTCATAGAGCTAAAGGGTCCGTCTTTGATTCATAAATCATTTGCACTCTAAGAGAAAATGTCACCCAGTTATTCTGACGTCTAAAGATTGCCCCATAACCTGCAGTCATGCTCATTCCTTTTTAAATTCGGGATCTGGGAACTTAATGAAGAAACAGACGAAGAAACTGAGCAATGAAAATAAGACACTGGTGTCTTCCCAAGACGCGATCAAACGTATATGAATAGTACAGTTTTTGTATCCATTGTAAGTACTGCGATCAGTATCCTAAAGTCAAATTGTGGCATGTTTGCAACAAAAATCAATCAAAAAAATAAAAAATAAAAGGGAGAAAAACTTGCTTCTAAAACATTTTTGAACTTTGCAGCCACTTCAAAAATAGGGCAGCCTTGGATTTCTTAAGCTCCTGCCAACACAGAGAAATCATTTGTGCTTAGACCACCAAGATGAAATAATCGTTTGTCACGGTAGTGGACAAAATGTGGTATCCATGCGGCAGCAACAGTGCATAATGCATTTCTTTTTTACATGTAAGTGAACGGGCCCTTATGACGTTTCTAAGAGATTCATATTTTTAAAGATAATATCCAAGTCTGAAATTCCCTGGTCTGTAGTTTTTTCGTTCACATTTTATAACATATGCAGATCTCCTTTCAAACTGTCTTTTGCTTTCATTAAACATGCATTAAAGTGGAAAGGATGGATATTTACACCATGACCCAAATTGAGGGACCAGTCTGAGATGAATAATATGTATGAAATAGCATTCTTCATCACTGCTGCCCTCTCGCCCTCCCTCAGCATCCTCTGTGGTGACTGTGGGGATAATTGGAGAGCGCCTCCATCGCCACTGTGCCCTCCACCACCACTCCCACCCTTACAGAGGACTTACAGTGTGCTGATATAAGAGCAGAGTTGCTGACAAATGTAATTCCATGACCGGTTGCCATTTGGCTTAAGAAAATAGCCATGCCAACAAATACTTTCAGTTGATCCATCAACTATGAGGCCAGAGTATAACTACTGCTCCACCCTCTTGAGGGCTCATATATACTTTCTTACATTGTTGACAGAGTGATCAATACGAGCTTGGATGGATAATATTTTAGTGAGAGGAGCCGAAGATTAGATCTTTGCAGTTTATAAGAGTCAATCTCGCAGATAGTCCAGAGTGCAGCAGCTGTAGTTTCTCCCTGTCTTTAAATCTATTATAATAAAACAATATTGTCAGAATTACATTTTGTTGCCTCACATCCATTTGTCTAGGGCAAGGGTCACCAATCCTGGTCCTCGAGGGCCGGTGTCCCTGCAGGTTTTAGATGTTTCCCTGCTTCATTGCACCATGATACAAGTGACTGTGTCATTAACAGAATTGTGCAGCCCTGGATGACAAGCTGATGACGATGATTAATTAGAATCAGGTGTGTTAAAGCAGGGGAACATCTAAAACATGCAGGACAGGGGCCCACGAGGACCAGGATTGAGAAACACTGGTCTAGGGTCACGCTAAAACAACTAACCATGCTCGCTCACACATATGGTGACTTCAGAATCATGAATACATTTCAAATACATGGTTTTGGAGCCTCAGTAACAACTTAGCCACTTTTCAAATTCAATTAAAATGAACTTGAATCAAGTCAAATCAAATCAGTTTAATTGTATACTGCTGTAAACAAAGTGTTATGGTATACGTGGGTTTTTATGTTCTCTTTCTGATTTTGGGGGGGTCACTCTACACACAAAGCACTCAAAAATTCATCCAAATTATATTCTAATTCAGCTTCAAATTCTAATCATAATTTATTCTCATTCATCCCAGTTATCATCTAAATTCTAATTTTGTCTAGTACCATCCATCTTTGTCCGCTTATCCGGTCGGGTGGCAGCCGTCTGAGCAGAGATGCACAGACTTCCTTCACCCCAGACACTTCCTCCAGCTCTTCCTCCATCTCTTCCTCCATCTCTTCCTCCAGCTCTTCCTCCATCTATTCCTCCATCTCTTCCTCCATCTATTCCTCCATCTCTTCCTCCAGCTCTTCCTCCATCTCTTCCTCCATCTATTCCTCCAGCTCTTCCTCCAGCTCTTCCGGGGGGAGTCCAAGGCGTTTCCAGGCCAGCTGAGAGACATAGTCTCTCCAGCGTGTCCTGGGTCTTCCCCGGGGTCTCCTCCCGGTGGGACATGCCTGGAACACCTCCCTAGGGAGGCGTCCAGGAGGATCCGGTACAGATGCCCAAGCCACCTCAGCTGACTCCTCTCAATGTGAAGGAGCAGCGGCTCGACTCCGAGCTCCTCCAGGGTGACTGAGCTTCTCTCCCTATTTTTCTAAGGGAGCGTCCAGCCACCGTGTGGAAGAAACTTATCTCAGCCACTTGTATCCGTGATGTTCTCCCTTCGGTCATTACCTGAAGTTCATGACCATAGGTGAGGGTGTGAGTGTAGATTGGCCGATAAAAGAGAGTTTTGCATTTCAACTCAGCTCCTTCTTCACCACGATGGTCCGGTACACCGACCACAAAACTGCGGACGCTGCACCGATCCGTCTGTCAATCTCCCGCTCCATCTTTCCCTCACTCGTGAACAAAACCCAGAGATAGAAACTCCTCCACTCGAGGCAGGACCACTCCACCAACCCGGGGAGGGCACACCACTCTTTTCAGTCATGTGGACGGGCTCGGCGTGGACCCACTGCTACTCTGAATCTAAAGTACTGTTTAAAGTGGGAACATACTTCTGTTATGTGTGCCTTCCAGACACCTATCTGGTGAGGTATTCCATGCATGTCACACATGAGGAGAATCCTGGTCAGAATCAAGACAAAAGCCTCAGAAGAGCTGGAGGAATAGACAGGGGAGACAAAGATCTGAACATTTAACTTAGAACTGTGTAAAAGTATTAATGTAGATGGATGTTATTGGAATGCAGGTAAGTATCACAGATCTCTATAATGTCAATATTTCCTGTATTCCTGTGTACGTTTTGATTAAACAAATAGAGTACATAATTCCAGAACATGTTTTTATTTCAAACACATTCTAGAGAAATTATGTTTTACTCCCTCTGCAGAAAATATATAGGAGGGTGCACCACTGCCTCCTTTAATCCATGTAATTTCACACATCACCATGCAGCTGTCTTTCTCATTAACATCAGAGCATCTGCCCATGACTATATTTGAAACCCATCATAAAAGGCTAAACAGCAATGTGGAAAATTGCTCCCTATCTCTTTGTTTAATCTTATCCTCCTTTGTTACTTAAAAATCTCCACTTACTTTAGGGACAAAACAGAGCAAGAAAGTCTAGGACCAGATCACAGATCTACAAAAATAAGAAACCTCGGTAAGAACCACTTTGTAAGCTGAAGCAGCTCTAATAAGTACTTTAATCAGAACCGTTAACAGGAAGTCATGGATTCACAATTAGTAACATTAAATATATTTAACAGTTAAAGCAGAAACGTGAAAAAACTGTGTTTTATTCCACAATGCTGATGTTGGGGTCCATTACTGTTATATATACAAGGCACAAGCCTCACACAAGCCATAGTGTTAAATGTGGATTTGTTCAGCAGCTCAGTATAACTAGCTAAGGAAAGTAAAGCCAATGACAAAGTGACAACTGAAAAAGCAACAGGTGATGAAGTCACCATGCTGTGTGCTAAAGTACGGTGGACAACCCACGATGACTTCCAAGGAAAACTGAACAAAAATCAAGAAAACACCTGGCTAACAAGAACAAGTACAGGAACTTCTACAGTCATGATGAAACAGGACAAAAAACAGGCTTCTGCTAAATTTACAGAACTTACTAGCACCTAACACAGTGAAATTTGCTTGACATGATGTAACCTTCACAGCTTTACAGGAACTGGGACACAAAACGTTGGAGCACATCACACTCAAACCACATCACACAAGAACCACAACACCACCACACAGCAAGCCCGCTACCACTACTAAGACATTACTTTGTAGTCCAGAAAGAAGAAAAGTTCATCAATAGTCTTGCATCTTCCAAGTCTAAGACTTTTTTTTCCTCACTAACTCTAAGCTAGCCCTCTTTGTTTTGTTTTTCTTCCACATTGCTGGCCATAAGTCATCTTGTCTTACCGTTGGTGTGTGATGTGTTGCCTGAGTTTGATTCGAGCTGAATTTCAAAGTTATATAGTTCAATTTCATGGAAGCCAAGCGTGCTGACTCAGAAGGGGGGGTGGGGTCATTCACCCTAAACGAAGTTAATGAAACATCGAAACGATAATTTTAAGATGAAAAAGGTAAATGGTGCTGCTTAAACATAGACGGAAATACATCTGACAAATGTTTTCATGACATCTGTTATTTAATTCCATCACCACCATGTTAAGGTATGAAGTTAAGCCATTTCAACATACACCATTTCCCCTAACATTATAACAACTCTCTTAAAGGAGCATGAGGCTCCTTTTAAGAAATGAGACTCTCTAGCGCCACCCTTCACCACGACGGCCGTTGGGGGTACTGCAGCCAACAGTGAAGCCGGCACGGGAGAACGGGGAGAACGTGCATGCAGCGTCATGTGACGTCACATCCGCAGCCCAGCGCGGGAAATTCGGGACCGAATTGCAGCACATTTTGCAGCACACAGCCTGTTCAAGGCAAAGGAGAGATACACTAGAGCAGTGATTCTTAACCATAGGGCCGCGGCCCAACATTGGGCCGCGAGCGCCCTCTAGAGGGCCGCAAAAAAAATTCAGTTTTGTAAGTGTGGGCCGCGAGGGCCGTGGGACTGCATAGCAACTCCCGACCAAATGAGGAGAAGACACTCAGCTAGCTGTACGTGTAATAGTAAGAGAAATGGTGTGTATTTACAGAAAAAATCATTTATTTTGCACAGAGTACGTTTAGATCCACCAGGATCAGGGATTCTACAGCGTAGGCTCTGCGTCGATTTACGCGGAACCATTATTCAGGCTTAAGGCGGACGTAATTGAAGCCACCATGAGAAAGGGGAAGGGGGGCGTGATTTGCCAGTGATTGCCCGGCGGCAGCTCCGTGGCGGACACCTGGGGCGGACGGCGAGACCTGGGGCTCGCAGCCGAGAAAGAGACGAGACTCCCGGGGGAGCTGCCCGCAGAGGCGGGCCGGAGAGCGGGAGGAGCCGCCCGGCTGAGCGGGAGCCGACGCGTCCCCGCGGCCGCGGAGCCCGCTGCCTCTCGGGCAGCAGCGGGCTCCGTCGTTACTGCTGAAGGATGGTAGATGCGTGGGTGTCTGCTGGACTGGACTGTTGTTGCAAAAGCATCGGAAAGTGACTGGGCTGCAGCGCGGAGAGCTGTGGGCGCAGCTGATCAGGCTCGGATGAAGTCTGACACGCTGAGACAACTGATTAATTTAATATCTTAAATAAATAAAATCTTAAAACACCCATGTTTGAGTCCAGATACAGCTGTGAAGCAGCTTTCTCCACAATGAACATAATTAAAACTAAATATCGTTCCAGGTTCACCAGCACCTTCACATGTGCATGAGAACCTGACACCATCCAGCCCAGATTTAAAGTCCTGACAGGAGAAGTTAGAGCTCAGTTCTCTCACTGAACGACAGAAAGTGAGGGCATAAGATTAGGGGAAGAAAGACAAACTGCAAAACTGTTCAATTGCTAAAATGTGTTTATATTCATTTATTATAAAAATGTGTTGAGACAATTAACAAAGAAAAGGGGAAATTCAAACTGCTGGTAGAGAAATAAAATAAGATAGCATTTGAAAAATAAAATAAAATCAATTTTATTTTTAAGAGAAAAAAATATGTGTAATTCAAGTTACACATGGCAAATATTTTTGAAATGTACTTTTTTTAATATAACAGTCAGGTGCAGATGTTGATACAACTATGAGGCTACTTGAATATATACACACACATAATAAATATATATATATATATATATATATATATATATATATATATATATATATATATATATATATATATATATATACATACATACAAAGTTTTAGTTGAATACCCCCGCTATACAATTTTAATATTTAATGGGCCCCGGGCCACTCTGTACTGAAGAAATTGGGCCCCAAGGTCAGAAAGGTTAAGAACCCCTGCACTAGAGGATCATTCTTTTGGGTTTGGAACGCTTCATCTGACATTATAACTAGAAAACTTAAAATGTATATGGATTTTTTTCATAAATCTTGCCACAATCCGGCCTCAAGCTCCTTTAATGTTTGAGTGGGTCGTCCTCATGCCCAAACAGCTCTAACCCCTCACTTCATTGACTATGAACGTATGAGGGTGTCCTGTGGTGTCTGCTACAAAGATGGTAGCAATAAATCGTTTGGATCCTGTGGGTTGTGGGTGGTGCTCTCTGTGGATTTGACTTAACTCCCACAGATGCAGTGTGACACCTACAGATTGGTGGATGCTTGGTGAACACCTCAGACTTTTGGTTGTGTTCTTTAAGCTCCTCTCTAGCTGTTTTTGTTGAGTCGTGTGTTGTCATGAGAGGCTGCTACTGTTGCCATTTGTGGGGTGTGACAGCAAAACTATTTAGGTGGGTAGAAAGTGTCATAAGGACACCTACGTGAATGCAAGGATGCAGGTTTTCTATTTTTTTTTTAATATATATTTTATCCCCCTCTACCAACCCCGGGAGGTCCTGCACTGAGCTCAGGTCTCCTCCTTAACTTGCCACCAGACAGGGTGGGGCTTCTCTGGCCAGATGTAGCGCGTGGAAGGATCACGTTATTCCAGCCAGATTTTCCCCGCCCCCTCGGCCTCCCCGGCTGGCCAGAGGGGGCATGTATAGCCCAGGACTGCTGCATGTTTTAGTGAGGGAAAATCACCCAATTAGCCACCCAAGGGATCACAGGGAGAACATGCAAACTCCACACAGAAAGGCCCTTCAGCCAACCCCACCCAGGATATGAGGAAGGATGCAGGATGCAGGTTTTCTGAACAGAACTTGAACAAACCAAACAGAAGAAGCATCAGTGGGTTTTAATGTTATAGTTGATTGGTGCAGGTCATTTTATTCCCTAAACATCTGTCTGCGTATATATTAATATTTAGTGCCTTGATTAGCAAAACCTTTTGAAGCTGACTATATATTTTTTTTTAATCTTGCAGCAGATGTTATATGATGGAGGTCTTAACAGGCTTGTCCAAGTCCAAGGACAAGTGAGATGTCCAATCAATTCATTTTAAAATGAAGAACATTTTTGACTAGATTTAAATGAAATCCCACCATAAGCCATAAGTGATGTTGTAACAAGCCACGCAGTTAAATTATCTGTCGTCGTAAAATAAATGAATACAGAATGGAATCATTCGGTATTTTAGATGTTTTGTACTTTTTATTGTAACAAGTTTTCTAAGTGTTCCTTTATCAGCTGTTGCTGAATGTGAGTTATTATTTTGTGTTTACTCCAATGTGTTTTTCTCCACACTAATGCATCTTTGTGTGCAACAAAATTGAAAGGAGTTAGAAAACAAATTCTTAACTATCCAACCATTTTCATTGAGATCACTTTCAATTATATATCCTATTTCTTCACATCACATGTTTCATTCTCTTGTTTTTCTATTATCTGCATAAAAGACTGTAATTATTTACTTTTAAAAACCCAAAGCTGGACAAACAGCATGTGTCCCTGAGCTGCTCAGTGAAATAGGGTGAATTTTACTCTCACCAGTCTCGGTCATGTGACCCAGCCCAAACCAATGTCATCGGGGGCCGTAAAACAGCTCCACCGGTCCACGGTGCACAACATTACGGGTTCTCAATAAAGGCTCATGAACTGTACAATGTTTTCTTAACCACAAGTACAAATACACTTGATGATTGTGCAGAGTAGATAAAGGTTAGACTGTAAATGATGAAATGAAAAACACTGACAGTGGTGCTTGGTGCAAAATAAAAAGGTACACTGATATACAGGTGAAATAGGGGCTATTCATCTTCTCCCCATCTACAATAAAAACCATTTATGTGGTTCAGATAATGTTCACCAAGCGTGCGTTTCATAGAAAACATTCATTATGTCGTTTCCCAGATGTTGGCAGGATTGGGTTTTACTTTAGTCATACACATACCTGCCAACATTGGGCTGTGAAAAAGAGGGAGATTTTCTGGGATAGCGGTTGGAATGCTCCACTCACAACATCCCCGCCCTGATATAAACAAGGCGACTTTTAATGAGCTTTAAATCCATAGCTACAATGAAATGTGCTAAAATGTACCTCCCAAAATGATTCTACAGCCTTCTTGGAGCCAAATAAGTTTAGTATTAATAACAATAAAATACAATATTTGTAGAATTTTCCAGGTTCCCTTTGTAACCCTAAGGACCTGTTGTAATTGTAGGTGCAGACTTTGCAGCTTCAATCACTTTCTTGGATGGTACATACTTGTGACCAGGGCTGGTATGGTTAATCTTGCAAGAAAGGAGTGCGCAAAGAGTAGAATTATCCAAACTCATTGTGTTTTCTGTGAGGATCTTTGTCACCATGCTGAATGACCTCTCTGAGCTTGCATTGCTGTGAGAGATGCAGAGCATTGCCTTCATCAGTGATGCCAGATTTGTAAAGCTCTCCTCTTTCCCTAGAAGGCCCCAGAACCTTCAACTCTCTCTTCCTGTGGGAGATCCTTGCTTGCTATGACTTGATTCTCCACCAACTCTTCCCTCAGATTTTTTTCAAAGCATTTTCTCAAACAAAACAAATTTTCAAATTTTCAAATAACAAAATAACATATTTTAACCATTTTCCAAACAATAAAATAACTGAAAAAATCTGAAAAATTGTTCAAATATGTTATTTTGTAACTTGAAAATTTTTAAATATGTTTATTTTGCTGATGAGAAAATATGTTTCTCTATTTTTCTTATTTTTGTGAGGGGGGATATATATTGTTTTTCGGCACTACCTTGTTCTCTGGCTGATTTAACATGAATTACTCCTATGTGGGATCAATAAAGTTCTTATTTTTGCCATCTGAGAAAATTAAACATATTATATTTGGTGCCTAACTGTTTCCCAAGTATATTAGTGCGTGTGTGAATGAATAAATGAGACGTAAAACGTAAATTTCTTTGTAGAAAGGCGCTTTATGAAAATAAGTCCATTCACTTGTATTAGTTTACAGCGCAGTCTTGCCACATCCAATATGGCGGCGACGTTGACGTATTGGCAGCTCCATGGGGCGGAGCTTGGACGTAGGCAGTGCTTTTGGGTTGGGTTGCCAGGTTTGTCAGGAACCCGTTAATATAATACATCCATGCAGGAACCCCGACACGTGAAACACCATTGACTCATTTCACTTTAAAATCGGGAGATAAGCGGGAGAAATTACAAATCGGGAGCAGGGCGGGAGAAATGGTTGAAAATCGGGAGACTCCCGCTTAAATCGGGAGTGTTGGCAGGTATGGTCATACAAGCAATGCTTTAAATGTAAGGAATCTGGTTTTATGAAAGGGTTTGTTATAGTCAAAAATAATTAAAATAGGAAACCACAATGTTATCGATCCACTAGGAAAGCTTCATTTCTTTTTAGCCCCTCAGTGCTGCACATTGAGGTGAGTGCCCAGCATCAGTGACAGAACAGCAACTCGAGGAGACCGGGGAGAGATTTAGAGTGTGCTTCAGGACATTTTAGCACGGTCGTGGCTACAACAGGGGATTACACCGAGGCCCTTTCAGTTCAGGGTCAGTATCCCTGATGATTTTACTCCAGTGTTTCACACTCCGTCTTCCCAGTATTTCACTCCCTCCCACTCGCTTGCTATGTTCTGATAAGAGAGCAACAACACAGTCAGTAAAAAAACAATGTACCAATTTCAAAGCACTGCACACTTCCTGCAGTTCATCTAAGGTAACGTTTTGCTCCGGTATGTTACTTTTACTCTTCTCGCCTTGTCGTCTTTACATTATTTCCATCCATCTGTCCCGTTTCTTTCATGGCAGGATGTGACGCCAGTCACTGTTCATTCAGGCTTCTGATCAACACATTTGCATTCAAAATTTGCTATATAATTTACCAAATCTTGCTGATCAGTGCACACTACTGGTCAGCAGGCAGTAGGCAGAGAGTAATTAGTGTATTGATGAAACCACACTGCTGTTCAAAACAGATGGGCTGTTAGAGCTCCTCAAATTGTTCATTATGTTTTCATCACTCAAAATGATAATGGAGGATGATTCATCATCCGCGTTGCAAAGAAAAAGATAGTTTCTGAATTATCCCTCTGTACCGGGTCTGGCCAAATTAGTTGTCAACATGCTACAAACAGCGTTTTTCATTAGTCATACTGAAGAGGCTATCTTGTATTGATGTGATTAGAACCTGCAATTGAGATTTTTGATGGGTGAATAAAGGGTGAATAATGTCAATATCACTTACTCAATGTTTGGAGGTTATGTCATGTTTAAACCTGCAGAGTTATATGATATTATATGATATGTGAAGCAAAGTCCATTAAAAAAAAAACATTTTTTCGGAATGTGTGATGATGTGGGTAGTGGACAAGTCTCAAAAACTCATGTAAAGGTTTTACAATATACAGCTGACTTAAAAGGAAACCTTTTCCCTTTTGATGGTGCTTTTCAATTTTTATCCTGGCTTGACAAGGATAAGATTTTTAGGGGTTTTTTGTTTGTTTTTCTTCCAGCATTCCCCCAAGCATTTCCTGTCCATGGATCCTGAAACTAATTTGCTTAGACTTACATTTATTGAGCTGTTTTCACTTTACCATACATTTTCATTTATTTGTCCAGTGCTCGATGGATTTAATATTCTCCACCTCGAAATGAACTGTATTTGTGTAGATATTACACCACTGTTGGAGTCCGGGGTGCTGCAATCAGCCTCGGTGTCAAATGAAATGGAGAAACGGTGTTCTGCGATATCAGGGGTGTACAGACTGGCACTGACAATGGGCGAGTCAAGAGAAGAGATCAGCAGGCTCCTGAGCAATGGAAACTTCAGAGATGGCTTTTTAGATGTGGCTCAGAAAAAGTAGGGTGTTATAAGTGTTTGATGAGAAATGCACACACTCCTGAGGTTTTCTGCAGTGACTGCAGCATGCAGTCGAGGAGGCCGCACCTGACCCTGCTCATGTTCAATTTTGAGAATAACCTTTTTAAACTGAAACTAGTCATTAGGAACATCAATCAACAGAAGTTGCTTTTATTTATATAGCATATTTAAAGGAGCATGAGGCTCCTTTTAAGAAATGAGACTCTCTAGCGCCACCCTTCACCACGACGGCCGTTGGGGGTACTGCAGCCAACAGCGAAGCCGGCACGGGAGAACGGGGAGAACTCGCATGCAGCGTCATGTGACGTCACATCCGCAGGACAGTGCGGGAAAATTCGGCCTCCGAATTGCAGCACATTTTGCAGCACACAGCCTGTTCAAGGCAACGGAGAGATACACTAGAGGGCTCATTCTTTTTGGTTTGGAACGCTTCACTTGACATTATTATTAGAAAACTTGAAACATATACGAATTTTTTTCATAAATCCTGCCTCTTTCCTGCCTCATGCTCCTTTAAAGACAACTTATCAAGTAACTGCATTACACAAAAAAGTTTGCTTTTGCACAGGCCGTTGATTATTGATGTAAGGTAAAAAGATAGTTTTCAGATCATCCCGATGTCCAACTTTGATTAATTAAATGCTTGAGCTTGAACATGGAGACATAATGGACAAAGCAAAGAGGTGTTGGCTTGCAACACACTAGCTGATAGCCAATCTGCTTTGTAATTGTCTTTCCATGTGTATTCCTGCCTGCACACGGCACCTCTGGTGGGCTGGTTGACTTTAAAGAAAGTGATGAGACTTGCTCTGTAAGAAGATGGGGAGTCTTTAAGCTGATGTTTGCAATTACATCCTGTCTGATGGGAAAATGCAATCGCGCAAAGTGTTTTGGTGAAAAAGAGGTTACTGCAAAGAGACTGTTATACTACATAATGTTAACCTAAAATATGTCGTGAGTAAGACCTATAATTAGCCAATTAAAAGCCACTTAGGTTGTGTGGAAACGTCTCTTTCTTAGCTAAATATGTAAAGGATTTGAGCATGCACACTTAAAAATACCATGATTGTTTTGTTTTGTTGAGTGTTCCCTTTCTTTTAATTTTAACAAGACATTAAAAAAGAGATTTTAAAAATTGCATTTCAAATATGGTGCAGGTTTATAGGCAACTTTCTCTAGATTTCCAGAGGATCTCAATTCAAGGGATCATGTCTACGCCAGACTCAGGGAGCAGAGGGGAGACATAAAACTAGAGTGGATGGTGTCAGAAATATAATAAATTACTATATCTATCCTATAACAAGCACATTTACAATAGTGGCTCAGTGGGTGGGGGGGTGGGATATTCTGGAGGGGCGGGAGTGGGATGGGGTTTAGGGGGTATTGTTGAATGTACTTTAAACTCCCAGAAGCTGGTTTTGTATTCCCTGGCCCTCGTGCTATTCTCTATGGGAGATAAACAATGGTGTAACCAGTTCCTGTGATGTGAAAAGAGAAGGAAAGGATGAGCGCTCTTCTTCTGTGTAGCAGATGTTGAGGGAATGGGGGACTGAAACACCACTGAGGCAAATACAGCGAATCTAATGATTGATAGATTCTCTGAGAGCAGAGCTCCTGCTATGCAGCTGCTAATTTCCTCATGAGGTATTATGACAGAGAGAGGTAGTCAAGTCAAAATGATCTATAAAGCAAAACAACCACAATTGACCAAAGTGCTATAAATAAAATTGAGGCACAATAATAGTAAATTAAATGAAATGAAACTGAGAAAAACGTATACTGAGAGTTGAAAACAAGAGAGGTTTTTTAGAGATTTTTCCTCTTTCAGAGTTAAAAGGTTACATACAGTTTGTTGGTATTAGCTAGAATTGCGTTTAAGCTGTTTAACTTGGCTCAAATGTGTTGAGTAGACCCTTCACGTCTCATAATCATTTGCTGGAACTGTGGCCCATTCAACCTGACAGAGCACGGTCAGCTAAGTTTTTGTTTCACACATGCCTACCAAGTACCACCAACAAACGTTCTAGTGGATACCGGTCAGGGCTCTGTGATGGCTACTCCAATACACTCATTTTGTGAAGCCACTTTGCAGCTCATTTGGAGGCATGTTTGGGATCATTGTACATTTTGATGACCCGTCCATCCATCCACTCCCAAGTTTTGAGATGTTGCTTCAATATTATCATATAACACTTCCTCATGATGCCATCTGGTGTGTGAAATTCACCTGTCCCTCCTGCAGCAGAACCTCCCCACAGTATGCTGTTAGCAGCCCTATACGTCTTGGTTGTTAGTTGGGATGGGGATTGATTCAGATGTCAAGAATCGATTCGATTCCGATTCTTAAGATTCAGAATCGATTATCACGATTTGATTCGATCCGATTTGATTCAGATATCAATTTGGGTTAATGTTATTAAAACTGTTTTTTGACCTGTTGCATTAATTATATGAGTGTGTAGTTATGCAACATATTCATACTAGTATTATATTGAGATTCAACAGCAAGTATTGGCAGCTAATGATGCTGTAAGGACCAATCAGCTCCCAGAATGCTGATAGAACTGCTTTCAGAAACATTGTGTGGGTCAGAATTATCAAACAGATCCAGGGCAGCAAACGGAAGTAGGGCCCTATGAAATCGGTTTTATTTTTTCCCTACATTCCTTTTTAATTTTTTCCATTTTTGGTGTTTCTCGGTTTTACATTTTTGACAATTTGGTTTTTAGCATTTTATGCAAATTTAACCCCAAGACAGTATATAAAGTAATGAAATATAGACAATTTATGCAATTATAACTGAAAACTGTAATGTTTTCATACTTTTAAACATATTTAAAGGTAAAAACATGCCTCTTGTTACCAAAAGTTATTTGTATGAAATAAATAACTAAGAAATAAATAACTCAAATAGGCCTTTCAATATACATTTAAAGTGCAAAAAAAGAAAGAAATTGCAACAGCTTATGCTGTAAACAAACAAATCATTTTAGCTTGTCTGATTTATTTTGTCACTACACACACAGCTTGCCATGGAGCACCTGGAATTTTTCAGGTATGTCATGACAAACCGTGTGTCCGATAACAGAAGAAACCAAACAAGCTATAGTAAATATAGATAATATGAACTTCATTGAACTAATATAACATTTTGAAATTTAAGCTGAAATATCCAAAGCACTGAACACTGGTTGTGCACGGTTGGGTGTGTGTATGAGTGTATCTGTGTCCGTGGGTAACGTGGCTGGCGATTCAATGATCTGCAAGTTTCCCAGCACACGGTTGACTGGACACGGAAGGATACGAGCGAGGATCACTTACAGAGTGAAAAGCATAAACGTTACAACACAAAGAGGCTGATGATCATGTACTTTAACGGCGACGTCTGTAATAGGTGGAATTGTAATTTTGTATTGCAACGTGGTGTATTGCACGTGGTGCGCATGCAAGGCCCGTTTCTTAACGCAGCTTTAATTCTTTACGAATCGTCCTCTTGCAGCCACGTCCAGGGAGGCCGGTTTCAGTCCTGTGGACCCTAAACTCCAGACTAAAACTTGCAACTGTAGTCACAGGACCATGAAGCTGATTGGAGGTGGTCTTATTCTTAAAATAATAAGTAAAATAAACTCTCTGATCTCCTGAGACAACTCTGTCCTTTGCTTTCTCTGCTCTACGTTCAGTGTGGCGAACACCACAATACCAAACAGCAGAGTGACAACTCTTCATACTTTAAATTGGCTGACTGACTGAGGGCAAGATTGAAGACACTCGTGATGTTAATTACAGGACCCGCTTTAGTTTGACATGACACAAATCATTTTCCATTTTTCTAGAGTTAATTATTTGTCAGAACCAGTTTCATTAGTTAGTTTTTTGTTTTGTTTGTTCCTAATGATTCTATTAAACCACAGTTCAAAATCCGTGTCTCATTTCCATCCCTTAATATTCAGGAAATTATGATTGATTATTACTTCCATTTCCATTTCTATTTCCATTACCTCCATTTCAAGTTATTCCAGTGACCATTGTGGTTTTTTTTTTTTTCTCTAGTGGAAGGGAACCAACAAATGTGTTCTTGTGTGTTATTCTTGGGGAAAAACAAAAACTGGTGTTTGTCCTCATGTTGTCCCCATGCAATTTACCTTTGGTTTGCAAGAGTGGCATTCGTACCAGAGGCTCATTTCGGTACCAAAAAATTGTTTCACTCTGGAAAAAGATATTATGTAGTTGTTCCTGGTTTTCATTTGCAAATTTTTCAGTGAAGCCTATTTTATTGCTGGGACACAGGATCAGTCTCTTTCTTGAGCAGCATTATGGCTTCATGCTCCCATGCTGTTTATGTTCGTATATTATTATATAAACATATGAAAGTGGGACCTCAAGGCATCTGGAAAATGTACCAGAGGATGAATCAGACTTGCAAAGGTTTACGGTTATTTTCCTGACGTCTTAATTAATTTTGTTTGATTCTCCCATGATCAGTCATCCGGTTCATGGTAATCCTTAAAGGCAAGGAACACATGACGCATGGCTTTGTTTTTTACTGTATTTGCTGCATGCTGCTGTACCACTCATATTTCAAAAAAATATTATCTTTTTTCATAAAGAACCCTTTTTACTTTGAGTTAAATTATAAACCGAATAGACCAAGCATGCAGGGAATAAAATGATGCCTCAAATATGAATTTGAAAGAGTATGTATATATGAGGTTGACTCTAGAGATGTAAATGACGCCAGTAGAAAAAACAAGTAATTTAGGGGCTGTGCTGTGGCTTTGGACAAAACAAGGCTTTGCCTGAGTGCAGACCGAAACGTCCCCCATCGACACAAAACAAAAAGGACATGAGCCAGTAAATGAAGAAATAAATCCAATGCAGGAACTCCGAACCCATTAACCAGCCAAAGGGACTCGCATCGAAGCTACAACTTTTTTGCGAGTTAAAATGCCATGAACAAGGTATTACTCATGCAGGGATTGCTCATTGGGCTGACTTTGTAGTGGCTCATGAAAGGGAGACTCATTAATATGCACATTTCTCAGTCAAATCTTGGCAGCATGACAAAACAATCATCTTGAAATGTTGCATTGGGAATTAAAAAGCCGTTGCTTCGCAGTAACTAGTAGACATTTCCTGCTGCCTTTGACTTGTGTTAAATAGGGGGAAGATCAAGAGGATGCAGAAGCTTTTCAAAACTAGTCTGTGGAGAATTACTGGACATATAGGTGTTGTTCACCGAATGCTGAACTAAATTACCTAACAGGAAGAAGATCACTGGCAAATAATTTACTGATTATGCTGAAAATGAAAACTATACTGTATATCTGATGTTAATAGTCTCTGTCTCTTTTAAGGTTTGGCTCAATATACAGGCAAAAACCCAAATTTGGAAGAAATCAGTAAACTGTAAGGTGAACAAAATTCAATGACGTGTGGACAAAGAAAAATGACTTAAATGGACAAATGGAACTGGTTTTCAATTACACAATTTATGTACTTCCAAATGCTACAAAATTCCCCTGGTCTCAGTGGCAGGACCATAACATGAATTGATGGGTAGCAATGTCTCCAACTTGGCTCTTGTGGTCCAAGTAAAGATTTTTTAATACCTTGCATCCCTCATGCTGTGAAATATTGCACATTTAATAGTGCATCTACCATAAAAAAGTCCAAAGGACTGACAAAGATTCCTGTAGGTAGAAGGAAGAGAAATGCAGTATAAAACAAGACTCCAAATCACATCTCCGGGTAACCAAAAGCTTGAAGAAGACACACCTGAAACTGCTGGATAAACACGCTGCTGTTTCTTCTAATGAGACTATTTAGATTTTGAAACTGCTCTCATCTTTCTTCCAATTAGGTGGTCTGTGCATTTCACAATCTGTGAAAATACCGCGTGAACCAAGACTTGGGGAATTTGACAAGATCATCCGCAGGCTGAGTGAGAATCCCAACGCTCGAGTGGTTATTATCTTCGCCAATGAGGATGACATTAGGTAAGCGAAATCCTCAGCGTTGTTAATTTATGTCCTTTTTATCCAAACCGTTCTCAGCCACTGTTGGATATTTTATTCTCTGAAATAAATGTGGGATTATACCAAATGTTGTTCCATTTAACAATAAAAACAGTGTAAAATAAGAAAGAATTAATTAGTTGTCAGCTGAGAAAACACAGAGAGCACTGCTGTGGCTTCATAGGAGGAAATATTTGCCTGAAACCATTTTGGAAGTCTAGTATTTCTAGAGGAAGAGGGCAATGATTTGAGGCTGTCCCTCGGTGAAAGCCAGGGCATAAGTCCCAGTGCTCATTGACTTAATCCAGTTCTGATAACGGGTAATAAGTCTGGATATATAGTAATTACAGGAAGCTAGGGAGATCTCAGAGCAGCATGCCTGCTCTATCCTTGAACTCAGTGTCAGTGTGAGCATGCAGAAGTCTCATAAACACACAGCTCCTTACACACAAAGCAGAAGAGACTACATACTATTGAAGGTGTGCTGTAAGATGGGACAATTTTAGAAACATTTTGCCCACTGTCTGGGTCATTAGTCTTTGATCTTGAGCCTGATCAACTCTAGTGATCCTTCAGGGTCACTGGCCATTTTTAAGTTACCCTAAGCAGGCATAACGCATTGCACTGCACTACCTGCTGCAACATTTCAGGTTTAAACAGAGCTGCACTCTGAAGTGTTACGTGACTGCACTGTCACTGCAATCACACATCCAGTTGATCCGCACTTACACCAACTGGAAACTGGAAGCATGTGAACAGTCGCCCTGCAAGGTCAAGGCAGCCAACGTGAAATCAGTTGTTTTACATATAAACTTAGTCTGGAATGGCCTGGAAATCATACGCACTGACTGAGCTGGCACTTTAAGGGACGTCCTCAGGTCAGAATCAAGGCAGCTGCACTTCCTTCTCTTGGTTTCTGAAGACGTTTCATCAGTCACAACTGAAGACGCCCCCTGATGATAAATGTTGTTTCACCTCCAGCTAAACGTTAGTTTATGAGTGACCTTTGACATTTCACTTGTTGAGTTTAAAGCTGGAAAACCTTTAATTTACTCTATTTCAGTGGACCATCAGTAGAATATGAGTAATGTTAAGGACATTTCATCCTTCCATGTCTCTTATGTAAGAACATTTCACTCTTTAATTTTATACATTTTTATTTTGTAACATAGAAGATTTTTTTTTGACTCCAGGAAAGATAGTTGGTGATCTAATTCTTTGCTCAGCAACTGAACCTTAAACCTGAAACCTTTTCAGAAAAGGGACTGGCTCCAGGGATAAAATTCATAGAGAAAAAAGTAAGAACTTCACAAATCAAACAAACAGTTAAGCACTTAAGAGCCTCATATTGCTTAAACAGCCATATCACAAGCTATTTTGCAGACAGATTTCCTGAATTTAAACGTCCCCTTGTTTATTGAGTGCAACGACAAGGAGACAGCGTCTGCTTTGATTGGATAATGCTCTTGCACTTGACACATTCACCGGCATAAAGATGGGCCAAGATACACTTTTTGACCAGGACGTGGGGCCTTCCCAAGAGGCTTTGTTAGGCCACACCTCCTGACTTTCCATAGTAAATGAATGAGATCCATGTTGCACAGGTGATTCATCATCAGCAGACACTCTCAGAGTCTGTAAGGCTTCACGCGCCAGATGGCTGTGTTTGGATTTAAAGCTTCTGTGCTGAAACTTTGTTTACGTAACAGCTACAGTAAAGTTTGCTGTCTGTCTTCAAAACTCTCGCCTTTGCTCTGTTTAAAACAAATGTTAGTTAATTTTCCCAGGTGGTGAGATTAATTTTTTTCTGGTCTAAACGGAGTAATCTGCTTGTTTTATGACAAAGTTCCTGTTCCATAAACACAGGGTCTTCATTCTGTTAATGTTCTGCTGGTACCATTGGCAGATAAACATCTATATATATATATATATATATATATATATATATATATATATATATATATATATATATATATATATATATATATATATATATATATATATATATATATATATATATATACACTGTGTGTATATATATATATATATATATACACTGTATATACGGTATGTATATGTATATATTAAAACATGCACAAGGAAAAAAATTGTCCAAATTTGCAAACTTGTCAAGTGATTGATGGCTGAACAACCAGACTATGGTGTGATGTATTAAACAGGCCTATTTATTTATAATTACCACACAGTTTCCTTACAGGTAATATAATTCTAGAAAACAAGCACGTGTGATACACTGCTCTCCCTCTCTGTCCCCATAGACGTCTTCTCCAAGCAGCAAAGAGAGCTAATCAAACCGGTCATTTCATCTGGGTAGGTTCAGACAGCTGGGGATCCAAAATTGCTCCAATACTGAACCAAGAAGAAATGGCAGAAGGTGCTGTTACCATCCTGCCAAAACGACAGTCCATTAAAGGTACTCACGCTGCAACACCTGATCTCAAACAATGATCTGGATTTTTCTTTCTTTCTTTCTCTCATGTGAATGTTGATTATCTGATGCTTTTCATGGCTCATTAAGTCTTTGTTTACCTCAGCCAGAGATATCTCCTTTTCACCTGCAGCCTTCAACTATCTTTTCTTCCCTTTTAAATATATGAATTCTTAGCTTTTTTGCTATGTTGAAAGTACAGATAATACAATATGCTGTTGTGTTATTGCTGTTTCTTACCTTTTTAAATTAAATATGTTTGTGTGTGTAGTTTTTGTTTTCTAGATAAATTTGTGTTGAAACAGGAAAACATCAAAAAAATTATAAAAGAAAGAAAAAAAAGCAGCAACTTACAATATGTTTTTACACAAAAAAAATGGATTAAGAGGAGGCACAAACTTTCACACGTGACTATATTTATGTGTACATCTTTTAGTAATTATCTTTATTTATTTGCTAATATATACTTTGAAAACATATTATTATCCTCTTCACTTTTGCATATTCTTTGCTCTTTTGCCTCTTTATTCTTCGGTTTTGTACTTCATTTAAAACTCTGAGCCATTTCGGTTCCAGCGCCAGTTGTCTCTCATCTCCTTTGTGTTTGTGTTTGTTTGTGTCTTACGAGGAGATTTCCAGTGTTGTGTATGAACGAGTTCAGATGAACGCGTTCATTTCTATGAGAACGTTGAACTGAACGCAACATATTTGCAAATAAAGAACTTTAACGTGGACTTGTTCAGATCTGCAAATAAAGAACTGGAATTTGAACTGTTCAGATTATGTGAGTTTCAGCTTCACTGAGACGACGACTTCACACTACATTACCCACAATGCAGTGCACACACTAGCATAACAACGGGCTCCAGCTCCATGGCAACAGTGGCCCGAGCCCGGTGCAGTTTTACATGACCAGTGAAGAGAGAGACGATGCAGACGCAGCGTCAGATGATGCTTCCGCTTATCATTATCTGCAGGAATTTTACACATCATCTCCCAAAGAGTCCGACGGTAAAAATCTAACCTTTCTGTGCAAATTATGTCCACCTGAGAAAACAAGTCAGAGCGTCTGCCTCGTCAACTTCACATTTGAAACGTCATGTGGAGTTAAAGCATCCGTCCAGTGTGAGAAAATAATATCTGCAAGTCCTTGACAATCAAAGTCATCAGGAAAGACTAAGAAGACCCAACAGCCGCAAACGAGCCCAGTCCCACTGCTGCACCTTCAGGGGGTTGATTTCCCAGCAACAGGGAGACAAACTGATAATGGACTACATTGTTGGAGATTTACAGCCTCTGAGTAAAGTTGAGAAGCCACTAGGACAAAACATGATTGTATACGGTGAACAGTTTTAGGATAGGGGGGCGTTTCATTTGTACTTCTCACCTAAAAATATTGAAATGAACTGAATTTGAACTAGTTCAAAGTGAAAATGGTGAACTATTCATTTTTAAACTATGTGAACTGAACTTTGAACTAGTTCATGAGAAGTATGAACTTGCACAACACTGAAGATTTCTTTAAGTCTTGCTTCTTTTCACTGTGGCGATGCACCGATATCTGTTTCTTAATACATTTTTGGAATAAACAACGGAGTTGAACCTTCACTTTTTTTACACGTACAACGTGCAAATGAAATTCTCATCCTGACTTGTATAGAACACAGATTTATATCTGAAATACATCACAGAATTTGATGAGTTACAGCATTGGAGCTGGAACACTGGAAGAGTAAGACAGAAAATCTTCCCAATTACACTTTACCCTCTCTTTAATTGAGTTCTTTGTATCTACCTTTATGGAACGATGTCTGATGATGATGGATTCATATTCATTTATAGATAAAGAAAATGCCTAGAGATTCACATTCCAAGCACCACTGTGGAGAGAAAAAAATAAATAAATCAATGTTAAAGCAACATATAGCAACTTTTGCCATTTTTAGCTATAAGGGTCCCTGTATAGATGTTGACTTTAAGTCCTTTTTACGACACAGCCCATGATGTACTCTTATTTGATCTACTGGTCCGTCACTGTCTCATTGTCTCTTCCGTCATTACTTTCTTGAGTCTCTTAGTCACCTCTGATAGGACGTCCACCATAGCTCTGTGAGCTAGCACAGTCCTTATTGGCAGAGCTGCCGTTTGGAGATGGAATGGTGGTCCGGTTAGTCACCTAGCGCTTGTTAGGAGACCACAAGTGCTAGATGACTTTTACTAAACAGAATCAAATTTAAAACTACTAGTTTTACCTGAAAATAGTCTTTGCTTTAACTTAGATTGAATGCAATCTTTCTTCTCATATGCACATTTTGTCTGAATATTAGCTAACTACTAATATTGGACAGCCATGGACTCGGTTATCTTTTTTATTTATTCACTTGTCCATCAAAGATTTAAAAACATAAGAGACTCGATTATAACAGCTGTTTCTTATCTCTTTCAGGTTTTGATCGCTATTTTATCAGCCGGACATTAGAAAACAACAGAAGGAATATCTGGTTTGCAGAGTTTTGGGAGAATAACTTCCAATGCAAGCTTAGTCGGCACGCTGTGAAGAAGGGATCTGGTATCAAAAAGTGCACAAGTAAGTTTGCAGAGAAGACAATGAATTTGGTAAATGTGGAGTATTTAATCAGTGAGTACCTACATATTGTGTCATTTTCTATGGCTACGGAAGAGTATAGTTTGTATTCTTACATTTATTTGTCACCGAGGGAAAGGAAAACATTGCCAATCTTTTGCTTAATTTTAATGAAATGAGCATAAATGGCAAAGCCTGATAGATTTATCTAAGTCGTTTGTTGGCTAGTTCAATTTGCAGTTTGGGAGGAGAGCATTCACAGGAATATGCCACCACATCTGCTGAAAACAATTAATAGTCAATCCAGTCAATTTACTCGAAACCAGCTTTCAAATCCAGGCCCGTCTCCAACCTCAACGTGGAAAGCAACATTGCATCTCAAACAGCCTTGGCCGAGTTAAAATCTTACTCTTGTATTATTTACTTGCAGTTTGTTTTTCATGATGCCATCTATTTTCTAGAGTATCGCATGCAACCAAAATAGGAAATAAGCAGCTGAAAAGTTATGGTTTTTAAACTAATTTTGAACATTTATTTTCCTTGTCAGCTTAAGTAAACGCCTCTTTTCCAAACGTATTTAGCAGAATTTATAGACTGGGATTTAATCAATTCAATCTTATTCAGCCTCTCTTTACTTGTTATGCTATGCATTCCCCCCAAGAGATTGAAGAACAATCCCATTTCTCCCACCACTTCTCCTTGTCCTGCTGTGTTGTGACAAGAACCTGGAAGCAGCCTCATATAGTTATTGAAGTTAAACATTTAAGGGAAGACATTCAACCTGACAAGGTGATATTCTCAGGAGAACCTCTGGGAAGTAGTCAAATGCCAAGGTCACAATTCAACTCAAACTTTGAAAACAAGACAGAACATCTGTCAAAGAGAACAATGAAGAGATCCTCTGACTATTCCAGTAAGAAAAAAAATGTTGCTTAGGCAGTAAAACTTCGTGAAGGGAATCAGAAATGTAAAGTTCTTCTCTCTAACCAGAACATGGCAGAACAGGTTAGGTTAACAAAATTGAACCTGAATAAAACTCTGGAACTTCTGGGTAGGGCTGGGTGATATGACCTCAAATCAATATCACGAAAAATTGACACATTTAGCCCCAAATTGTGTTTGTGTGTGTTAAGAGTGATGTGTGTTGTAACTTAGGTTGCCTCTGCTAAGCATTCATGAAACGCTTGAAGCTGAAACTTGGACTTTACCCTGCAACAAAAAAAATCTATTTTCTGACTGGCTGATTGGTTGATTGGTTGATTGGTTGATTGGTTGATTGGTTGGCAGCTCGAGCCAGCTGCTCTGAGTTGAGAGCTCAGTGCACAGTAGCATACCGTGACTCGTTTGCAGGGGGTCTGTTGGAATTACTGTGCGGTAAAGTTAATTTCTCAGCGTGAGAAATGCCACGTGTGGCGTGAGAGTGTGTGAAGTTGTTCAAGTCTCACACTCATTGTGTGACACTTGAGAGCCCTGTTATTTTGTCTGCGGCTATGTCAGCCGCTTCTTTATTTGAACCATCAGTCATTTTCTTTGGTTTCCCTTCTTGTTCAGAGTGGATGGGTGGAGTCACGTGATAACAGACATGCTGTACATCGTCTTAAAGGGGAATGAACATAGCCTATCAGCACACTGCAGACAAAACAGACAAAAAAACGTCCATTTTCTTTTTTTTTATCACAACACCCAATTGAATCGGTCATCGCAGTGAATGTCGGTAACGTTACATTTTCAGTTTATCGCCCAGACCTACTTCTAGGGATAAGTCTTTTAAACAGACATGAACAAAATGGATTTGTCTGTCTGTAATTCACAGTAAATTGCATTTTGGCACGAACACTTAATACTGATTATGAGCCACAGTAGTGAAGAGGTGACGATTATGGCCTAAATACACTAAATTAAGGCCACCTGTAATGGCCATCTGGACCTGTCCGGTCCGCACCTGAATGGACCTACTATGAGGTAAATGTGCTTCATATATATATATATATATATATATATATATATATATATATATATATATATATATATATGTATATATATACACACAGTTGTGCGAAAAAGTGTTTGCCCCTGCCTGATTTCCTATTTTTCTTGTATGTTTATCACACAAATGAGATCAGATCATCAAACAAATTCAAAAATTAGACAAAGATAACACAAGTAAACACAAAATGCAGTTTTTAAATGAAGGTTTTTATTTGTAAGGGGAAAACAAATCCAAACCTATATAGCCCTGTGTGAAAAAGTGATTGCCCTCCCTGTTAAAACATAAATTAACTGTTGTTTAGCACATCTTTGGAAAGCTGAGTTCAAATTCTCCAGCCACACCCAGGCCTGATTACTGACACAGCTCTTCTCAATCAGGAAATCACTTAAATAGGACCTGCCTGACAAAGTGAATTAGACCAAAAGATCCTAAAAAGCTAGACATCATGCTGTGATCCAAAGGAACAAATGAGAAACAAAGTAATTGAGATCTATCAGTCTGGAAAGGGTTACAAGGCCATTTCTAAAGTTTTGGGACTCCAGCGAACCACAGTGAGAGCCATTATCCACAAATGGAACAGTGGTGAACCTTCCCAGGAGGCCGGCCGACCAAAATTACCCCAAGAGAGCAGTGACGACTCATCCAAGAGTCACAAAAGACCCCAGAACAACATCCAAAGACCTGCAGGCCTCACCTGCCTCAATTAAGGTCATTGTTCATGACTCCACCAGAAGAAAGAGACGGGGCAAAAATGGCTGCATGGCAGAGTTCCAAGACCAAAACCACTGATTAGCAGAAAGAACATAAAGACTCGTCTCAGTTTTACCAGAAAACATCTTGATGATCCCCAAGACTTTTGGTAAATAGTCTGTGGACTGACGAGACAAAAGTTGAACTTTTTGGAAGGTGTATGTTCCATTACATCTGGTGTAAAAGTAACACGGCATTTCAGAAAAGGAACATCCTAGCAACAGTAAAACATGGTGGTGGTAGTGTGATGGTCTGGGCTGTTCTGCTGCTTCAGGACCTGGAAGACTTACTGTGGTAAATGGAACCATGAATTCTGCCGTCTACCAAAAACTCCTGAAGGAGAATGTCCGGCCTGTTCGTGACCTCAAGCTGAAGCCACTTGGGTTCTGCAGCAGGACAATGATCCAAAACACCAGCAAGTCCACCACTGAATGGCTTCAGAAAAACTAAATGAAGACTTTGGAGTGGCCGAGTCAGACTCCCGACCTGAATGCGATTGAGATGCTGTGGCATGACCTTAAAAAGGCAGTTCCTGCTCGAAAACCCTCCAATGTGGCTGAATTACAATAATTCTGCAAAGATGAGTGGGCCAACATTCCTCCACAGTGCTGTAAAAGACTCATTGCCAGTTATCGCAAATGCTTGATTGCAGTTGTTGCTGCTAAGGGCCCAACCAGTTATTAGGTTAAGTGGTCAATCACTTTTTCACACAGGGCCATGTAGGTTTGGATTTTTCTTTTCCCTTAATAATACATACCTTCATTTAAAAACTGCATTTTGTGTTTACTTGTGTTATTTGTCTAATATGATGATCTGAAACATTTAAGTGTGACAAACATGCAAAAAAAGGAGGGGGGCAGACACTTTTCCACACAACTGTGTGTGTGTGTGTGTGTGTGTGTGTGTGTGTGTGTGTGTGTGTGTGTGTGTGTGTGTGTGTGTGTGTGTGTGTGTGTGTGTGTGTGTGTGTGTGTGTAAATCCATATGGATATATATATATATTTATATTTATTCTGTTCACAGTCACCTTAAATTAGATAAAAGTATGGCATAACAAATAAACCGCAGGAACCAAAAGCTAAAGTATTAGAATTGGAGCCAAGGTCGAAGACAAACACATTATTTATGAACACATATATCACATATGCTATCAAGCCTTTTTTTGTTGTTTTTTTTTAATCAATTTCCCAATGACAACTCAGATTCATTTATAAGTGTTTAACAGAGGTATCATATTTAAACGATTATTCTGGGTGGGGTGCCTACATGTTCTCAAAGAGAACTATGCAGAACTGAATTACACCGAAGGGGTTTTGCTGACTGCACGCTGCCTCTGTCTCCCAGAAAAATGCTTTTATGCAGCTTGAACTTTTCTCTCTTTTTTTCAAACCAGAACTGAGCTGGCAACAGGAAAAAAAAAAAAACTATTTTGGGAATAAAATATGGATTAAAGTTTCCATTAGACAATTAGTAGCTAGTAATATGAGATGTGGAAAACTACAGTAACTTGTTGTACCTTTTAGTCAAAACAAAACAAAAAAACCAACATGTTTCTGCATTTTGTCAGCTCATATTCATAACGATGACAAAAGGTAAGCATGAGGCACTGAAGTGGCACAGCAAACGAGTAAGCAAAGCCAGGCAGTCGGACAATTAGTTATCAACTCCATTCAGAACATGTCCCATGGCAAAACAGAAGGATACTTCAAAACAATCCATACTTCTAGTAGAACAAGTAATGGTGAATGACATTTGCATTTATCAGTCATCATGGTGGCTGCTCTTGAGCTAAATTGCTGCAGCCTTTTTCGTGCTCTGAGGAGTCTCAGGGGGACAGTAATTTTTTACAGACAAGAGGTACAATCATTGCACTCAGAGCTCCCTGCAAGTACTATCACTATACTACCCTATGTTCCCTCTGAACACACATTAATTTCCTCTTCTCATTTCACATAAATGCTGTATCACAGCCCCTAAATGACTAGGAATGGGAATGGTTAAGAATTTACTGATTCCGATTCCATTATCGATACTGCTCATCGATTCGGTTCCTTATTGATTCTCATCCAGTTATATACGGTACAAATATAGTACAAATGACTTTGGTTGCATTAACCCTTTACTCTCAAGTATGCACCAATATTTTGCACTCAACTTCAACTAAATCAAAGATGGCTTAACCTGAAAAACAGGAACCCTTTTCAGATGAACATTGTGACAATAATACAATTGCAATGATCAACTTTTGGACATTAACAGTTTTTATGCGGAAAATATTTCAGAGTGTTGAAGATATTTCCCCGTTTGATGTGATCAAAGCTCTGAACCTGTTGTAACCAGCCCCCCAGTCTCGCGCTCAGAAGGTGTGCCGATTTTTTCCAGTGGCCAGCCGCGGTACTGCAACAAAAAATCCCATGGGTCCCAGAAAGCTTTTTTCCCATAGACCGCAATAGTAAAAGAGAAGCCTCTAAAACTGTTCACAGGACACCTCCAGCTGTAATCACCGACAATTACTAATCTTTGTATTCTATATTTTTAAGTTATGGACTTTATATCCGTCAAAAATGTTTTATAACGGCCAGAAAAGTCAAAGAAAAGTCTCTTTCTGGGCGTGACGTCACGGCCGTGTCGGTGCCATTGATGTGCCCCAGAGCATCATGGGAGGTGACTCAACTGCGCATGCTCTATGGGCCCGTGTACACGGAAGTAAACCAGGAAGTCCGAGATTTTTTCGGCACATGCGCTGGCTGAGCAGAATGCATTGAAATGAATGGGCGGCCATTTTGGGCACTGTATCCAGTTAATATTATAGATCCATGGTTGTAACCAAGCGCCAACCATCTCACTTTGCTCATGCAGGACTACGGTTTGCTGCAGTTCCTTGACTGACCGATAGAGGGCTGCTGCAAAAGCGAGTCAATCTCCATTGACTCCCATTTTAAAATGTCCCACTTTATAGCAGAAATAATCATATTTACAGCCTGGTTCAAAAACTGCTGGGATTGGTTTGTACCATTCCAGCAGTTTATATCAAGCATCCAATTTATTTCTAATATGATTATTTGGAATCGGCTCAGCCAATCGCTGAACGTTATCACTTCCTCATCTGTAATCGTCAAGCAACTATCTGTTTGTACGAACCAGTGTTATTTATTTATTTATTTATTTATTTATTTATTTATTTAGTTTCGTGCATGGTGGTCAATCTACACACTCATGACTGAAAAGGAGCAGGATGAAGACAAGTCTTATGTTACCTGCCCCTTATTAAATACCAAAACAAAAAGAACAGTCAATGTAACCAATATTTACAAAAATATACACTTAAATAGAACCAACCACAGATATTAATAATACTGCTTAATTCCCAGTCTATTCATGATCATATAACTTAAATATTTTATCTTTATACATTTTTTGAACCTAAGTAAATGTGTGCATTCCTTTAAATCATTTTGTAGAGAGTTCCACAGTTTTACTCCCACAACCGATGTACACATCTGCTTAAGAGTGGTCCTTGCATGCTGATGTTTGAAATTATATTTCCTTCTTAAGTCACAAGCAGGATTAAGCAGGATGGATGGTAATTTTTTGATTTCACCGTTGAGTCAATATAGCAAACTGTGTATCTGTCTGTAAAAGTCTGCAGATATTTCGGCGGGATTCGGCTGAAGGAGCTGTGAGCAAAGCTAGCAATGGTAACGTGCAGTGGTCACGTTCCAGAGGGCTTGCTGAGTGACATGGCTGCACTCTGCACGAAGGAAAACAGGCTTCAAAACTGGTCTGCAGAAATCATCCATTGTTATATAGTCTATGGTTACAACTAGCCCTAGCATTGTCCTTTTTCGTGAAATATTACCAAACTTTGGTGCGTTTCTGCCTCCATGTGATGTTGAAAACATTTTGAGCCAAAATACGAAGCGCGTACATGACGTCATCAGACAAATGCATCAGACGTTGGCAGAATCTTTAGGGGAATCGTTAGGCAGACGGTTGAACTATTCCACGGTTATCGAACTACTGGGAACCGGTTCTCGATTCTCATCTCTACACATGACATATCACACGTACATTCTTGGACAGCATGTAAACTTCTATTGGTCTTGTGACATGATATACTGTAAATATGAGCCATTGCAGGTTCACAGATTGTTCAAATTTAAAAGTCTTAATATGGAGGAATTAATAATTTTCAAAAAAAAAATGGAAAAGGATAGTACGATACATGTGTAGCTCTTGTTTACTCCTACATGTACATTACATGAGTGGGCTCTGGGTTCTGTTACAGTGTACTCTCGTACTATAAAACTTGTAATTAAATCTATTTCTAATTTTGGGTCACAGGACAGAATATTTAGAAGTAACTCATAATACTCAAATGTGAAAACTAGAAACTTAACTAACACCAGGTAAAGTGTGACCAAAACCCTGCAAGTGTTTTTTTCTTTCAGGTTTCAACAGAAATTTAAATCAACCACACAACACATCAGCCACAGATCACTTCTCACAGTGTATCATACATTAATTCAGTGCTCAATAAGCAGTCCTAAAGCCTAAGGCCGGCATCTAAATACACCCTACGTGGCAGGCCTGAAACGATGCTTGTGTACGGTCACGGTGTGACCAAAACCTCCAGGTCCGTTCACTCAGTGAGCAGGAAATAAAATAAAGCAAGGTTCCTTGTGCAAACTTGTTAACCCCACCAGTGTGGTCCGGTCCTGTATCATCCCCTTCTCCTCCACCAGAGCAGCTTGTTGCACCAAGTTACAGCTCAACTTCCACTTGTGTAATCAGGTGGACCCTCTCATCAACCTAACACGGCGTGAAGTCTTAAAAAATTATACAGTAGGCTACTCTTCTCTTACTCAACTGTTTCCCAGACATCCCAAACCAGCTTTTTTTCCTCAACTCTAGTTTCTCACTTCCTCGCCTGGAATTCCCATTACCTTCACACTACAACTCCCGGTACCTTCACCTAGAGCTCCCGGTACCTTCACCTAGAGCTCCCGGTACCTTCACCTAGAGCTCCCGGTACCTTCACCTAGAGCTCCCGGTACCTTCACAGACAGTCGGACAGGGAAACATCACGTACCAAATTGTAAATAAAATACATATTACTCATTTTTTACTTTTGTAAATATGTTTTAAAACTTTTACATAAACTATTTATTTTAATGAATGAGAACATGAAATAAAATTAATTATTTTTATAACCTTTTGTATAACCAACATACTTTTACTAAATGTAGCTTTTATACCATGGAAATATTTATATACCCGGGTTACACATGTAAAAATAAATATTTCCTTTTTTTTGGTATTTGAGATTATAATCCAGCAGTTAATGGCAAGTGGTGCAAATCTGCCATATTAACTTCAGCGTAGCATTTTTAATCGCTGGTGTCACAAAGGAGTCGGACCCTATTGTTGTTCCCGAATGCACATTTCAGTTTGATTCTAATCCATAACAATCTCAAGCTTGTACTATTTTTTTTTTTTAAATTGAATTCAGCAGACCTGATATTATTGTGAAATTTACTGAAATATTTATTGTCTCTCTTATTAAGAATTTAACCTTAGTTGTGTAAATGTCAGCAGCTTTAAACTTCACAACCTGATCCGCTCAGAAGTCACCGTACAGTCACGCAGCATTTAATTCCAACGAACCATGAGGCGTGTTTCCATTCCTCTGAGCTGAGTGAACAAGAAATGCTCCTTGGTGCCCTGAGCTTGGGAGAGGACGCAAATCGGTGTTAATAGAAAGACTGCTCAATACTTCATGACAGCTGGATTGATGCATTATTCATCATATGTTTACGATGAACTGATACGCTCTTCTTCAAATTACCCCTTTCTATATACCTATGCACGAAAGCAGGACAGGAAACAGTAGCTTCATTTGTCGTTAGCAGCAGTTCAGTTTTTGCATCCTAATGTTTTACAACACTTTAGCAGAATATGAACAATCATTTCCACTTAATAAAGCTTTCAGTCTGCTCAAGCAATGATGGCAGCCTCTAAAGGTGCACTGCCTTTTGTTGACATCATATCAGTGTGCGTTGTGGGTCACTGTTTGAAGCAAACTCGCTTGAGTCACTCAGACCCTGCAGACATGAGTCATCAGGGCTGCAGACACAGAAACACACCTGTCTGTCTGCTCAGGTCTTCACATTCCAAAGCTCAATGGAGAATTTTGAAGAACATATTATTGAGATGGTTCATTTCAGAATGATTTCTGTGTTCTGTGAAGTATCCCGTTTATAAGTTATGTCACATCCCCAAATCTTCTGTATCTCATTATGACCTAATGTGACACATGGATGTACCTGCACGTGCAGAGGAGGCTGCCTGTTCTGGTGAATTCAAGGCAGTAAGAGCAAGCACACCTTATTTAATATCCATCGCTTGCAGCTGCAATGATGAATTCAATCTGACCAACCATATCCTTGGAAGAAATGTTGGCAAACACTGCAGGCTTATATTCTCCCTGCGGTGATGACGCTCAATCTTTTTAAAAACAGTATTGTGGGTTGGGGTTGTCATGACTGTCCATTTTTAGTCATTTTAGTCATTTCTTTACAAACATTCATGCCCGAACAAGCAAAGGCAGACGTCATCCAGAGTTAGACTCAAATCACAGACTCATACTTTACTATCATAATTGTATTGCATGTTCTTTGACAACCTCATCATTTCAGTTTAATGACTTAATGTGACACAATATAAATGAATGTAAAAATATGTTTTAACGTGACTGGCATGGGCTAACCATCTCTATTATTGCTGATATATTCAAGCATCTGATGTATGACTGTAACAAGGTTTTTTTTTTATGTTGCAAGTTGTACAAATATGATGCAAAACCATGTTTTAGTGTAGTTGGCTACAAAAAGTTGATTAAGCATGAAATGAAGAAATGTGTCCTAAAATTACCGTTTTGAACTCTAATTAATTTAAGAAAACAAACTACATTTAAATGGCAATCATGTTTAAAGCAGGCATAAGTAACCCAATTATATTTCTATATATAAATGCAAAACATTATTGCCAGTCGGTGCCACAGACTGAAGCGCAACAGTTACATAACTGCACTAATCTGAAATGTCTGCAAAGTGTGCTCGAAGCAGGGGGTAATTTTTACAACATAACAAGCCAACCTGCAAATAAGCTCTGTGTTTACTGTCTGACACCAATAAAAGAACACATCTGACAACTCCCTACAATCCCTGGCGGTCTGTTCAATACTCTTCAGTGCAGAGGCTGTAGATTAGTATTCATAGGAAGCGTTGACGACAGCCGGTTTGTAAAAGACGCGGGATCCACAGCTCTGTTATATCAAGCGCACAGGTTATTCACTGAACAGTCTCAGCAGCAAGCAAATACAACTCAGCAACCACAAAAGGGAAAACTTTGATCAGTCACCACCTGGGCTGCTCAAACCGTGCCAAAGGTTGTCACCCAGTGAAATGGCTGAGTTTAGACATAATCTATATCTGAACTGCGTTGTTCTTGTCTTTCTGGACAGAGTATTAACATATGACTGGGTCTGACCATCAAACCAAGGGCAAGCTGCACATCTATGTGGACTAGATCACATCATATAATAAAGAATTTAGTTTGGAACTTAGTTTGGAACTTACAGAAAGGGAAAACATTTTGTAATACCTGTAGAGCCTACGTTTTAGAGACATTATATAGTCATCACTCCACTTTAAGGCAGCTAATAAAACAGAAATATACGTGAGCCTTGTGACAGCTGGAGTTTTATATGTGCTATATGCTTAGAACTGCCACACTTCTTCTTTATATCCTCACAGGAATCTCTGACTGCAGCCAATACCAATTAATACAGCGGGTTAAAAATGCACCAGAGCCGACGTGCATGCAGACTAAAGCTGCTGCTTGTAATAGACCTCTTGTTTATGCCTGGTATACTCTGAATACTGTATACTGCCTTCACTGTGGCACGAATATTGTTAAAAGTAAATACAAGCAATATTATCTTTTCAGAAATGAGATTATAGGTGTCAAAGAGGCCAGAAACACAGGGCAATTCTGGACAAAACTATAGAATCCATTGTCCTAGATACTGGCTCCGTCCATCTTTGATATGTAAATAAAACATCTGGAGATGCGGTGCAAGTGTGGCAAGATGGAAAAACATCTATGAAACCGCCATTCCAAATGGTATGAGACCGAACTGTCAAAATATCGAAAAATGCCCTTTTATTTTACATATTTGTGGCCACACTTATACACATGAAAGGGTGACTAATAAAGTGTGGCTCGTGTTCTTGTTTTGCATACTGTGGATTGTTTACCATCAGCACATTGCATGAAGGCATGGCAGGAAACGATAGCTTCCCTTTGTGGGCTGCAGTGGATATGGAACATGCACTCCATGTTTGATGTCAAGATGATGCAGAAGTCATACGGTGTGGGATGGAATGGTTTGTACGATTGTGTTTTTGACTGTGGACCGTACAAGTCAACAGCACTTACTTTATTGTAACACTTCATTGGTAATTTTTCTATTTAATTTATTTTTTCCAAAAATACTCAGAAGAAACAAAACTATTTCACGTTTTATTCTTAAATGCCTTCGATGATGATAAAGAACTGTGTACAAAAAAAAATAATTCTACTTGTTAGGGTCTGAGTGTAGCGTTTCAGCCTTGAACTCTCAGCATCACAAAAACAGAAATCCAAAGAAATAAATGAAAGTAAAGATATGTGGAGGCACTTTTATCAGCTTCTTTACTTCAAATGAAATGAAGGCAGGAAACAACATCTGCCTCCATTCAAAAGAGTACTGCAAAAGAAAGCATGTTTAGGGTTAGAGTGCTTTCAATCTCAGGCTTAGTTTTTCTACAAACACATCAAAAGGACCAATATTTAGATCCAGTGCAGGGGTTATTCCACAACATCAAAGGAAAATATTATGAGCGTTTATTTTTCTTTTCCAAAGGCTGACACGATTCACTGCGCTTGTAATGAAATCTTTGTGACGAGTGTCAGATATGGCACTTTACATCTGCCTTCACAATCAAGTCTTCTCAGTTCTGCTCAAAGTTGCTGATTTTAGAGGGCGGAGTCCGACTTTTGGCTCGGCTCCACCTCCCTCTTCTGAGGGATGGGTCTCGTTTCGGTTCTGTCACACAGCTTTGTGCAGCACGATGTGGAGCTGGGTGGAGACAAAGATGGAGAGAACGCTCCCATCCACAACATGGATGGGAGCGTTCAGACTCAGGAAGTGACTGGATTATGCTGTTGGAGTTTTTCTGGTTTGAAGTCACTTAAAAACAATGTCATTTAAAGCGACACTACGTAACTTTTCCACCTTAATATCATATTTCATTGTGAGTCATTGTGATGGTACATCAACTTCCAACAGGTTTAATGACACCTCTGTCATGGTCTGAGGGGTCTGTATCGCCTTCACTGGCACTATGTAACTTGGAGGAGCATGGTAGGAACCCTGCCACACTAAAAAACTACAAATCGTTACGACTTTGACTGCTTTACGGCATACGTCACTTCCCCCTCCTTCCCGATTCGCAGTCGAGACGAAAATGGGTGGGGCGTGGAGCGCAGAGCCGTTTTATAATAGATCCATGCACAGAGCTCAGAGCTCCTCAGAACCTGTTGCTGCGTTGCGCCTGCAGCAGCTCCACACAACAGACGTGGGGAAAAGATCCTAATGGTTTAACTTTTCACCGGTTTCCTGCTCGGAGGCAGAACCACGCAGGCCAAGTATCTGATATAACAGAGTGAAAGAGTCGTTGGCTCGCTTTGGATCGCGGCTGTAACGACCAAACACCGGCTTCCACACAGTAAAGCCTGAATTATGGTTCTGCGTTAAATCGACGCAGACCTACGGCGTAGGGTACGTGGCGACGCGCAACGTACGGTGCGCGTCGCCACGTACCCTACGCCGTAGGCTCTGCGTCGATTTAGCACAGAACCATAAATCAGCCTTAAACCACAAACACTCACGCAGACCGGGTCGGATCAAAACACGGGTTTTATTCCCCACTTCTCCAGCTAAACGCAGTTGCTGGCCAGCTCTCTGCGGTGCAATTAACCCCAATCTTCAGATAAAACTAGTTTGTTGAGGAAAAAATATTTACTCTTATTTGTAGCTGCAGAGGAAAAAAATAATCTCACAAGGAAAACAAAAATATTGCTCACGCCTCAGAGCCTCTTCATCATAATATAGCAGTCAAAAAAAAGAAAAGAAAAGTAAGAGGGATCCAAAACATGTACTGTATGTTGTACTATTATACAAATTTATTGAAACACATGGCTCTTCAGTAGGGATTTCATATGGATCCAGACCGTTAATAATCATTATTTTCTCCATATACTGCTCCCTGGCTTCCTTGTTTAAGGTATCCCGGTAAATCCAGTTCCTTTCCAGCAGTTTAACATCTTTTTTTTGCGTTCCGTCTGTTCACTTGGTGAAACAGAAAAGTGTCCGTTCTTCTCTCATCAAAACAAATGCATGCGACGGGACAGGAGTTTTCCGGCAGTACGCGCTGGTGCTCATTGGAAACGTAGTGTTCTTTCTGGTAAAGCACTACCGCTTTTGTCCAAAAGATGCCGCCAAACTCAGAAAAGCTGAAAGTTACGTTGTGCTGCTTTAAATAAAATAATTTATTTCCAATGTCTATTTGCACTAATTATAATGCTTTAATTATAAAAACTATTCCATATATATTAATTTTCGAGTTACTAGTTGGGACAGTTCCATCTATATAGAAAACAGACTGAGAGAAACTCAAAACTCCAACCTTCGCCTTCACTTAAACACCAACAAAACAAAGTAAAGTGCATGATATTCAACCGGAATCTACTGTACCATGTATCACCTGCCCTTTCAATATGTCCTCCCTGGACGGATCAGTACTCCAATTTGTCAATTCCTATAAATATCTGGGTGTGTGGCTCAACAGTTTACCCTCTTTTGACGTCCACATTAATACACTACTTTCTAAAGTCAGATCTAGAATTGTTTTTTGTTCCGCAATGAAGCATCTTTCACCCACAAAGCTCTGGTTAACATGACAATCCTCCCAATTCTAGATTATATAGTATATAGGTCTGCCTCCAAAACTCTTCTCAATAAGCTTGACGTCATCTACCACACCGCCATCCGCTTTGTTACAGGTGCTCCTTCTAACACCCATCACTGTAACCTCTACTCACTTGTCATCTGGCCTTCACTTCACTCCCGTAGACTGATCCTTCATCTACAAAACCATCACTGGAAGCATCCCTTCATATCCTGGCTCACTACTTAATATCAACATCAGTAATCTGAACCTACGTAACCTGGTCATTGCAGAAGCACGAACCTCCTTTGGCCAGAATTCATTTCAGTTCGCTGCTGCAACAAACTCTTCAACTTCACACATTCATCCCATTCTCCTCCTTCAAAAATACACTCCCAACATTAATCTGTGATCATTGCACATGTTTGTAACTCTTCCGGACCAGCTAACACTTTTTACTCATATTTTTTTTCTTTTATACATATCATGTTTGATTGTTTGTTTCACTGTGATTGTATGTGTTACGCTCTTTATGCTGCCTCTTGCCCAGGTCGTCATTGTAAATGATAAACTGTTCTCAACTGACTTACCTGGTTAAATAAAGGTTAAATAAATACAAATAAAAAAAGTAAGATTATCATTAATTCAAACACACTTGAAAGGTATTGCCTCTTGCACGTTAGTATAACATTCAAACCACAGCAGGTTAATGAACAATGGCATAGCTTAATGTACATTATATTGGATACACATCATAACAGCCCAGTCTCACAAGAAAGTGTGTATATAATTAGCCATTCGTTAACATGGCCAGTTGTGGTCTTTTTCCACTTATTTCGTATAGAACATCTGTTATGCCATTTCAAACCATCTGTAGGCACGTGCACAGTCCTGTGACAAGAACATGCACTGTTTTACATTCAGATGTTTCATATCAGGCCAGAAATAGGGATTGAAACTAAGCGAACCCTTATTAGTTTGATAAAAATTAATCGCTTCAGTAGGAACCTGGTGCCGCTAATCAAATGCATGTCAAATGTATGATTGACTGTAATGACTGGTTGTTGATGTATTTTATTTAAAGCAGAAGTGGAGTCCTGCTGACAATCTCTTTTCTCAGCCCGCCGTGTAGGGCATTGGCTAATAAGAGCATTATGCTGATAATTGAAACCTCGCTTGGCGATTAACACATTTCAAAGCATTAGAGCAACCCCGGTTATGATTAATATACACCTGTCATAATTGATTAAATTGCTACTGAAGGATGATTTGGCCTGTCTTGCCGCGTCTCCTCCTATGCCACTCTATCAAGCTTTGTGCACTTGATTAATGAATGTGAAATGGCACATGACTTTGAATACATAAACACTGAAAGATCATGTAAAGATCAATGAAGTGTGCCAAATGAAACTTCCCTCCTGGATCAAACCACATTTCTAAGTGCTATGTGCTTGCAAACCTTGAGCATAGTTTCATGATAACCTTAGGTGATACAAAAGCTTTTAGTTGCACAGCACAATGAAGAGGAAGGCGTGATGCTAAAATAGTCTGATTCATTTTGAGTTGGTTCATGCATTTTCTTTCACAAAATGAGAGAGGCAAGACACCGATTTGTTTTTTTTGTGAAAGGATATTCTTGACTGATATGTTGAAAAATGACATACAATTAGTTGTGAGTCATTGCCAATCTCAACATAAATATAGTGGGGAAAAAAAGAGGGTTTCACTTTTGAACAATCATGCTTCTTGAAAGGTTACCATTAGCTTGATCTTAAAGATCATCAGCTGGTGAACGTTGTATGGTCACAACCATATTCAGTGATTTATGTTTTTCTATTCTGAATATTCAGGCATATATTTACCCACATTTGAAATTGTATATTGTATAAATTGTAGATATAAAACTGTTCTAAAATACAAGGCTGCAGTGATGCAATCAGAAAAACAGCGTGAAACTCAGAATTTTTAATGTTTCTGTAATTATTGTTTTTTTTTTAGACCATGAGCGGATTGGGAAGGATTCGTCCTACGAACAGGAGGGGAAAGTCCAGTTTGTGATAGATGCCGTTTATGCCATGGCTCACGCCTTGCATAACATGCACAAAGACCTCTGCCCTGGAAAAGTTGGCCTCTGCTCCAAGATGGATACAATCAATGGTACACTGCTGCTCAAGTACATCCGCAACGTCAACTTTTCAGGTGAGTATTGCTATTTCTGTCTCGGTCAGCTCAAAGCAGCATGCATATCCATACAGGACAAATTGTCTCTCATTAACGTTTCTACTTGCAAATAAGAAAGAAAATTACATTTCAGGACATATATGATCCACATATTCTGTTTGTGAAATATAAACTATAAGATGAAATCAGTCTTTACTTTGAAAGCAACATGGGGCAGTTGTATTATTCTCTGGATATTTGAGTGATGGTATTCAAGGTGACCTGTATGTCCAACTCTGAGGTTCATCAGTAGTCTTGTGCAGGCTTTATAAGGCTACAGGGGTCTCCCCTCCCGTGACACTGAATGTAAATTATTACTTGGTGATAGGAATCGCGGCTTGTGAGGCTTCCTGCCTTATCCTGTCAGCTCTGCATGGCCAGCACAAGAAAACTCCATGTCCTGGCTCCTGAAGAGAGACAAAAAACAGTTAACAAGCACAACGGATGCAAACGTGACTAATTTTCCTCCAGGTGTTTGTTTAAGAACTAAAATAGATTATTTTTTGTCTGGCAAGTATGATACACAGGTATATCTGGACACAGAGACGGTCATATGTAAGTTATGTTTATGTGCACACAACTCCAATCACGCAGCATCCTGACATTCTCTTTAAAAGCTGTAACCTTTTCTTCCTAGCATTCAGGTCTAATATTTAAACCCTTTATTACTTTAACTTGTCTTTATTGAGATTATTAGAGGTTTGAATAATTGTTGAACATCTGCCAGACTGCTGACACCTGCAGATGTGACTCCTTTGTGACCCTGACATGTCTCATGACCTTTGGGGTAAGTTGTTTGTTAAAGTCAAAAGAAAAACAAATGCTAAACAAACAAGATAAGATTAACTTATACATCAGGATATTCTTTCTGCCTCAACTCTGAAATGACTTATCCAAAAAGGTTGTGTGTATTGTCTTAGTCCCAAAAAAAGCTAAGACATGCAAAATTACTACAGATGTGTCAGAATAAAGATGTGCTTTACTGTGTCAGAGTAAATTAATTTGAAACTCAGTAGAAAACTTAATTTTTTCATCTCTCCCTAAAAAAACAGTTTGAGCACAAATGACCTTTGAATCATATGGTAGAAGCAAATTTCATTTTAGAATTTGTAACTCAATATTTGATGAGTAAATGTGCAGGAGTATATGTTAAAAAGTGAAACTGAGCAAATTTAAAGATGTTTTAATAAAAGGTATGTCCAGGTGGGACCACTAAATGTGCCATTTGGGCCAATTTTGGCACCATCTGATCTTTCTCTGCCACCAGACTGGAACACTAATTGTATTTTACTGATATATCACTATGGTTCTTCATTTCATCCAAATACAACTGTTTATGACCTATTTTGAAAATTCACTCACACCTACAGTATATACATTTTCCTCATAGATGTTCCCGTTCAAATAAGACCTTGCATCAGAAATTAAGTTTGACTCCAACCAGAGCAGCTTTATTACTAACAAAATTATATGTAAAATATATACAGACAACATGTAGAATCAAAAAACAGGAACACAACAAATATTTCTAATAATTATTTACAGTTCTTCACTACTTCAGTTTCTGTGAAATACTAAAAGTTGCAGAAGCACTAAAGTGGATATGTGCTGTTTTTTGCATTTTTCCTACATATCCATATAATTGGTTGGGATTTGAGTTATGTTTTGTTTGGGTGGCAGTGTTTGGCAGAAACTTTTAGCTGAGTTTCTACGTGTTAGTTTTGGTGGTCCCCAGGACGGGCATGGATTGTCTGTACCCAAAAGTAACTTGCACTTGCCACTGATCCGGCTCCCCAACAGATGAGTGCAGGTGTGATTGCACTCTCCACAACGGACGAAGATATTCAATATCTTGCGGCAAATGCTGAAGGACCTAAGCTTCCCTAAGAAACAAAAGTCAGCTATATCTTCTTTATAAACGGCAATGTTGTATCTCCAGTCCAGTCTGTTGTCCGGGTGAACACCGTGTCACGATTTAGAGATTGCAGCAGGGAGAGGAGGCGTCAGGAATGATTGAAAAAGTAATATATTAACCAAAAAAGCAGCTAGGCAGAGATTCCAAAAATATAAACCAAAAAAAAACTTAACTCAAAACAGAACTCGGGACAACTACACGAAAAACCCAGTTAGCGTTATTTCCGCATAGATAAGAGTGAGTTTGATGCTCTCTTTAACAAGTTTGGTCCTGGATCAACAGCAACCGTCAGAGCCGTTGGTCCCGGTGAAGCTGCAGTCTGTCTGCAGTGAGCAGCACTGACACACCGGGTCGGAGCGGATTTGGTCATGATGTTTAAACTGTGTTTTGTGATAAGCACAGTTTTTAATTATTTTGCGTTGGATTGATGTAGCAAATAAAATCGTTGGGACCATCCATCAACCATCAGATACGTGTTTCACATGAGCAGTTCAGGTTAAAACGGCAGTCAAATCAGCAAAAATGTCAGTTTGCTGGATGAAATATATTAATTCCTGATAAAACAAGTGTGTTAGTGCACAGCTCTGCTCATGGACGCATGGGAATGAGTGTACGTTTGTGTGTACACGAAAGTACAATCTGCATTGAGGGTTCTTGCTTCGGGAATCCTGGTCTGTGATTGGACACTGCTCATTTGCATAAAGTTCAGATTTTTCAACTTCAAATTGACGCGCTGCATCTGCTGCATCTGCTGCATCTGCTGCATCTGCTGCTTCTGCTGCCTCTGCTGCTCTCGCTGCTCCCGCTGCTCTCGACGCGCGTTTTCATAGAAAATGAATGGCAGCCGGCTGCCTATGATGCCCCGTGACGCTTTCAGTGTGAATGCAGGGTCAGTCTCTTGTCCATCACTCATACAACCCCAGAACTGACAGCAGTCATCTGAATATTTCTGCAGATAGCAGGAATAATACTTGTTCTGGAGGTCTGAGGTGTACAGCATGAAGTGGAGTGGTGAGAGTACAGTTCCCTGTGGTACTCCTGTGTGTTGAACACCTGCTCAGACACACAACCAGTCAGTCTCAGAAACTGTGTTCTGCTTGTCAGGTAGTCAGTAATCCAGGTGATTGTGGAGGCATCCACCTGTGTCTTCTGGAGTGTCTTACGTTATAATATAGGCTGGGGCATTGTTACTGTAGATGCACTGGAGAAATGTAAGAACATGATCCTGACAGTACTGCCTGGTTTGACCAGATGACTGGAGGTTTGTTGAAGCAGGTGTATGATGACATGTTAAACTCCAACCCCACAATGATAAGCCATCTGCAGTGGGTGCCGAAAGGTGCTTGTTTGCTTATTCAGGTGGGCCAATAAAAGTCTATCCAGTGCTTTCATGATGTCAGATGTTAGGGCTACACGTCTATAGTCATTAGGATAAGATGAATGGGGTTATTTGGTATTGGAACAAGGCATGATGTCTTCCACAGCACTGGAACCTTCTCCTGGCTCAGGCTGATGTTGAAAGGCTGTTGAATCCCACACACCTGGTCCGAACAGGCTTTCAAGACTCTGGGGCTGACACCAGCTGGACCTGCAGCCTTGTTCCAGTTCAATCTCTCCAGTTGTGTCTTCACCTGACTAAATACAGACAGGTGGGAGGGGGAGGGGGGCCTAGCATCTCCTGATGTGGTAGGAGATGATGGAGCAGCAGCAAGATCCATGACTGAGGTGGACGATGATGGCTGAGGTGTGACAGGGAATCTGCTGCAGGTCTGGAGGGAAGGGGAGGAGGCTGCTGGGATTATTTCAGAATTGAACATGTTGACGAATGTGTTGGGTTCATTGGCTCTGTCCAGACGTCCATCTAACTGGCCCTCCTTCTGCTTGAAGCCTGCGATGCAGCTTTCTCCTGTAACCTCTGTGTTGTCTCTAATCTTGACTTTCAGTTGTCTGTAACATCAGTGCAAACTATCTTATTTCTGCTTCACTTTGACAGATAGTAAATCTTAAATACTTACAAAAAAAATAGTTGGTCATCAATTAAGATCAAATAAATTACCCCATATCAGAAAATCGAGGACAGTGTGAAATGTACAAAAAACAAAGTGCGATTCTTACCTTACTTTACTTTTCTTTCATTTGATACAGTTTAAACCAGAGATATTTCAGTGATATTATATTATATAATATATATATATATCGGGGACAAGTTAGAACGGCGTGAAAGCCACTCAATCACCCATATCCTTCTTCTTCAGCCAGGCCTATGTAAATGTTGCTAGATATTTGCATTGAATAGATGAAAAATGCGTGGACGTCCCTGAAGAAGCTGTCATCTTGATGGCAGCATTTGCCGCTCTGAAATCTCAATATATTTTTCTGCATTGCCATGACAGGAGAGTAAATTAAGTTTGCCAAGGGCACAAGCCCAAACTATCACTGAGCCTGACTTTTGGACTTGTTGCTGATAACAGCCTGGGTGATCCTTTTCATCTTTCATCTTTGGTCTGCCACACAAAGAGTCAAAAACCCTGAAATACAGATTAGTGTGAGCACAGAATGAATATGTTTCCATTATGTCATGGTCAGTCACAGCCATGCCCAAAGATCTGTGCATCGCCTGTGGACAAGGTCAACTTAAGACTTCTTTTTTCCAACAGTTAGGTTTTAACTTGTATGTTTGAGTGTACCTTTGTATTGTTGTGTGCTTGAAAAGGATTCCTCAAAGGGACATTTTTGCCCTGTGGTTATATCATCATTGATGAATTATATTTATTGATGCAAATCCCTGTGAAGGATAATGTGTCTTTTGTAATGCCAAAAAACCTTAAACAGCATTTTTTTTTCTGTAATCCATCTCATATAGTTTTACTCCTATTCATCTCCATCAGCTACTTTTGAAATTATAATAAAAATCATAAAGGATCCATTTTCAGCAAGAGAGTGCAGAGTGATACAAAAAATTAGGAGAGTTAATACTAATAATTAATCATTCAGGATTCTATGAAAGTATTACTATACCGTAGCAACAAGTAGAGTTAGCACCCGAGTTTTAATAGTTTTGAATTTCTTAATAGTTTCGTTTAATCTTTTTTTAATTTTAGTTTGAGTTATTTTTAGTTACAAGTGTGTGGCAGGGTGGAGGAGCAGCCACTCAGGTTGATTGGGGACAGGTGTGTCCCATCAACCTCTCCACCCTGCCTGCCTTCATAAGGCGTGGCTGCACAGGAGCTCGGGGCTGTTGGAGAGGCTGGCTGGAGCTGCTGGTGCATGTGTGTCTGTGTGGCCTTATACAGTTTAAGGGCGCACGTGAGATTCTGGGATGACCAATACACCAGAGACAAACGGTTGTGAAAATACAAATTCTTATTTTATTTAATGTCTATAAAAACCAGGATTCTTGTTAAAAACAATACAATGTATAACACAATCACATCTCCGTATTTTGGGGCAGGGATGATGGGATTCTCGCTAAGGACAGGGCTGGGGCCCACCAGCAGGGGGGGTTACCAGAGGAATGGATCAATGGTCCAAAGATTCACACCATGCAGACACACGTGTCACACTAACCGTAAACTAAAAGAAAGTAAATTAAATAAACCAAGAACTGCAAACGTAGGATAATATAAATCAAGAGGCACAGCAAACTAAGGAAAACTAAGCATACGTGAAATTCACACACACGGAAAATAAAGCACCATCACCCAAAGGATTGGCTTGCCACCCCGCCGTGGACGCTCAGCACCTGAAAAGCAAAGAAACCAAAATAAAGGGTATTAGGAAATGATCAATCAAAGACAAACATACAAAACCAAATATAAACAGCACAAAAGTAATAGAAAGAAAAATAAAGAAATTAACCAATGCGGTTACCAACCACTCACGACGTATGAACTCAAACTCTCGAGCCCCAAACCAAGTAACAAATATAAAAAAAAAACAGAAAATAAACCCAACCCAAAAACCTATTGGTTATCTGCAGTTATAAATGGACCTCCTGCCAATAGGTTTAAAGCAGGGGCAACAAAAAGAACACAAATTAACCCAAAAGAAGAATATCCCTCACACCACGCGCCAAACACACACACACACACTCACTCTCTCACACACACACACACGCGCACAATTGCTAAAAACTTAGTATAAAAAGTCTTGGATGCTCGATGGTCTTGCAGCCTCTTCACGTGAGCGGCCGCGTCAGTCCAGCCAGACCACGGCTCTGTGTTTTTCCCGTAGACAAGAACGGTGGCAAGAACGGCAGTGGGGGCTAAAACCGGCAACACCTAAGGACGTACAAAACACTTGATTGATGCCACTAATAACTGCAGCGAGATCGGGATTCATAAAAATAAAAAGACACATACCAGGCGATGTAAGGCTTCTTAATCATTCTAAAGCGGCTCGCTGCATTTCACGAGTCGTCTGCGCTGCAGACGCTCCCGGCGAGCCAATCATCCTCAGAAGGCGCAGCTGCGACCGACTGAAAGGACGCTGAACGACGGACGTGCTAGAAAAAGTGATCAGGTGCAGGTCGGCAGTAAATTAGACAAAAGTAACCAAAGGGGGCCGTCACAGCATGCTGTAACCAGCCGACTACGTACCAGTTGCATGAACTCTTGGCACAAGATCCGCTTCTGACACGAGCCGGCCAAAGCCACAGGTGGATGAGGAACGAGACAGGAACCGACTGGAACCCGCAGTGGGCGGGGGCGAAGAGTCGCGCTTTCTTTCTGGGTTCACCATCACTTCCCCTTAAATAGGCTGGCGACGCACACCATTGGTCAAGGCTGCGCACTCACAAATAAGCACTTAAGTGCGTCTTACCACATCTGCTTGTTCACGTGTGGGAAATAAAGAGTTTCTGCACAGAGCCCCGTGTCCTCTCTGTCCTGTCGGTTGGGCCCCGTAGCACTAGCCCTGCTACACTGGCGCCCAACGTGGGGCCCGACGGGATGGAGGAGGGAGGCACGGAGCGGGCCCTGGACGTGCTGGCCCATGCCCTGGCGGACCTAGCAGCCCTACTCCAGGGCCAGGGGGAGCAGCAGCTCGCAGCGCTGGAAGCGGGAAGGCCCGGGGGCGCAGACGGCGGTTCCGGGCTTCCTCTCCCGCTCCGAGGGGGGCGGGGGGGTTGGCTCGGCCGGATGGACCCCTGCCTGAGTTTGGCGATGGGGGTGTGCGGCAGGGTGGAGGAGCAGCAGCCACTCAGGTGATGGGTCACAGGTGTGGCCCATCAACCTCTCCACCCTGCCTGCCTTCATAAGGCGGGGCTGCTGTGGGAGAAGGTGCTTGTACACGTGTGTCCTGGGTGTGTTTGAGAATAAAGGAGTTCTGCACTGAAACCCCGTGTCCTCTCTGTCCTTTCGGTCGGGCCCCCGTAGCAATCGCCCGGCTACAAAGTGCATTAGTAGTTTATCTTTTAGTTTTTATTTTTAATTCAGTTATCGGGATTGTTTTTTCACTGTTGGTTTTAATTTTAGTCTCTAGTTCTCATTTACTATAATAATTTTGCTAAGCACTTGTACAGTTAATTACAGTTGTGCTTGTAGAAAAGCAAATTGGATCCATGAAGCAGATGTGCAATAGTGTAATCTGCTGACTGAAGAGGTTGTAAATATTTATGCTGAGTGGGCTCCCACTGAACTCACCCTTAGTAGTTGTGAAAGCTTGAGTTAACTGTAAATTGAGCAGAGGGTCATGCAATCTGATGGGACGCAAGTCTGCTTTGATATAGCGTCAAGCCTGCTCCACTCTCACTCATGATTATGTAGTAATGGACACATTTATTTCTGTCTTAGCTACAGGGTAAGATCTTTGGGAGAGGGAAAGCCACAGTCAAGTACATGACGAGGAGAATTTAAAATTAGAAAATGACGAGAACTTTAAATGTAGCAAAAATCTTCTCGACTGCTGCTCTGGCATCTCTGTCTGCAGCTTGGCCATGTACTCGAGTCAGTATCTGCAGGTGGGAGCGACGTGACAAATCAGTCAGTCAGAGAGAGCTGCCAGAGCTGTCTGACATGCCAGAAATCCAACGGTTATCTGGCAGCCAAACCGGTGATCATTCATGTAGTTAATCGGAGGTTGTGATGTCTCTCTAACTGAAAATCTGATAACAGTAACAAACATTTGTCTGCCACTTCCACTATTAGGCTTCATCTGTACTGTGGCTGCTTGACTTCACCAAACATTTACCAAAACAGACAAAGCTCATATGTAGTAGGTGTAGCAGACTCCAGCAGCAGACACAAAATACACACTTATGAATGAGGCTTCTTGTGGCATTTACCTCAGCTACGGTGGTCTTTGCATAGCTTAAAGGCTGAACATAAGTCAAGAATACAAATCCAGCATGGTTGCATGTTTTCTGTAATGATATAATCAACATAACCTTTATTGCTGGAGATAAAAACACTAAGCTGACACTTAAGTTCTCAAAGCATAGTTTTTATCCCTAATGGGTGTTGAAATGAAATGAAAGATGTTCTAATCGTTGGCCCTATCTTCTACAGCAAATATGCCCCTGAGTGTGATTCTTACTGTCTAAGCTGGTCAGTCCTCATTTGTGTAAAAGGTAAAAACAAAACTGAATTTTACTTTAACTGCATCCTGAAATCATATTTTTTCCGAGTTCTAAGAGAAAAAAAAATCAGCTTTCTTTGCAGGCATCTTATAAGACGAAACTATTCAATACTTATGAGTTTCAGTTTTCATGGTGTTGTTGTATATTACTGGAATGCTTGTCAGCACTGAAGCCATTGGATTTACTACAGAGATTACTAAGACAAAAGAAAAAAAAGAAAAATCAATGCTACACATTACTGGAATACTGTCCTGCTTGCTTTGCTTTTAAGCGTCTTTTAGCACAAGACCAGGGAATTTAAAAGCTCTGTAGGAAAATGACAGGAATGTCTATATGACCACATTGTTGTCTGAGAATTGTCTAGATCTATTATTCATGCCGACGAGAGGAAAGACAAAACCCAGCTGCTTCATACACTGCAGATAAAGATGATACTCATGTATGTTTGGTATTAAGATTCTGGTTCCTGTGATGATCAAGGGTATCATACATGATCTCGGAGGTTTTCAGGGGTTATTTTTGATTTGCAAAGTAAGCTTACAAATTACAGAACAATTATGTCCAGAAGTATTTGGACATTGACAACGTTTTTCACCTTTTATTCTGCTTTTATACAAGAATTACAGCCATTTCAAGCAAACCATCTTCATTTTCAGGGGATTCAAAGTATTTGGACAATTGGCGAGAAGAGGAACGTAATTAGCCAGGTCTGGTCCATTCCCTCATACCCACTTCAAAGTAAATGAAGCATACAAACTGTCTGGAGTTGATATCAGGTACTGAGTTGGCATTTGCTGGCTGACTGGAGCTACCAATATGATGTCCAATTAGATCTCACTGAGAAGCAATAAGAAGTCTCACTGAGAAGTCCAATGAGATGCAAAAGAGGCCATCAATAGGCTGATAACACAGAAAGGAAAAACCTCAAGTGTGGTCCAATCAACAGTTTGGTCCATTCTCAAAAGGAAAGAAACACTGGTGAGGTCAACAGCATCAAAAAGTCTAAGAACACGGAGGACAACTTAAGTGGATGATTGCTGGATCCTTTCATTGGTGATAAAAACCCCTTCACGACATAAACAGAAGTCAAGTCTGAAGGAGTTACTGTAGGTGCATCATAGTCAAATTGTTCACTAGAGAAGCCTTGTTGTGAAAGTGAATATTTAGGGTTCAGAAAGACTGTCTGAAAGACAGAAATGGAATATTCTTCAATGGTCAAGTCAGCTTTTGGATTAAAACTAGGGTTGTCCCGATCAGGATTTTTTAGCTCCCGATCCGATCCCGATCACTTGAGTTTGAGTATCTGCCGATCCCGATTTTTCCCGATCCGATCACTTTTTTTGGCTCCCGATACATTTCCGATACTTTTTCCCAATCAGATACATTTTGGCAAAGAATTAAGTAAAAAAGTAAAGTAAAAAAAAGTAAAGTAAATTAAGTAAAAAACTGTATTGTCCATTCTCTCCAACATGGACATATTTTTGTTTTTTCACTGACTGCATCATTGGATCAAAACAAAGCTTATCAGCTCTGGTGCCACAAAATGTAGAAACATGAAATTGTAAACTAAAACAAAAAGTTCAGAATAGTAAAATAACAAAAATAAATCAATTTCACTTCAAAAGGAGGTAGTTTACTTACGAGGTTTAAAAGTTGAATGACATCCAGTCAAACTCACAATCAATAAGAAAATGAAAATACATTTTGGCTTAACCGTAGTGCAGAATTCTCAACAGCATGAAATGAATAGCAGCAGATATTCATTGTGGCTGTTATAGTTTTCTGTCACTGTGTTGTGCTGATGTCACGCAGAGCGTAGGAACCAATTGTGGTTGTTCAGACACGGACCCTTTAGACCGTAACACCAGCCTGCAAAATAGCAGTCCGTCATCCCTGTGTTGTTACCGAGTCAATAAAGTGGACCAAAAGATGATTTACGAGTGACGGATAATCATTTACATAACACTACAGTCACTTTTCTCCGACAGCTTTTCTTTGTTTTTAAAACTTTCAGACCGTTTATCTGAGCGTAGCCTAGCTGCTGTTAGCTCTCTGTTAGCCACGCTTCCTTCCCCACCAGCACAAACGATTCTTCAGCCGCCGGCGCTGCCCAAAATCTTACAATAAACACACATCAACTGTCTGTATTGTTAAATGCAATTATAAAATGATTAAATAATTAATATATGTTAAAACATAGGCACAGAGCAATAAGCAAACAAATAAGACGAACTGGCCTGGAGCTGCTGGAGCCGCTCTGAGCTGCAGCTGGGGCTCAGAGCAGAGCCGCCCGGCTCTTCTGGCCGCTGCGCCGACTCCGCGCTACCGGGTCGCGGAGTCGGAAACCAGCCGGCCGAGCCATAACAGTATGTCCCGATACTTTTTTGGCCGATCCCGATCTTTTGAAAATGACGTGATCGGGCCCGATCGATCGGCCACCCGATCGATCGGGACAACACTAATTAAAACTGATTAAAACAGAGCATGTTTGACAGGGCTGAATATTTGGTGATGTCCATGGGTTCCAGACGTCAAGCAGTTATTGATTACAAATGATTTTCATCTGAGAATTCAAATATTTTGTTTATGCCACTTTGTACAAATACTTTTGAACGCCTGAAAATGGGGGTGCCTCAGTTACAATGGCTGTAATTCCTAAATGTTAAATGCCATATTTTTGTGAAATCTCTTAGATTAAAGCTGCAAGTCTACACTTTAATCACACCTGGGTTGCTTTATTTAAAATCCATTGTGTAAAAGTATATATTGGCAAAACCATGAAAACTCTGCAAAACTCTGCAAAACTCCTTAGATCTGTAAGAACCGCTGACATTGGTACTTTTATGTTTTATTGCGGGCAGCTTGCTGTTACATATGAGCAGGAGAGCTGAAAGTTGAGTTAAATGTGTTCAGCACTGTGTTGATTTGCAACAGAGGTCTTTCATTTGGTCTTGATACTAACATTCTGAAATTAACCCTTATGATCCCATCTTTAAAGATAAAAGATTAAAGAAGGTTAAATGATGTAAATATAAAGTATATAACTTAAAAGGAATGGCTAAACACACAGATGAAGATAGGCTGATGATGATAAAATAAAATAATATTTAATAACACAAAGTATTTTGCTGTCTTAAAAATCTGACCTGATTATCAAACAAAACATTTGTTAGTGTATTATTATTACATTTAAAACATAAGACGGGAAACCACTTGATTAAAACGATCAAATTTCGAAGAAACATTTATCCCAATTGCTATGGATGTATATAGTTGTTTTAGATGTGCTCTATGGATAATGCAGGAGGATGAAATCCCATCGGTTTTCATGCACCTTTGGGAAAAATAAATCTGCACAAGGGTGAAAATACAACCGCTCTCAAAACCCAGCCCACATGTTTCCAACTCTGACTCATAGGTTCAAACAACATCCAAAAATCAATACAGTGACCTTCTACAAGGGAACTCAAATAGTTTCCTTTGTGTAGCGTAACAAAGGAAAATATCATGAATACTTGCAAAGCCTATTCAACTTCCTCTACAGTCGTGATAAAGAGAGACCCCCTTTTTGAATGAAGTTTTACATATCATTACATAATAAAAAAGAAATATATTAATCTGGTCCTCACCAGGGGCCTCATTTATAAAAGAGTGCGTAGGATTCATACTAAAAGTGTACGTGCGCTCAAAAGCCGAAAATGGCGTGCGCACAAAAAAATCCTGATTTATAAAACCGTGTGCACGCACATCTGCACGCAATGTTCCCTTTATAAATCACAGTCCAGCTGGAAGGTTGCGCACGTGAATTCGCCTCATATCCCGCCCTCTACACGCCCACTTATACCATAAATGGTCAATGCAGTGGCCCTGCGATGGACTGGTGACCTGTCCAGGGTGTAACCCGTGCCTCTCACCTGAAATGAGCTGGGATAGGCTCCAGCAGACCCCTGTTACCCCGCAAAGGATAAAGCGGGTATAGAAAATGGATGGATGGATGGATGGATGGATGGTCAATGCAAACTACTTTATGACTGTATTTGCATATAAATGAGCCTGCTGAGCCTGCTGAGCCTGCTGAGCATGCGCAGCAGCTTCCTGCAGCCTGTTTCTGCTGTGCGTCAAGATGAAGGAGACATATGTCGAGCCGGTGTTCTGCCGAGGTGTCTCCTCAAAGGCTTTTTTGCAAATAGACGATTTAACAGCAGGAAGTCAGAATGTGCTTCCACATAGATAAATGCAGGTAGGATGATTTGACAGATGAAAATACCCCGTCAGATCACGCTTCCACATAGACCACGCTTCCACTTAGACATCAACATTTATCTATGTGGAAGGCCCCAGGTCCTTAAATGTTATTCAGAGGAATAACAACACATGACATATTACTTTATCTCAGTATTTATTTTGCAAAAACTAGGCCAAACTATAGAAGGTAACTGATCTGGGGCTTTTTTTTTTCTCTCACACAGATATGCCTCCTTGGCCCCATGCCATGAAACCTGTTTCTCATTCGGTGTTGTTGTAGCGTACCATAAATGAACACAAAATACAATAGTTTTGGGCTCGATGTACGATAATTTGGTTTTGGGTATCTGGCAGGATGGCTTCCCTTGCCCAGTCTTCCCTGACTGTTTGCATCTGTGTCTCATCAGCCCCTGTGAGTATAGATTGTTGTGTATATTGTGTATATATTGTTCATATTTGTCTAGTTATGGAGGCTACTTTGAGAACTATTTTTAGTTTTCTGTCATTCAGCACTTGTGTATTCCTCCTGCCTCAGTCTCCTGCATTTGGGTCCTTTCGTCACCAGCCATTATGGGACATTTGCAGTCATACATTTCCTCACTTATCACTCATGGTCCTGCCACAGTATCAATCAGGTTGGCGTGTGGACTTTAGAAAGAGCCACTTCATCGCCTTGATTTTTTTTTTTCTTCAATCAAGGCTGCATGCCTCTGATTGGCCAGAGAGTAATGTCTCTGACGAGTCTTGAGAGCAGCTCCTTCACAGCCACCTGTATTTAAAACCCAGCAACAGCGACCGCAATATTGGAGGTCCATACATTTCTGTGCCTCGTGGCCGACGACTGCATCCAGAGGGCCCTCGATGGGGTGATGCGTTTCCAGTCACCTTCACATGAAGGCCCCACCCACATTGAGATGTTACTGACCCGTCGTGGAAAAGGACTGAGGTGGAGCCAATCGAAAACTGTATAATGGAAAAGGAGCTTTAGAAAGAACAGGCTTTTTTCTAGCAACATTAAAAAAAAAAACAGATTATGTTTCAGTCTTTTTCTTCCGTTATGGACCTAAACCGTTGAATGCTTTATGTCTGTACAATCTGAGGTGTTGCCTTTGAGTTGGAGTATTGCACACTCTGACCTTTAGGGTGAAATTTCTGTGTCTCAGTGTAGAAGGATTTGGGATTTTTACTAAGTTTTCGTTATTTACTCCTCTTGTATTTATTAAATAATGCAATGCTGGTGATCTGGAAGCAGGCGCAATCAATATTGGGTTTCGTGCGGGTGGCAGCAGGTAGGACGCTGCAAAGAAGTGTGTAAGACTGCTGTGATGGAAAATTTAGCTTCGGCCACTTGATTAAACCAAAACTGCGGACAGCGACTAAAATGTAGCCTTGGCCCACTAAGTGTACGGACTGGTAGTCTGCTCCAAAAAAGATTAACATCGACCTAAAAAATGTTTTCTCTACCAGAATTGTAAGAATCAATCATCATTCTTACGTTATCATCATTTATGCTTTAAAAATATTATGCTTCCTTTGTTTCATTGGCATTCTGCAGAGACGCCTGATGTATGTTCTGACCCTGTTCCCTTGCAATAGCTAAATTAAATCTACTGAAATCTAAATAATCTCTCAAGTCTTATTCTTGGTAATTTAGACACTCAGTTTCAGGCCAGTTATTCACCTAGTTAGAAAGAACATATTAAAGAGCGTTTAATAGGTTTTTACACAACATTTTGGCGACCAAGAATGGACATCGTCTTTGCGACCAGACCAGCACGGACAACTTCTGTTGTAATAGACACTATATAAATAAAATTGAAATGAATTAAATCGAATTTAATTGAATATGCTGTTCTGGTTGTGGGGGTGCACTGCCGGTGTCCTGAAGAAGCTGATGATTTCTGGGTGAGAGTGTTTCACTTATTAAATTGTAAATTGTTTCATGACTGAGAGGATGGATGGAAAGTTGAGTAGATTTAATGACTGACTGTTACCGTGACTGTTTTGACTGTTTAAAGAGTCCAGCGAGGAGACGGTCAAGCTCTTTGGGTTTTGACACTTTGAACTGAGAATTTAGTGCTTAACGCTTTGTCGTTACGGTAACTGTGTAGAGAGCTAAGCCTTTTTGTGTAGTCTTTGTGTTGAAAATTGTGGGTCTTTTCGTGAATGTTCCACATCGTGGTCTCAACCTTAGATTCTCAAGTTTAGGATGACTACTAAACTTTGCGATATTTCCAGATAAGAGAGCTGCTCCATCCAAAGTGGGATGGATCCTGTCTCTCCTAATCAGACCAGGTTTGCCTGAGAAGGACTGCCAATTATCTGTGTATGCCACCTAGTTTGCTGTGGTTGTATTTTCCGAGTTTTCAGAGCTGATGACTTTATTCACAAAACCACAAAAATGACAGACTTTCTTTTTCACATGAATCTACTTCTTATATAATATTTACTGTATGTTTGCAATCAAAAGGAAAAAGGAGAGAAAACTGAGAAGTCAATCTTCAAGTTAAGAGAGGGTATTTTTGGACTTTCCAGTACCCATTAAATTTTTTTGTAGCTTGTGAGAAGAGATAGTGTCTGAAAGGAGAAGAAAATTTGGCAGAACCAGATAGTGGGTGCTATTAATGGTTCTTTCTTATGGGGGGGGGGTCTCATAACTAATTCTTTGACTCCCTTCCCTCACAACACAATTCTATAACAAGTTCTGAAACTCGAGAGGGGATTCTAAGTTGGCTCAGAAACGGGCAGAAATGGGAAGGAAAAACATGAGAGAGCCCTCAAAGCAGTAATGAAAATCACTGCTGTCGTTCGTTAGCACTCTGAGTTGGGACCTTGTGAATAACAGGCGCCGGGGCAATAAGCAGAATGAAGGAGTGTGAAATGATATGGGAACAAACAGACAGCAGCCTTGGCTTATTTCAAAGAACCATGAAAACAGGCCTGTCAACATCTATTTTGTAACATCATTGAGGACATAACAGCACTAACTTCAAGTCCACTTGGAACCTCATTTAATCTTTGGCCAGTCTGAGAAGAATGAGCTTTAGCTGCATTTCTCAACAATTGAGTTCAGCATTAAGGCACCGCTAAATGGCTTTACAATGAAGCATTAAAAGTGAATGTTTTTTCTTTATCTTCCTCAGGAATTGCTGGCACCCCAGTGGTCTTCAACATGAATGGAGACGCTCCCGGTCGCTATGAAATCTACCAATACCAGATCGCTAACAACACCACCGAATACAAGATCATTGGTGACTGGACAGATCAACTCCACTTAGATGTATGAACCTTTTGAATGTTATATATAATGTGTATTTGAATGTAATATAAAATATGCCAGGAAGATTGCATGGTTGAATTAATTTGTAATGAGAGACAGATTTCTGTCCTGATGGTCTTTCTAATGATCCGCATCGAATCTTAATTATAATCCAAAGTAAAACTATTCTTTAGAGATACCATATTTTGCACCATTAATTCAACTCATTTAGGTTATATCTGAAGCTCTTTTAGTTGGAGAGCTGAATTTCTGCAACCACAAATCATGTAGCAATATTGCAAAAGATTTGTGAAGGAAAGAAATGCCTGGAAGGAAATCTTTCTCAGTTTGAATTAAAGTTAAAGTGAGTCAAACTCTATATTCTTAACAAAGTTTAATCACCAGCAAGAGTGCCAAAGCAATCTTGTACCTTCTGACCACGTCCTTCGCATTTTTTGAATTCCCATAGTTTAATTTATGCATTTAATCACAGTTATCAAAAAATATATTTCCGTAGATATGAAGGACCTGAGTTACTGCTGAGATTGACAGAAATGACATGTGCACTTTCTACATTTCTCAGGTCTAGAATGAATAAAAAAAAAGTTCAAAATGAACCTTAATTCATCATTACCATTACCATTTATTCAGATATATTTTATATCTCCACTCCCGGTCGGGTTGCCTGGGGAAGGTGGTCTGATGTTGAAAAACCTGAAACCCTTGATGAGCCCTTGTACGTCAGTGGAGATGTATTCAAGTGCATCCAGCAATGCATGATTCAGTTCAGACACACACACACACACACGTACATACGTACACTCACCGGCCACTTTATTAGGTACACCTGTCCAAATGCTCGTTAACGCAAATTTCTATCAGCCAATCACCAATTTCTAAGTAGCAACTCAATGCATTTAGGCATGTAGACGTGGTCAAGACGATCTGCTGCAGTTCAAACCAGTAACAGAATGGGGAAGAAAGGTGATTTAAGCGACTTTGAACGTGGCGTGGTTGTTGGTGCCAGACAGACTGGTCTGAGTATTTCAGAAACTGCTGATCTACTGGGATTTTCACGCACAACCATCTCTAGGGTTTACAAGGGAATGGTCCGAAAAAGAGAAAATATCCAGTGAGCGGCAGTTCTGTAGGCGCTATTGCCTTGTTGATGCCAGAGGTCAGAGAAGAACGGCAAGGCTGGTTGGAGCTGATAGAAAGGCAACAGTAACTCAACTAACCACTTGTTGCAATCCAGTTATACATAAGAGCATCTCTGAACGCATAACATGTGGAACCTTGAGGCGGATGGGCCTCAACAGCAGAAAACCACACCGAGTGTCACCCCTCACAGCTAAGAACAGGAAACTGAAGCTACAATTCACACAGACTCACCAAAACTGGACAACAGAAGAAGAAAAAACGTTGCCTGGCTGATGATTCTCCATTTCTGCTGCGACATTCAGATGGTCGGGTCAGAATTTGGAGACAACAACATGAAAGCATGGATCCATCCTGCCTTGTATCAACTGTTCAGGTGGTGGTGGTGGTGTCATGGTGGGGAATATTTTCCTGGCACACTTTGGGCCCATTAGTACCAACTGAACATCATGTCAACGCCACAGCCTGACTATTGTCTCTGACCATGTCCATCCCTATATGACCACAGTGGACCATCTTCTGATGTTACTTCCAGCAGGATAAAACACCATGTCATAAAGAATCATCTCAGACTGGTTTCCTGAACATGACAATGAGTTCACTACTCAAACGGCCTCCACAGTCTCCAGATCTCAGTCCAATAGAAAACCTTTAGGATGTGGTGGAACGGGAGATTCACATCATGGATGTGCAGCCGACCAATCTGCAGCAACTGCATGATGCTATCATGTCAATATGGACCAAACTCTCTGAGGAATGTTTCTGGCTCCTTGTTGAATCTATGCCACGAAGGATTAAGGCAGTTCTGAAGGTGAAAGGGGGTCCAACCCAGTACTAGCAATGTGTATCTAATAAAGTGGCCGGTGAGTGTACGCCTGGATAAAATCTGGTTGTGCCCTTTCATTAAATAGAGAAAAACCCACAATTGTCACTGAAATAATTTGTAACTGACTAATGAAAATCAGACATTACTTTTCAACTGTGGTTCAAAAGAAATATTTAAAAAAAGTAAATAAATAAAAACTGACCTAGATAAAAATGATGCGACCATCATCAGTCACTACAAGCAATTTCTGTCTCAATGAGACGTCTGCTCTTGTAGACAAGTATTTTGGTCCACTCCTTGTGAGAAAACTGCAGTTGTCTCATCTTTAAATGATTTTTTCTCCTGACTATGTATTCAAATTCAGTTCAATCAAAAAATTTCATTAATTAATTATACAATTAATTATCTGCTCTATCCAAAACTATTTTAGCAGGATTTAGACCAAGGCTGAATATTTAGTTCTTGGTCATTCTTGAGTGGTTTTAGCTGTGTGTTATTTTGGGTTATTATCCTGTTGAAGGACCATGACCTATAACTGAGACCTAGCATTCTGACAATGTAAGATATTTGTCTCCAGAATACAGTACCTTCATAGTCTTGAGAGTTCATTGTACCCTGCACAAATTCAAGATTATTTTGTTTCTGAGCACATGTATAGATGCAGTACTGTAGTTAATTAGGACTCAGGGTGCTAAGAGAATGAATGCATCGCTGCACTGAGAATGAATAGTAACACCTGCGTGGCAGAGATGCCCTAGAAAATTAAAAATACACAAAGAAAAACCTGAGCCACAAAACTAATCATGCACATTGTCCAAATGTTTATTACAGTATTTTCTCTGCATATTTCACCATGTTGAAGTTCTAAAAGACCCGTGATTATGAATCAGATGAAATGTAATATAATGCAGACTTGCCCAGGAGGAGTGCACTCGTGAGTAAACAGTGTTAAGCGATAGACATTGTGTTCAGACAAAGAGTGATGTGAGTGGCAGCAGCTCTGGTGCTCTGTGTGACTTCTGCAAGGTTATCAGATACATTCCTGCTACTGTCTTGTGCTTTTCCTTCCAGACCAATGAGATGCAGTGGCCGGGTGGATCACAAGATGTCCCCTCTTCAATCTGCAGTCAACCCTGCCGACCTGGGCAACGCAAGAAAACAGTGAAGGGAATTCCATGTTGTTGGCACTGTGAGAATTGTGATGGTTACCAGTATCAGGCAGACACTTCCACCTGCAAGATGTGTCGCTTCGATTTGCGGCCCAACGAGAACCACACCGGCTGCGATCCCATTCCCATTGTCAAGTTGGAGTGGAGCTCCCCGTGGGCTGTCATCCCTGTCCTCATTGCTGTCTTTGGGATCATGGCCACTCTGTTCGTGGTTGTCACTTTTGTACGCTACAATGACACACCTATTGTTAAGGCTTCAGGTCGTGAACTGAGCTATGTGCTGCTGACAGGTATTTTTCTATGCTACGCTACAACATTCCTCATGATCTCAGCTCCCGATGTATTCGTATGCTCATTGCGAAGGATTTTCCTGGGCCTGGGCATGAGCATAAGCTATGCAGCGCTACTTACCAAGACAAATCGCATCTACAGGATTTTTGAGCAGGGCAAGATGTCGGTCAGTGCTCCTCGATTTATCTCCCCTGCCTCCCAGTTGGTTATCACATTCAGCTTGATATCAGTGCAGCTACTCGGAGTGTGCATTTGGTTTGGTGTTGACCCATCACAAGCCATCATCGACTACCAGGACCAGCGCACAAGCAATCCTGAAATGGCCCGTGGTGTGCTGAAATGTGATATATCAGACCTGTCTCTCATCTGTCTGCTGGGTTACAGCATGCTGCTCATGGTCACCTGCACAGTTTATGCCATCAAGACGAGAGGGGTTCCCGAGACGTTTAACGAGGCCAAGCCCATCGGCTTCACCATGTACACTACCTGTATTGTATGGCTCGCCTTCATCCCCATCTTCTTTGGCACCTCACAATCAGCAGAGAAGGTAAACACTCTATTTCAAATGAGAGAGAAGTCAAAAGTAGAACACCAAGTGTGCTCGACTCTTAAATCTGATTTTAATTATGTTTATGGATCACAAAGAGCAAGACAAACAAATGTTTTTGTGCATATCAGTTTTAAGCTTTCCATTTGGAGTTCTTTTATGTTTTCTCTATGCTTTTTTGTAAAGAAAATGGCCCCTCAAATTTTGTTTGTATAGAATGGACTACTTGTGTTTGAGGATGCTGCAACTATTCATCATGAGCTGATGGGCTTTGTGCTCTGCTGACGGGCTTACAAGGCTTTTAGAGTAAGCTTGTCAAGCTAATTCATTCACCCCAAGTTTGCTTGGAAGTGAGTCTTTTTTTTATATTTTTACATGTATTTCCACTTGTGGTTGTGATTCAGCCTCTGTCTGAGTGAAACACAGTTGCCAATAGCAGCATATTTTTTGCACACATGCATGAGTATCGAATATGCTCATGAAGTAGGACAAAATTACTGTAGCAGTTGATGGTTGTCACTTGAAAGAGAATCACAAATCACCTCTTACATGTGTTAATTTTGAGGCTGTGTAACACAGATCTACATAAAAAAAGATAAAATAAAATGAAATAAAAAGCAGAGGGGAAAATTCAAACTGCTTTAAACATCGGCATGGGAATGCTTTGACAATGCACAATAACTGAATATAACTTAATAACAGCAATTAAATTGGCAGCAAAAATACTGAATCTCTGCAACGTCTGTCACAAACTTTCAATATGATGGAATAAACATTCATCACGCCTTGGGAGGAACATGCACAGACCTGTCTTTTAAAGGTTATTATCAGACTTAACACATAGTGAAAATAATCTGAGTCCTGACAACAATCACAATCACTATAATATCCATTTTCACACATTAGACAACAAAGGTTGGTTCATTATTTATTTATAACCTAATTATTCCTGACAAGGAAACACAATCAGAAATGGTTTATTTTCTTCATCTTGCGTAGGTGTTAGCAGTCACAAAGAATCACTGTTGCAGGTACATGACATGGGTGTCTTCACAACTATCTCAAAACACTTTTAAGTCATGTTGTCACATGGTGAAAATGCATCAGGCGTTCTTGATTCGCAGTAACTTTATATGGCTAAATTCACTGAATCAAACCAAATTGTGTTTGTTTCAAAATCAAAGGTTTTCATTCAAATTGAAAGCCAGTGGTTACCTCAAATTTTTCTCTTAATTTATATTTTTGGGCTTTCCTGTTTTCTTCTCTTTTCTCTTGGTAGCAAATAACAGCTTTCCACTTTGTTCCTTCTATTCATTATTTTTTTTTTCCACTTCACTTCCTCCAGGTGTTAGACACCAAGTAAAGTGAAATCCACTCACTTCATCACTTCACTTCTCAGATCTCTGTTTCAATTTAAAATGCAACTCGCAGGTTAACAACCCCCGGTGACAGAAAGTTAAAGTAGAGAGAACTAAGGTTTTGAAAAAAAACAAAACAAACCTGAACTAAAATAAATATAAACATACTACATATAAATTTAGAACTGTTTTATACACCGCCAGAAAAAAAGAATGCTATCAGGGACAGCTGCCAAGTTAGGAAGACATAAAAATGCAAATTTCCTTACACGTGATGGACAAAATCATTATCAGCAGCAATTAGAAACACGATAGGCATCAAAAAGACCTGGGGGGGAAAGGAAATGACAGGGGAAAGCTGGAAAACTGAGATAAATGAATTCATGGTATCAAGAAAACCCCTGAGAGAGCTGAGGGCTGACCTAATGAGCTGGTCAGCAAACTCATATATTGCCCCCGTCCTGACCGAGGATGTTATCTCATCATTCCAGATCCCCCCTCAGAACTTCCCAAAGGAAGAAAAATTCAGTGGAGAAAGAGGTGTAGAAAACAATCCAGAATCTTGGTCCAATTGGATGACGCCCTCGCTTCAGTATGCTCCACTTTCCAGCATACTAGTGGCTAACATGTACCGGTAGTTTCTGGACAACAAGCTGTGCAAGCTATGGACCTGGATCTCTTTCCAAGCCAAGGTACTGGACCATGCCGGATTTTTCAGTTCAACACACAGATCAAGACCTCAAGCTTTCTTGTAAAAGGAAGGAAGGGTGGTGGTGTGTATCTGATGGATAAGCGGGCTTGGTATAATCTGAGGAACAGCACGAGTGTCCGAAAATTCTGCTCACGCAATCTATAGGACCTGATGCTGCAGTGCATTGTGTCTGGTTGCCTTGGGAGATTACCTCATTGTTGGTGTTCACATCCCTCCTCAGGCTGACGAGTGGAGAGCGCTTGAGAAACTACACAGAGTGACCAACAAACAAGAGACTGTTCACTCACCGACTGCTGTCATTGTTGGTGATTTCAATAAGGTGAACCTTAAAAAAAATTGCACAAATTGCATCAACACATCCATTTAAACCTGCTGTAAAAATGCATTGGATCATTGTTACACTCTCTTCTGCAATGGTGACAAAGCCCTCCCTGGCTGCCTTTTCGGTATCAATCCTCTTTCCTGCTTAGTCCTGCCTGTAGGCCGGAGCTGAAAAGAAAGCCCCAATTTAAAGGTGTATTCACTGCTGGCCAGACCAATCACCCCAATGACTGGTGCCCCGTAGCACTTACTTCCATTTTCTCACTTAATGCTTTGATGTGTTAAGAAACACATCATACCTGTGCAGGAGCCCCACAGGGCTGTGTCCTAAGCACTCTGTACCCAATCTGCACCCATTACTACTAACTAAAGCAGGCTGCAGATGTTACAGCAGTTGTGAGGCTGACCTCCCATCACAACGAGGCAGCACACTGGGATAAGGTGGCTGTCCTGGAACACTGGAGCAGAGAAAAATGTCCTCTCTATGAATGTTATAAAACCAAGGAGATCATCATGGACCTTACAAAAGAGGGACAACGTCCACTCTCCTGTTGCCATCAGTGGCAAAAAGGTAGAGAGGGTGGATACAGAGGGGTTTAAACAGCGTTGAAGGATGTATGAACCCAATCCATTATTAGCTGTAAGTTGCAGGAGCTGTACACGTATAACTGCCTCATGAGGTCACTAAGGCTCATCCCAGTTACTCCTTGTACTTGTACCCAATCCAAGAATTTCACACATTTTGTACATGTACATTATAGTGACAATAAACTTCTTGAATCTTAATCATTAGTGCATAAAATTACTTAAGTATTTAACCGGAAATAAAAAAAGGAAGTAACATGAGAGATTCAACTGGTGACCAATTAGCCTTGCCAGGTGCTGAACAGGATTACACCATGTTAGTGTTATCCCCTATATTACAAAGCAATGCTATAGGGCTGGGCGATATGGACCAAAAGTCATATCTCGATATTTTCTAGCTGAATGGCGATACTCGATATATATCTCGATATTTTTTCTGTGCCTTAATTGGGGTTTCCCCCAAAGCATTATAGCATAGCATCTCTGTTAGCTTCATTTTTTTCAGAGGCAAACCCTTAAAAAAACAGTCAGTTTTAATACAAAGCCTCGTGCCAAATGTCACACAGGTACCTTTGTTAACAGAGGTCTGCACAATATCAAAATGTATAAAACAAATGAAATAAAAATAAACTGCCTGCATATATAGAATAAAAATGCTTCTTGAATAAAATAAAACAAATATCCCTTTCCTGCATAACAATTAAATTAAAATACACTGTGCAATTAATACAATGTAGACAGTAACAGGCAGACTTTTCCACTGAGGTTGACAGTTGTGCAAATAACAAAACATTTGTGCAAATCTCAAATAAAACATTCAAGTCAATTTGTCACAAAATAAGCTATATCAAAATCATTAAAAAAAAAATGTAAAAAAAAAAAAATAATTATTATTTTTTTTTTTTTTTAAATCGATATAAACGATATTGTCTCGTACCATATCGTGTTTGAAAATATATCGATATATATTAAAATCTCGATATATCGCCCAGCCCTACTATATGTTATAGTGCCAGAGAAATCTGAAGTGATATCATGATAGTTATGACACGTATCAGACAGGTTTTGTCTCTGTGAAGCTTTATTTGTCAGCATTCTGTCACTGTCAATCCCAAAGTTTTCCACGCTGGTGTCCTGGCAGCATGACGCTTTTAGAGACTTAAAAGCAGGTGCAAGAGTGACCTGTTGTCTGCTTTCAGTTTTATACAGCTCGAGCATCAACATTCAGTCTGGGACTCTAACCTAACTTTAACTCTAAGTCAAAAATGAAATTGGCACACAGCTATATCGTTTGCTTCAGAATCATTCCTGAAGACCCATCAAATGAAAATCTCTGCCCATGGAGGAACGCTAACTCCATTAGGTCTGGAAAAACCGTAGACCTTTAACTGCATACTACGCCGCTAGTGCATATTGATTCTGCCAAAATATCATAGAAAGTATGAAGAACGTGAGCAACTGCAAAATCTACCAAATAAATATGCGGATGCTGTTATACTTTCAGTAACCAACAGCTCTGTTTCCGATCCTGTATTCCGTAAAGCAGTGGACCAGTACAGTAGTTAAATGCTAACTCCTGGTTATGCTGTAGTACAATTGATGTGTGGCACAAGTCAGCTGTACACAAAGTCACAGTGACAAAACATATTTAAAGACCTTTAACTTTTTTTCAGCATTAAGTTTTTCTATTAAGTCACACTAGTAGACCCAATGTGCTTAAGGTGGTAATGCACAATTATATACAGTGTATATTCTCTTTTGCTTTTATTGAACACAATCATTAAACATTGCACTTGCAGTGCTAGTGGAAAAAGTAAGCAGAGCCACAAGCTTAATAAATGAGGGTTTTAGTTCCAAGCCTGATGCCCTCAGCATCGCTGGTTCTCACATATTAGTGATCTCCCATCGGTGTTGAGTATTGGCCAATATGCAATGCTGTGGACTGGTGTTTCTGTTAACATGCTTTGCACAAAAGTATGAAAAATTCTATATGAACAAGGGATCCCAAAAAGGAGAAATCTTGCTTTCAAAAAATTATAATTCCTTTTCTGTTCCTGAACTGTGTCAATGAAACCGCCTGTCTATCATTTCAGTGTGTCAGGAAAGATTTATATCAGCAGGGACGATGGATGTGAACAAGGGTCTGGGTTCTCCTCCCAGAGTGACTCCCCTCTGTATTCCGGAGGGCTGGCAATATTGTTCCTAACACACCTCAGGGCACATGTAATCTTCTCAGGAGATTACAACACTCCCCCTCCATCACCGAGGAGTGCACATGCTGTTTGCAGTATGATGGAATACAGGAGATGTTATCACTTCAATCTTCCACTGACATTTTTTTTCTTCTGAACCAACATTGCCTTTGGGGGCTTAATTTCTGTATAGCTTCTCTACAAGTTTGTTTGTTGCATCATTTTCTGAATGAAAGTTTGTTATATTCATTTCATTTCTTTTTCCCCCTTTGAACTGATGCAGACTGAGACAACTGGATCTACCTTATCTGTCAGTCCAGTAGCAGTGTTGTCTTCTTCCACAGCCACGCCTGGTTATAATGTATGCAACATTTTGCATTTTATGTTTGGAAAGGTTTGTAGATGTCCCTGGAGAGTTGTCTGCCTGAAGGCGGCATTAAAATACCACTGAACCTGCCTGATATTTTCAGATGATACTCATGTGTAGCTCACACATAACTTTCACCCAAGAATGGCCAGTCTTTCTTTTTGGGGAGCGTTGCCACAGGAGCTTCAGTTGATTGTTAAAAAAAAAAAGAAAGAAAGAAAGAAATGAAAGCATGCCACTACTGGAGCAGTTGGCAATTGAAGTAGTGATCATGTAGTACTGAACTCAGTACTGTGATTACTGTCAGTCACAAATATAAATAACAAATGCTATTAACTGTATGTTATGAAACCTCATTTACACCTGCTAACATGTGGTTTCAAGATACCATTTTACTGTTCCTATTTCAAAATACATTGTAATTTGTGATGTCTGCAAAAGCAATGTCAAGCAAAACCCATACCGTTCTCAGAAGCTATTCCCACTTCTGCTTCCACTTTACAGCAATCATCTGATGTCAAGTCAAATCTTTCTCCACCTTTTTCAACTAGCGCTTCTGAAAGTATTGGGGAAAATGGAAAATAATCACTGTTAATTAAGTAATTTAATGCTTTTGATCATATGTATTGTTGACTTGTGAAATGACTAATTCTGAAGAAAGCATTTTTTTTTTCATTTGGTGTCTTTGGTTTTGTCCATTTTTCATCAGATATGCATTTACATATCTGCTGTAGTCAGATATAATTGACACATTTCATTTGAATTATATCTACAAAGACACATCATATCTTCTACACCATTTAAAGATGTACAATATTGAGTATGAGTTCTGGGATGTCTGTCACAAAAAAAAAAAAAAAAAATCCACAACATTTCCTATGTTTATATGAGTTTCATCATCTTTTTTCTACCTCTACTTGTTGCCTTTAGCTATATATCTGTTACCCAGCTCTGAGGTGCAGCCGTCAGGGGCTTCAGATGATTTGTGTTTTGCAAAACATCAGGGTAAAAACAGCTATACACAGCCAGAGACTTCTATCGTGGGTGCTTTGCTATTATTTGTATCTCAAAAATCTACAAAAAACAGCGATGATGGGACCGTATGTGCTCTACATGTCTTGTGTGGCAATTATGTGTATGTGCTGTACAAAATGCAACTTTTTCCAGATAAGAAAGGAGTTTACATAAAAACATCCTAAACTATGGTGCAAATACTACTCTAGTAATATAAGTCTGTACTGCATGAACATTTGGGACAAATATCCCGTGTTCTGATGCTCAACAGTGCAGGATGACGGAAATCTAATCATCAGTATTGTGTGCTCAGGTCAACCTCTGAAACCGAGACGCTACGTTGAATCCCTGCAGCCTCTACAGATAATCATCATTTGTATGTATGTCTGTTCCTCAACACAGATGTACATTCAGACCACAACCCTGACCATCTCCGTCAGCCTCAGTGCATCGGTCTCTCTTGGAATGCTCTACATGCCCAAGGTCTACGTGGTCCTCTTCCATCCGGAGCAGAACGTATCCAAGCGCAAGCGCAGCCTGAAGGCTGTGGTCACTGCAGCCACCATGTCCAACAAGTTCAACCCCAAAGGGGGCCTCCGGCCAAATGGAGAGGCCAAGTCTGAGCTCTGTGAAAGCCTGGAAACACAAGGTTGGTCTTACGTCTGTTCTTTAATAAAGAAAATGATATGGAAAAACTTTAATCAACATGCTAAAACATGTTCTGCTCTGTTTGTCCTTCAGCTCTTCAATACAGTACACATGGACAGAAATTATTCTTGGATTTTAGTACCAGCTACAGCTACATAGTATAGCCAGAATACATTGGCTGCTTTTTGAGTTTGAGCCATGGCGAAATTCATACACAACCGTATAAATGAGAACTAATAGGATGGTAATTTCAGCCTGTAACAAGCACAAGACTGATTTTTTCCAAGTTTTCAATTGCTGATGGATTCTTTTGATAACTGCAATGCCAAGCTAATACGGTTTTCACTTTATTACTTTTAAGAGATGTAAAGATATCGTAACATAATACAAACAACAACAATATAATTATATCCTCACCATCAGACGGTGTGACAGGACGCCAAAATGATGCTGATTTTCAAAAGGATTAGAGCCAGTCGGAGCTCACTGCTGGAAAAGAAAATATTCCATTCACGTAGATAATCTAAATGCGTTACAGTGTGTGGATGGAGGCTTAAATTCCACTTCTCAGTTGAATATGTTCTGATGACTGAAGGTTCTGATTTTATCCTCCGTCAAGATGACTCATTTATAGTGCTGTTTATTAGGAGTACAGAGCCGGTAGCCACATTTGCATGCATGCCTTTTTTATGTCTCCGAATGGAGTCGTTCCATCTCATCCAGTTATGGAGTCCATTTATTGGTGTTTATTCTCGCGTCTGGTTTGAACTGTGAATCTAACGACTGCTCTTTGTGCTTATGTGTCAGACTGTGTTGAGAGAGGAGAGCCTTGTGAGGGACTTTAGACTTTCAGGTAACCAGATTAGATAATGGTTTTGCCCCTTTTATTTCCTGTGACCGTGTCTTGTTTTGTTTTTTTTTTCTTTTTAATTCTTCTCCTGTTTACCACCTGCACAGCCCCTGTGCCTGCTGATACAATGCACTAAGCACCGTGACTGCCTCTGGCTGAAATGCAGCACCCTGAATGACAGAAAGCAGTGATCCCACACTCACATGTCCACCTTTTACAGACACACATTAACAGGGATAGACAATGTGTGTGTGGCGCTTAAAAAACGGCCCATCAGCATGTAAAGCCTGTTAATGTGGGAAGATGACACCACTCTGCCTGAGTGAAGGAGACAAGCGATGGCTATGTGTTCCCTGTAATTTGTTTCCCTGTTGACAAAAGGAGGGATATGAGGTAATGGGACAACAACAACAATAAGAGGGAACAGGAGAAGACGGATGGGTCTGCCAGCTCCAATTCTTTCTGGACCATCTATTCTTTATCTTGGCCTCGCAGCACATAAATATTCAAATAAGGTTCATTTATCAATGCTTCTCTTGGAAGAGCTGAGTTGGATGAAATGGTGTGGATAGCACCGTTATTCTCATATCCAACATGGGTCTGATGAATACACTGAAGCATTTACCATTAAACATCTCATCCAAGGCACTTTTGCCCTGACTCTGGCTTTTAGCTGTCTCCTGATTGGATTCATCGCCTCTGACATATTCAATCAGCCAGGGCTGCTGTGGGCAGATTGGCAGATTGCTAGTGTGATTACCACCACCGAGCATGCTCACTGAGGACTGTTTTTCTTTCAACATGACACATGCACTGACACGTGCACACAAATGTGGGCAGATTAGCATGACAGCACACATATGCACCGGTACGGTATGAACAAAAGATGTCATTTCAATAAACAACGTCGGGCTTGTTATGGTCACTGCGGTTTGGCCTCCAGTCATCCGTCTTACCGATGTTTGTTTCATTCTCAGCTGACTCACAATTCCCTAAACCATGAAAAGAAAAAATTAACGAGAGAGAGTCATTAATGTCAGCGTTTTCCAAGCCAGGTCACATCGATAATATTTCACAACGAAACCATATTATCGTTGAAAATGCTAATACACTGACTGCTGCATGCTTTGCTTGGTATCCAGACATCCCTCAGGTCTTTGCATGCAAGACAAATTGAATTGCTACCACGGGATTTCATATTACTGTCATGAACAGCCTGGTGCATTTCCTTTTAATGTACTTTGGATACGATAGCAGAGAGAAAAATGATTTTTTTTAAGACTTTGTGGCTCTAGTGGCCTTTATTTTAAAAATAATCAGATGGGAAACGGGTAGAGAGAGAGTGTTAGCATCTGACTAACTGCACTGTTAAATTTAATATGGATTAACTGATTGTTGCCAATTACTTTATCATATACTATAACAATCAATGATTCACTATAAACAGTCCAGAAATCTGGTTATGGGTCTTTTTCTCTTTTTTTGGATTGTTTTGTTTTGAGAGCCCTGTGCAATTTGGGCAGCAGGAAAGAGTAAATGTGACTTCCCAGAAATACACCTCTAAATACTGTTAAAATAACACAAGCTAACAGTATCTCTGAAGCCAACTGGGCCTTTTCATGCCTAATTCTATTTCCAAACAGCTTACAGAGCTGCAGGACTGTGGCCACTTTGGATCAATGAGTGAAGTTCTGATTGATATGGAACTGCACATATCAAAAATACATCCAGCTCCTTTACCCGCTGCTATCCCGCCTCTGAATCAAGACGGGCTGAGACAGAATTCCTTTCCTCTGGCGATAACCAGTGGAGCCGCCTGTGAGAGTAAGCAGCGCTGACTGACTGACCCACTCTCGCGGTGCAAATCCTTGGAGTTGGCAGCTGTTCCCACAGCAGCTCTCCCTGACCGCTAATGTCCCGTACCAAACTCTGGCCCACTGCTATTTAACAGGGATGGTTTCTTTTTTTTTTTAAGTAATTTAAAATTGGAGGTCTTCAAACGTGTCCATGCTGTGATCAAAGTACTACACAGTACTCATAATAGCATTGTCAGAAAATGAAAACTGAATGATAAACAAGCAAACACCAGGATAACAAGTGTAAATACACCAACATTTTAGCATCAGTCTTGCATCCCGTTTCTTCTTGTAGCTCTCCCCCAAGAGTGAGCCGGTCCAAGGTTTTCTGTTCCTCACTTTGTCTGACCCGGTCACCGCTGGTTTCACACCGAGTACGATGACCTGGCTTCCTTCTAGCTAACAGCTGGATAGCAGAGGTGTTACTGTTACGCAATAAATGTTTTGGCAAGAGTGATCGGGGTTTGAGTTAAAGGGGACTTATTATGAAAAACACAATACATTCTTTCTAACATATATAAAGTGGTCTCCCCTCAGCCTGCCAACTCAGAGAAGGAGGAAAGCAACCAAATTCTGCAGTGTCTGTACAGCCGCCCGGATGATCCATCCAGTCTGATGTGGATCTACAAGCCGTTCAGATTCTGCTCCCTTTCGTTACGTAACGACGGAGCGATTTACATCGGTTGGCCTCCGATGCGTGAAACCACACCCACAACTAACTCCACCGGCTGGAGCTTCCGCCATTTTTCCGTAGTGGTGTATCGCGTCATTCAGGCAGCCAATCAGCACAGAGCCTCATTATCATAGCCCCTCCCACTCAGAATCCTGCATAGATAATGAGGTTAGAGAGTGGGATGATAAAGACATGGCTCAGAGGCTGAATTTCTCATTTATTTAGCAAAAACAATCAAAAGCTTGTTTTTAAGACATTCAAGGCCTGTTTAAAATAGGTATTAGATGTCATATAGGTCCCCTTTAAGCTACATAGTGCAATTCCTGGGCACTGAGTAACTGTGGATGTGGTATTAATGGGTGGATGTTTTCACCCCAATAACAATCAATTAAACATCAGAAAGTTTTTAAACTGTAATTTTTGATGAAATTTCAATTTCGTTTTTTTATTGACTTTAGTTGTTTGTTTTTTTTGTTGTTTTTTTATGTTGCGGATTTCTTAAAACTTTACAAACATTACATTTAGCTGCTGTTTACCTGACTGGCTGGACAGAATTGGCCTTCAAGGGATCAATAACGTTTTCTGATTCTGCACACTTCAGTATAACAGTTTTCTGACTGCAAGTTATATCTTTTACACTTTTCCGCCTCTCAACAGGCTTAAAATATCCCGTTTTAATGCAGCGGAGCGGTAGGAGATATTAGGGTGAAAACCATTTCCTATTAACACCCTGGTATCATGATTAGCACCACTTGTGCCTGGTAATACGTTCATCCATAATTAAAGCTTGGAATACCTATGGAGTTTTAGAGATTATTCTTCCATGCTTGTTAGAAGCTCAACCAATTCATTTTCACCCATTTTCTTCTTTCTCCTACATCTTCACCTACAGTGCTGGCCTCGAAGCAGACGTACATAAGCTACAGCAACCATGCCATCTAGGACAGATGTGGATCGTGGGAGAAGAGCATGGCCTGCTGCAGGAAGAGTCACCGGTTTTTGGGGAGCATGTTGGGAAAATACTGAAAGACTTTCAAGGTGCAACAAGAGGGGACTGGGGTGGAAAAGAGGGAATTTGTCACTCCAAAAGGATGTGGTACTTTTTTGTGAAAGGACTGTTTGCCAGATTTATGAGAATTAGATTGCATGGGAGGTTAAGCAGATGTAAGCGAGCTTGGACAGGTAATTTTCCTCTTTCCACCCTTTCTGAGACACAAGTGAGCTTTGATCTGTGACGTTTCAGATGCGAGCTCTGTAGACCACCTGGACCTCTCAGTATGTTTCTCTTCTGAAGTGTATAGCACATATTTTCAGTTGTTTCAGAAGCTGATTTGTTCGTCTTATTTTAAGAAGAAAACAGGGAAGAAGTGTTTTGGTTTTGTGAAAGGAACGTAATTATATTTGGTTACAGGTATCAGTGGATTTGAAAACTGCAGTACTCTTCAAACTGTACATGCCTTACTACAGTACACTCAGTATTCTTACATGGATTAAACATATGTGAAACGTGAAAATAAAGCAGTGGGCCACCCCAGTTGTTTTATAAATGTTTCATATTAATGATGATGATGATGATGATGATGACGATATCATCTTGGCAAAGCTAGTGTACAGTCCCAGAGCATGTTTATGGGAACATCACGTGTACTGTGCTGTGTTGTCAACGTCTATGGAATGCAGCATCTGTCATGGTTGTCATTCACGGTGACGAAATCATGTGGGACCATTACCCACTGGGTAACCTGCCCCTGGAAAAAAAAAAGTAATCATACTCAAAAGGAGCCAAATGTATAACAGATCGTCATGAAATGGCTGTATGGTTTACATCAAACTCCATAGATGCCAACAAAAATGGTTTTATATTTGCAACATCCTAGACTTATTGGCCCTTATTTATCAAGCACTTGCTGAAGCGTTTAACTTTTGCTACATATTATTATTATTATTTCACAGCAAGAGTTTAAGATGGGACCAGGTCATTGTTTAAAAAGTATTTTTAATGAATATTTTTTTCTTTTTATGTTTGTTCCTGTGTTAAAAATGCATTTCAGAATTTTGGCTTCATCGTATCTCAGTGAAGAGTAATTCAGTGGAGACGGTGTGTTCTGTCCCCACATGCAGAACAACCCTGGCATATGAGTATGTTTGTGCCTGACAAATTATTGTGAAATCCAGATGGCGCGTGATAGATGGGACATTCAGAGTTCATATATATTCATGCGTTATTTGTCAATGTGGATATCGCTCCTTTATAAGATGATTTATAAGATGAACATAAGATGAATATTTGTTTAACTAAGACATTTATTTCCCATTATTGATTAAAAAAGCCATTTCTATAGATGTACCATAGGAAGGTTACTGTCTTAAACATATTTATTAAAATATAAGGGAATGGTGGCATTTTTTTACTTCGTAGCATAGGAAAATATGGATTTGATAATTTCTGTGTTATTTTGTTCTTTACTTTGAAGTCTGGTACATAAAAAATAGTCCAATTGGTATTTTTACCACAGCTCTGATGTGTGTACAGCGTCATGTGACCAAATCATCACTCTCAGCCATATTGTCACGTTGTAAACCGTAAGCAATAAATTGGACAAAAGAAACTAAAATTACTTTTCACAGAGCCGTGGCTACGTTGTGGTTGAAACAAAAATTCTCAGTGTGCGTATTATCGTCTTGTTCGTTGTTTTTCAACCTTGTGCAAGCTACTGTATATTAGCATCCGGAGGTTCACAACGATGTCTGTAACGACCTGGTTGGTTAAAGGAAAAGCGTTCAAATATTTAGGGTCACAAATGAAAACCATAGAAATAGCAAAACAAAACAGAGACAAATTGTATGTTTCTAATGTGATGGCAAATTGTGTAAAAGGTCTCGCACCCGACCAAAACTTAAAAACAATACGCTGACACTGCTGTTTGTTATGATTATAATAGAAAAGAAAATATGTGTGGCCTTACCTATTTTTAACGACAAAAATGTCACTCAAGTTATAAAGACTGCCCCTATTCCAGGGAGTTTAAATGAAGGTCACAACACAAATTAAACACAACTCTATTACTATCTTACAACCCAAACATTCTGACCAATCATCAAGGTTACAACTAGTCCATTTGAACATATGACTAATAACACAAACAGTGGCGAGCTGCTCACGCTGAGCTATAGCTGCCGGAGCAACACAGGCTGCACTTTCCTGCAGTAGCAGCAGGTGCAGGTCATTCCCTGGTCTGATTGGTGAACACGGGGGGGCAGCCGTCCAATCAGCCAGGCTAAAATATGGGATGAACGGCCAAAGCCGGAGGACCTGCGAATCATGATTAGTATACTTAAAAATACACTCTAAATGATCAGTTCCACAGACAGGGACAAGAAAAGGCAACACCACCAGGCGATGCTACAGATGTGGCAGCTACACGGGCTTATATCAAATATGCCTTCTTTTCCGATAGATTAACAGATTTTGGCTTGGATGGTCCATAGCAAATTATGTCAGTGTTGGTTGTTCGATGTTTTTTATTTGTTGTAATAAGAAACTAAGCAATACGGGCACACACACACAGCTTTCGCCACATATCTGAGTAGGACATACGGCAGCCAGGCTGCCTTATACGTCTCAAATAGTTTGACTGCACTTCCTTTGCATCGATGCTGACTTACTCTAACATTACTGATCAACCTTTTTTTTAAGGATCTTCAGCAAAACTTTACTCATCAAGGTTTTAGATGTAGAATGTGAACATTGATTGAGTTAAGTTGAGTCTTAGGTTGAAGTACATAGGTATTGGTATCTTTGAAGGGGACATAAACCCTTTATTCAAATCTGACACGGTTTCCTAATGTTCTAATGAAATATCTGTGGCATGTTTTTAATAAAGGACGGAACAAATGTTTGCATTTCAAACACATCCTTTCAGCTTTATTTGTAGGAGCAGTTTTGAGGTGGTGGACCTTAGTATTTTGAACTCCACTCTACCGACTTTTGTATGGTTCTTTACAAATTGGTGTTACAGTTGTGTTTCCCAATTCACATGTACATCAAATACAGCAAGATGTGAAGGTGGTGCAGTCAAAGACAAACAAGTCGGAAACTTTGATCCGAGTCTGTGATGTCACAGTACTCCTCTCCGACTGACATACTGTATTTTCAGAACAAGGATATGTTCGGACACTCAAACATAAGCTTTCAAGCACAATAGTAATAATTATGTCCTCTAGAAAAGGGTGCGACTGCAACGGACGAATATCTTGATCCACTCTCTGTATTTCTGCATTCATTTCAGTTTGTTTTTTTTTTATATTTTTGCCTCTCAGTCAAAAAATGTATCAATGCAGTTTTAAATGTATTGAGTTGATCATCTCTGCTCCAAATCTATAGTTAATTATTTCCAAATTATTTCTGGAGAAATGATATTTTCATATCAAACATAGATCTGAATATGTACTTGATAAATAAGGGCCAGTGCCTTCACTCTGTGCCTCATACCCACCGAAAAACTCCTTTTGTTTTTTTTCGTTTTTTGAACACATTACCTTTCAGCTGTTCTATGCTCAAACTTAATTCAGAATTGACAGTGCATAATTTATAATTCAGTGTGTAAACCCCATTTTTGTCTTCTGTCGCTTTAGTATCCGTCATGACAAGTGACTTCTGGAATTAGCCTCATTAAATGTTATCCTCAGCAATGCAAAAATCTGTATGTTGCATGTTAGAACCCATAACGATTTATGTGAAAAAATTGAGTGAAAGGCATAATGCCCAGAAGGAAAACTACTGCAGAAGATTATGAAAGACTAAAACTTTCAATCAATTATTCTCTAAGCTTCAACAAGTCTAAGGTGTTGCTGCAAATGTTTTCTCATCATTTGATCAAGTATTGTTTGTGGGATTGTTTGTGTTTGTGAATATGATAATCTACCCCTACCCCCTTTTTTGTCACAAACCCTTTTATTTTTCTAAAACACTGTGTGTGTTACAAAATAGAATATGTAAGTGGTGACTGAAATTACATGGCAAGATAATGTATGTTATTAAAATGGATTGATCATGTCTGCTTTCTGTACTGAATTATTTAAAAATGAGAAAGATTAATAAAAAAAAGTTACAGTGCCTGGATATTTATGAATTATTGATAGGAAAAAAAATTAAAATGTGTGGAGCATGTTAATTTTTATACAAGATGTTTCTAATAAAAGACTGTTTTGCTAAGATAGTGTTTGCTGCTTCTTCATGCATGTTGCATTAGAAATGTAAAATGCCTCAACTTTGCCTGAAAGCCTGTAAGCCCTGTTGAATTTTGGATATTTCTGCATAAATATGGCTTAAAGCATCAACGCAGTCAAAAAGTCCTAAACGCTGACAATGAGAACCTAACCTGCGGGGCCTTTTCTTCTAACTAAAAAAAGGGACTACATTTTGTGATACATCCATGCAAGGACTTTGATTTGGCTCTTTTCATGGAAACAAATGGCAGCCATCAGGTGGTCAGTATTGTTGCCTCACAGCTAGAGTGTCACCAGCCCAATCCCTAGCTGGGTAGTTCATGCCTGGAAACCACATGTTCTTGTTGGGCTTCTTTGTTGAGTTGTCCAGGCACTGATGATCATGATAGGTGGGGTGTTTCCAGTACCCAGCAATTTAGACTGCTTTGTTCCACCAGTTACAGCACATGCTTGCTGCAGTAAGACAGAGCAAAAGCACAATGCTACCACCCTGTCGGGTGGCTTAAAGTATTTATGATGGCATACACAGTTTTTTTTTTCCTTCTCTAAACATCAAACTCTTTATTGAAATAAATGACTAAAGGATTGTCTCTACAATTTTTCGAAGGACTTCTGGCTTGTTCATTTGATTGTAAACCAAACGGAACAACATTCTTTCTGGACAGCCATTGCTTTCTCTTTGCGGCCTGCTGTGTTCTCCCGATGGTGCTGACAGAGACCTGAGTCCTGATTGCCCCTGTTACACCCCTGTTACACCCGTATTACACCCCTGTTACACCCGTATTACACCCCTGTTACACCCGTATTACACCCCTGTTACACCCCTATTACACCCCTGTTACACCCCTGTTACACCCGTATTACACCCGTGTTACACCCTGTTACACCCGTATTACACCCGTGTTACACCCCTGTTACACCCGTATTACACCCCTGTTACACCCGTATTACACCCCTGTTACACCCGTATTACACCCCTGTTACAACCCTGTCACACCCCTGTAAAGGGGAATAATGAAGAACAGACACAAGACACGATGTTACTATTGTCACATTGTGATGGAACTTTTCTTTTTTTTTCTAATATGGACCTGAAATATAAAATGTACTGAGCAATTGCAAAATAACAAACCAAAGAAATGGGTGGCATGAAAAGTCAAAAAGGCATGAAGGGTTAAAACTTTTCACCCTAACTATTTCTGAGTTAATTTATTTTTAGGGCCCGAGCACCTTCAGTGCGAAGGCCCTATTGTATCTGTAGGAATTTTTCTTTCTTTCTTCTGACGAAAGGAGGGCCTTTTTGCCCCCCTAAACGTGCCCAAAAAGTCACCAAATTTTGCATGCAAGTCAGGCCTGGCGAAAAATTTGATATTTAATGGTTTACATTAATGGGCGTGGCAAAATGGCTCAACAGCGCCCCCCGGAAAACTTTGTGCCTCAAGCCCCACAATACGGTTTGACGTACATGCACGAATATCGCTACACACCTGTATCAGTACACAACTTAAAGAAAAGTCTCTTGGCGACATGGCCGAAACCGAACAGGATGTCGGCCATTTTGAATTAATCGTGTCACTTTGGCGCAATTTATGCCATTCCTTCGGCAGTTAATACGGCCCGAACCGTAACGTGCACCCAGGTGTGTTATACATCAAAATGTGCGTCTCCATCCTGCGACAACACGCATTACTTTTCTCTTTCAAAAGCGTTACCGTGGCGACGCTAGACGCCAAAAAGCACGCCCACCCTTCATCTGGTTGGTTCAGACAGAAAAAACTTTGCGCCTCAAGCCCTATAATACGGTTTGACGTACATGAACGAAAATCGGTACACACCTGTATCATGTCGCAACTTAAAGAAAAGTCTCTTGGCGCCATGGCCGAACCCGAACAGGAAGTCGGCCATTTTGAACATTCTGAATTAATCGCGTAATTTTGGAGCAATATGAGTCATTCCTTCGAGAATTAATACGGCCCGAACCGTAACGTGCACCCAGGAGTGTTATACATCAAAATGTGCGTCTCCATCCTGCGACTACGCGCATTACTTTTCTCTTTCAAAAGTGTTACCGTGGCGACACTAGAAGCCAAAAAGCGCGCCCCCCTTCATCTGATTGGTCCATATTTGATAGTTCCCCAAAAGCCACCAAATTTTGCATGCAAGGCAGGCCTGGCGATAAATTTGATATTTCATGGTTTGTATTAATGGGCGTGGCAAAATGGCTCAACAGCGCCCCCCGGAAAACTTTGTGCCTCAAGCCCCACAATACGGTTTGACGTACATGCACGAAAATCGGTACACACCTGTATCATGTCACAACTTAAAGAAAAGTCTCTTGGCGCCATGGCCAAAACCGAACAGGAAGTCGGCCATTTTGAATGAATTGTGTAATTTTGGTGCAATTTATGCCATTATTTCGGCAATTAATACGGCCCGAACCGTATCGTGAACCCAGATGTGTTATACATCAAAATGTGCGTCTCCATCCTGCGACTACCCGCATTACTTTTCTCTTTCAAAAGTGTTACCGTGGCGACGCTAGACGCCAAAAAGCGTGCCCCCCCTTCATCTGATTGGTCCATATTTGATAGTTCTCCAAAAGTCACCAAATTTTGCATGCAAGGCAGGCCTGGCGATAAATTTGATATTTCATGGTTTGCATTAATGGGCGTGGCCTAACGGCTCAACAGCGCCCCCTAGAATACTTTTCTCTGGCATAACTTTTGAAAGGTTTGACATAAAGAGTCGTGGGTGGTGTCATGGGACTCGGTATTGAGTCCTTGACCATAATTGGTGAAAATTAGCCCCGCCCCTTCTTCTGATTGGTTGTCCCGATTTTCTGCTATAACTTTTGAATGGTTTGACATAGAGAGTCGTGGGTGGTATCATCAGATTCTGTATGGAGTCCTTGACCTTCATTGGCCTGAATTAGCCCCGCCCCTTCTTCTGATTGGTTGTCCCTTTTTTCTGCTATATCTTTTGAATGGTTTGACATAGGAAGTCGTGGGTGGTGTCATTTCTGATATGCTTATGGGGGCGGTGGCCGTGAGTGCGAGGGCCCGTTCATCGCTGCTTGCAGCTTTAATTTTGACTTGAATTTTTCTTGATTATGTAGTTGCAGATCTCTAAGTACAGTATAGCCTACAGTCATGGCCTTTGAGGCACAAATATGTTTACACGTTTTCTACAGACTTTCTGTTTGCACTTTTGTTATTGCACTAAACATTTTCACTATTAAAGAATGGATGTTCTGCTTTCTTTTTATTGTTTTATATTCATTTATACAATTTAGAGTTAAGCAGGACAGGTTTCTGTTTAAGAAAGATACTTATTTTATTCAGTTACTTTTGTTATTTTGTATTAAAGTGAATTGCTGGATAATAATGTGCTTTCCATGTGTTCATGGCATTCAAAAATATGCATCTTATTCAATTCAGGTTCGAGTAAAAAAAAAATCGTTTCACTCACAAAAAAAAGGGGCTAAAAAAATTCACCACGCCAGGAAGGGTGAAGGCAATCGGGTTGGCCGGTGTTCTGCCCATCCTTGCTACCTACCGACAAATGCTACTTTGTGGTTCTGCGCATGCAGACAGTCGATTTTCTATTTCATGCACGATGTAAAATTGATAATATGGGATGTTGAGTATTTGATCCTTCAAAATACACTACCCATGACATGAATTGCTTTACACTTTGGGAACATTATACGATAAAGAGAAAAAATAAACACAATTCTATCGCTTTATTTGATATTCATTCAGTCATTCGCCTTTATTTAACCAGGCAGGTCATTAATAACACATTCTTATTAACAATAACGGCCTGGCAAGAGACAAGGACCACTTGGAAAAGGAAGTGGGCTAGGGAGTAAAACACAGTAAAATTGTAGCTCTACAAAGGTAGAAAATCATCATCAGGGAGCATTTTTTTGGCAAAGCAGCAGAAATTGGCAGAACACCGGTGTTGTTTTATTCCCTAAACCACTTCCTTTTTCATGCCAGACTGTCATTGTATAATAAGAATGTTCTTAATGACCTGCCTGGTTAAATAAAGGCCAATGGCTGAATGAATATCGAATAAAGCGATAAAATGTTTTTTTTCCTTTTGATTACATAATGTTCACAAAGTGTAATAAGATTCATGTCATGGGTATTGTATTTTGAAGGATCAAATACTCAACATCCCATATTATCCATTTAACATGGTGCAAGAAATGAATCAAACTTTGAAAATCTACTGTGCGCGTGCGCAGAACCACAAAGTAGCATTTCTCTGCAGGGAGCAAGGATTGGCAGAACACCGGCCCTGCTGATGAGGTGTGATCTGCGCATGCGCACATGAGTGGTACAGCGGAGGTAAATTAATAAAAGTGTGTGACTGAAAAGCAGACAAAGCATCCAGAAGCGCTGCAGGCTGCGTCACGTGGTCCTGCCGACCTGCACGAGCGCAGCGTGATGGACACCCGTCTACCGCGAGGACGATGGTAGGGAACAAACACAAACATTTTATTCTTTAAGCCAGAAAAGCACAGTAAGAAGTAAGAGTTCAGTCTAAAAAGCACATTACTGGCCTTACTTTATGACACTGTTGCACTTTTATTTACTTATTTGTTTACATGCCTGCTGGGTATTTTAAGTTGAGCTGCTGTTTTTTATTTAATTTAAATGTATGTTTAAATTTGCACAATTTTTACTAGTTAATAGTTGCACTATTATTACTTGATTTTTCAAGCTTCCTCAAAGAGAACTACTCTGTTTAAGTGCTAAATGATAAAATAAGGTGCATTTGTTCTTTTTTTTTTATAAGTATCGGATCGGGACTCAGCAGATCAAAATCAAATGACTCGGAATCGGATCGGGGCCAAAAAAACATGATTGGGACATCCCTAATATTTACATACATTGTGTAAGCAGATCACAATGATTTATCATAAAACACACCTTCTCCAAGCAGGGGTGTCACTAGACTTAAGACTGTACTGGGGCACAGCTGGGGCACAGCTGGGGCACAGAGAATTCATGCGAGTGCGCGAAGCGCACGAGCAAAACAATTTTTAGCGCTTATTTATAATAAAAAAGCTGAAATGGTGCTTTAAATCAGTGTTTCCCAACCCTGGTCCTCGAGGCACCCCTCGTGTGTCCTGCATGTTTTAGATGTTTCCCTGCTTCAGCACACCGTGATACAAGTGGCTGTCATCAACAGAAGTGTCAAGACCTTGATGACAAGCTAATTAGGACCATTAATTAGAACCAGGTGTGATGATGTAAGGAAACATGTAAAACATGCAGGACAGGGTTGGAGACCCCTGCTGAATACAATCATGTATTGTCCTAGTGGCGTTTCAACTTTATTCAGAGGCTGTACATCTCTAACATTGTAGTGCATTATCAATTTGTCTACCTGTTACTGGGAAATCAGACCTCTTGGTCTTTCTGGGAACTTTTTTGATTGTTAAGGACTCGCAGATATTTTCTCCCACTGGGCGGATGCTTTAATTCCACATGACGTTTCAAATTTGAAGTTGACGAGGCAGACGTTCAGACTTGTTTTCTCAGCGCAGGTGGACATAATCTTCACAGAAAGGTTAGTTTCCTACCGTCAGACTCTTTGGGAGACGATGTGTAAAATTCCCGCAGATAATGATAAGCGGATCATCATCTGACGGCTCGCTGACGCTGCGTCTGCAACGTCTCTCTTCACCTGTCAAGGCTGATTTATGGTTCCGCGTTAAATCGACGGCGAAGACTACAGCGTAAGGTACGCGCCGAAGCGAACTGTACGGTCTGCACGCCGCGTACCTTACGCCGTAGGTTCTGTGTTGGTGTAACGCGGAACCATAAATCAGCCTTCATTCGTTAAGACTGCACCGGGCTCGTCGAGCATTTTAAATATGCGCGCCGCCCGCTGGTGAAATGAGAAGGATTATTGAACGCGTTCATGCACAACACTGGTGTATGCTATATGTTAAATATGAGTTAAAACTCCACTAAAAATTATTTTTTTACTGGTGAAATTTTTACTGGGGCACTGCAGATCCATGCTGGGGCACGTGCCCCAGTAAAATCTGTCTGGCGACGCCGATGTCTCCAAGTGCGTCACCTTGCACACCAACAGTACAGTGGCAGCAGTACCTGCTCCACGTGGTGCAGCTAACAAGAAAACTATGGTGAATGAAACTTAAAGGAGCCGTCTGTAAGAAATGGCCAAAACTGGTACTGCAGTCACTTTCAAAATATTGTTGAGCGGCGTGTACCCTCCCCCTCCTCCCCCCGACCAGAGGTTGCCAGGTAGGCTGCAGAATGCAGCAGGAACGTAGGCTGCCATGGCTGCGATAATTAGAGCCGAGCTGGCAACCCGGATGTCGAAACAATACTGACTTGGTGATTGGGAGATAGGTGGAGGGTGGAGCTTCAGAAACAATACTGACTTGGTGTTTGGGAGATAGGTGGAGGGTGGAGCTTCAGAAACAATACTGACTTGGTGATTGGGAGATAGGTGGAGGGTGGAGCTTCAGAAACAATACTGACTTGGTGATTGGGAGATAGGTGGAGGGTGGAGCTTCAGAAACAATACTGACTTGGTGATTGGGAGATAGGTGGAGGGTGGAGCTTCAGAAACAATACTGACTTGGTGATTGGGAGATAGGTGGAGGGTGGAGCTTCAGAAACAATACTGACTTGGTGATTGGGAGATAGGTGGAGGGTGGAGCTTCAGAAACAATACTGACTTGGTGATTGGGAGATAGGTGGAGGGTGGAGCTTCAGACCAAAACAAAAAATGACAACATAAACATCAGTTGAGGGCTGCAACTCCTCTTTTTAAACTGGAATATCCTGGCTTGAGTGCTGTTGTCAGTGACATAAGTATTTGAAATGAACATGATTTTTAAATGTCTGTTGACATATCGGGGTCATTTTATGATTCGTTTTATTATTGCTCTTACATACAGCTCCTTTAAGTGGAGCTGCACTTGCTCAAGCCGATACAGTTACTTGTAGACATGTTCTCCATCATCCTGCTAATTTCTTAAACCACTGAGAACATATATAAAAACATCAAATGTTTCAGTTAGCAAATGTTTTACCTGTAAAAGGGAATAATGAAGGACAAACAAGACACGATGTTACTACCGTCACGTCCAGTGTTGTCGTGGACGAGCAGGAGCAACAGGTTTCCCCTAATGTCAGGCATAATCAGAGACACAATTAACAGGAAAAACTCCCAAAACAAAACTTTTAAAGAGAACACTATGAAAACATTATACAATAAAAAATAAATAAATACATCAGCAAAATGACATTCAAATACTGGCATTTTAACATGTCATTGTTTTAATGCATCATTAAATTACTTTTTCACTCCGGAGTCGATCATAGATCACTTGACGAGTAATTCACAGTGCATGAAATCTGAGGTTTTCATCTATAAAGAAATTAATTAAGTATCGTTCTTTCCCTTTTAGGTACTATTATAGATGAAAGCAAATACCTTTTTTCTTTTTTACCAAAAAGTATTACAATGTTCTTCTTTGTGTGTGGACAGTAACCATTTTATAACCGTTACACCTGCAGCAGCAAAGGAGCAGTGTTTTTCTCTGCACACCTCAGACTTCTGATAAAATTCAGAGTCAGTCAAATCCCCAGAAATATTCAAATGCCTCTGCTGTCGTCGGCTGTGTTCAATCGCAGACAGGTACGTGGGGGTTCAGACTAGACTGGCGATGCAACACTGATGCTATCTACAAAAAGGGACAGATCAGACTTGACTTCTTGAGGCATCTTTTTGACTGCAGTGTGTACAGCAAGATGCTGTATATCTTGTCTCAGTCTGCGGTGGGTATTGCAGTCTATCTGTAGGCATCTGTCGGGGTAGCTGCATTAGAGCCAGTCACTGGAAGAAACCAAACAAACTGATAAAGAAGGCTTGCACTGTGCTGTGGAATTGGCCTGGAACCCCTGAATAGGACTGTTCAAAGAGAAAAGCTGGGAGAATTTGCAAAGCAACGTACAGCTCTGCACATCGTCTACTACACAACACAGTAATTAAACAGTTCAGTCTTCAGCTCCACCACTCTTAAAGGTCATATCTGCACACTGCAAAAGCATTATATGATCTCTGTAATAGGATCATTTCCATATACCTGCAGGGACTGATTGAAATACTATTCGCTGAGTTGGGTTCTCTATATATTATCAGAGTCTTTGTTATAATCTAAAGGCTTTTAAAAAGCATGATAAAAAGCGTTTCATAAATTGTTAAGGACCAGTGTATTTCATATGCTTCAGGAACAAAGAATTGTATTAATCAGTGGGCTTTAGTTACTTCATTTATATTGCAGGTGGCTTTCGAAATGTAATAAGAACTTTAGCTTGCAACATTGCTCCATTGTTTTAGTTGAGTTCTTTTTCCCTTATTTATGTTCATGAAAATGAGGAAAGAATGGAAAAAACATTCTGCTTCAATATTTTCTGTATGTGTACTTACATTGCTATTAAAAAAAAAAGATTTACATATTATAAAAAAAAATAAATATATATATATATATATATATATATATATATATATATATATATATATATATATATATATATATATATATATGTATGTGTGTGTGGAAAGAGAGAGAGCGAGAGATAAACATGTTATTTTATATTATTATATTATTTACTTTACAAATAAATCAAAAACAGTACATTTATCAAAATATTTGCATCCTTGATTATTACTAATCACACTTATACCATTTTCTAAATCAGTGGTCCTCACTCCTGGTCCTCGAGAGTCGCTGTCCTGCATGTTTTTTAATGTTTCCCTGCTCCAGTAAACCCTGATACAGATGACTGTGTCACCAACAGAACTGTGCAGACCTGGAAGAAACATTGGTGATGACCACTAATTAGAATCAGGTGTGTTGATGCAGGGAACCGTCAAAAACATGCAGGACAGCAGCTCTTGAGAGACTCTCGACCAGGAGTGAGGACCACTGTTCTAAATCAACACATTAAATAAGGCTTGAAAAGGCTGGTAATGGTCTTTACATTTCATTTGAATTCATATTTGGGGTACTGAAAATTAGATTTTACATACTTTAAAGTAAATATATATATATATATATATATATATATATATATATATATATATATATATATATATATATATAAAAAATTGTTCCACTTGCATGAGAAAGACTGACAGTTGTTCTGTCACTTTTCTATCTATTTGATTTTTTTAATTATTTATTTTATTTTTTTTACTAAAGTAAAAAACTATAGGTTAACTAACAGTAGGCCTAAAAACTGCAAAGTATATGCAGCTTATGATAAGGAGGAACTAATTCTCCATCTTAGGAATGATAAACTCAGCTTTACCCTATGTTAATGTAACCACATAAAGATGGCTATTACATCCAATAATTTATAAAGACTGGAAAGCTACATTCAGATCACATACAACATCAGAATGACCCTGGAGCTAAAACCTATGCTTCAATGAATTAATAATCTGTTTTTTTTTTAATCCTATAATTTTCACACCTAAATCATAAAGCCTGAGATCTACAGAAGGTTTCCAGGGGGCTGAATGAAATGCACCTCACTGTCAGGCAAAATATCAATTTGTAGAAGATCTGAAGGCTGGTATAAGGGCGTCTTTCACAACATGGTCCCATTTCAACACATTTGCATTAAATGTCATAAAACCTGGGTTTGGGTCAAATTCAGCTCATAATTACAACGCTGCATCTGATATCAGACTCAGAGCTTCACAGTAATCAGATAGCCACAACCTTAACCTCGCTTTAATGGTGAATCAATACACTCAGCTACACCTGCAGCATTGCCTACAGTAAACTGAAAAAAATATCATACAATCTATAAAAGCTGACAGAATCATGAGCCACTCTAAATGAAAAGTAGATCAAGTAAAACTTCTTTCCACTGAATTTATTGGTGTATTGCAATCGCCACCTGGGTGATCACTGATATGGCCCTATCATTAACCTTCTGTGTTGTAAGTGACTCCCCAGCTCTGCACAATTAGCAAAAAAGAGCACTATCTACAGTATTCCATTGTTTATCTTTCTCTACTACTGTAAATAGGAAAATTCCCACAAAGGAAGTCGTTTTTTTCAAGTTTACATTACATGCTGCCAACTTCTCCAAACTACTGCAACGTTTATTGTAGTTAATGAGAGAAACATCTGTCAGAAAAAGAGTTGCCACTTGCTTGTTTTTCTTTTCTTTTTCTTTTCTCTTTTGAAGGCTAAAGCCTTAATTTTGTTGCATGTTTGCATTGCAAACAATATATGAAAAGAATAATGACATACACAACTCAGGAAGATGTGTGCCCAGCAACTTCCACCAGCATGCACTTCTATGTAAAATTCACAACGCTGCAGTTTCCTTTTCGGTATCTGATGTAACTTTTCAACCATTATATATTTCCACTGAGGTTTAAATGCAAATTAGAACAGTACAGTATATAGTTGAGTCTGCAAGTCTTCGGACAATGTTTTCATGGTTGTCTTGGCTTTATGTGTCTAAACAATTCGATGCTGCTACATGGGAGGCTTTTTAGATGTTTTCTAGCAAAGCTTTCTGGCTCTGCTGATCTTCAACACCACCAGTGGCTCACACCTTGTTGTAAACCCTCCGTATTTACATTCATGAAGGTTTCACGAATGTACTCTTACCTTCTCCAGAGGATTCTCGACTTGTGTAAATGTTGTGAAGAGTTTTCCTTTACCAATTCTGTCATTGTACACTTGTCATCCATGGTCTTTCAGGCCTTTTGATGTTGTTGAGCTCACAAGCGCTTGGCTTTGGTTTAAGGATGAAACCGAATTGCTGATTTGACCACACCCATCTACCGCTCTTATAGATCAGTTTATTTTCAGGCCAATCATGGCTTCCTTTAATTGAACCAAAATCTGTGGACTTGATATTAAATCCTGTCAAATTGCTACCAAATACCAACTTGGTACCTGATATCAGCTCCAGACATTTTATCTGCTTCGTTTGTCTCAGCGCAACAAGGGAATACACTGCACCTGGCCAATTAACTTATTTCAGTCAGTTGCCCAAAGTTTTAGAGCCCCTGGAAATGGAGAAATTGCTTTGAATGCTGGGATACCTACATTGTAAATGGCATATTTGGCATTTATTGGCATATAAAGCTGAAAGTCTACACTTTAATCACATCTTCATTGTTTTCTTTAAAGAAAACGGTGATAGTATATGAAGGCATAATCATAAAAACTCTGTTATTGTCCAAATACTTCTATACCTAACTGAATTAACTGTAAAAGAAAACTGGAATCAGCAACTTGGAATTTTGCAGAGAGAAACAGAAACATAATTTCTGCCTTTGGTGTCAATATCACACACACAAGATGCTGAAGATGGTTCACCTAGAAACTCCCCCCCCCCCCCCCCCAAGCAACTTTTCCAAACTTTAACTTCTACTCTTTGAGGCCCGGCCAGCTGCATTGGAGGAGATAGAAATAAGAACAGTTAATCTCATTAAAGGTTTATAAAAGGTAATTAAAAGAGAAAACACTAAGAGATTACAACAGAAATAAATAAATAATTAAGGATCACATCCTATCTATAGTTTTCTGACTATATAGCCTTATTTGACCTGGCTGGCTAATGATTTACCTTCATCAAATGAAATGAATAATTTCTTTAGAAATCTTTTTTTCCATGAACAAACAGGCAACTCTACTTTACACCCGAAGGCCAGAACTGGATGTCAAGAGTCCTTGAGGGTTTTCTAATTAATTCTTGAAGCGAGTTGTTGTGAAAGTAAGATGTTGATGTTTACAGCCCGAGTTTCAACTGCCAACACTCTGGAGAGGAAGTAACCTTTTCTAGTCACATATTCAGACAAGGATACATTATTAAACATGGAGAAAGCAGTTTCAAATTACTTTTGAAGTAGGAATATTTAAAAAAAACAACACACCTTATGTATTTGCTTGTAATATAACGGCATTTGGCACTTTTCTGGTACTGTTGACCACCGGAATAGTGTAACACTGCAAACAATATTTGTGGTGTTTGAGTACTTGCAAACACCGAAAACACAGACATGTGATCTGAGTGCATGAAATAGCACCTGTGATGGAAAAACTATCATTGCAAGGGAACGTTCACGGGCAGAGAAGCATCCTCAAGTGGGTGCATGCCTTCACTCTGTGGACACGTGTAAAACTGCAAGCATGAATCTCTGTTGAGCATTCTCCAGACCCGCCTCATGCCCTTGCAGCTGCTCAACACAATGACACATCATCTTGAATGTTGACACTTACCAGGGACAGTGTCTGATGTCTCTTCTCCTCCGATTGGATAATCTCTTGTTCCACACTGAAGTCCAGGAGGCCAAATTGGTGGGGACAGCTGTATAAGTCTTTCAGCTGTGGTAAAATCATGATAGAGGGCAGTTTTATAAAAAGCTCTGGTAGTACACTAGTGAGAATATTACACATACATATATTACACATACAGTCATGTGGTACAATTAGTAAAAGTAAATCCCTTTTTGGTGTGTGTGTGTGTGTGTGTGTGTGTGTGTGTGTGTGTGTGTGTGTGTGTGTGTGCGCTTGTAAAAACATAATAAAAATCATCCGTTCATAGTCAGGCTTGGTATTAGTACCACCTCAGATGCAGAACAACATATAACCTTCATCAATGTTCCATTATTTATTTAACAACAATGAAATCCTTGTTGATTAGCAGCAGGTGTGAAGATCTCTGCAAAAGCAACCGTAAAATACAGTTTACTGATCTGGAGCATTCAGGTGTCTTAAAGCGGCACTATGTAACTTTTCCACCTTAATGTAATATTTCCAGAGTCATTGTGATGGAACATCAACTTCCAACAGGTTTAATGAACCTCTGTCATGGTCTGAGGGGTCTGTATCGCCTTCACTGGCACTATGGAACTTTGAGGAGCATGGTAGGAACCCTGCCACACTAAAAAACTACAAATCTTTACGGCTTTGACTGCTTTACGGCATACCTCACTTCCCCCTCCTTCCCTATTCGTAGTCGAGATGAAAATGGCCGGGGCTTGGAGCGCAGCTCCGCAGAAGCTGGTAACCCGTTGCTGCGTTGTGGCTGCAGCAGCTCCACGTAACAGACGTGGGGAAAAGATCCTAATGGTTTAACTTTTCACCGCTTTCCTGCTTGGAGGCAGAACCACGGAGGCCGGCCAAGTATCTGATAACAAAGTAAAAGAGTCGTCGGCTCGCTTGGAACGACCAAACATAACGTTCCTCAGTAAACAAACAAACACGCACACAGACGGGCGTCGGATCAAAACACGGGTTTATTAAACCACAAACAAACACTCACAGACCGGGGTCGGATCATTCAAACGGGTTTTATTCCCCACTTCTCCAGCTAAACGCAGTTGCTGGCCACTTCTCTGCGGTGCAATTAATTTTGTTGAGGAAAAAATATTAACTATTTGATTTGTAGCTGCAGAGGAAAAAAATAATCTCACGAGGAAAACAAAAATATTGCTCACGCCTCGGAGTCTCTTCAGCATAATATAGTAGTCAAAAAAAAGAAAAGAAAAGTAAGAGTAATACAAAACATGTACTGTATGTTGTACTATTATACTAATTTATTGAAACACATGGCGAGTCAAACATTTACCAAAGCAGCTGCCAAACACTCCTAAACAAGGTAGTAAGACGTCAGTTGTGCAGAACTGCGGCAGTAAATCCTTCTAAAGAGTGGCGCTCCGACGAGGAGCTCCATTCTTCAGTAGGGATTTCATATGGATCCAGACCGTTAATAATCATTATTTTCTCCATATACCGCTCCCTGGCTTCCTTGTTTAAGGTATCCCGGTAAATTCAGTTCCTTTCCAGCAGTTTAACATCTTTTTTTTGGCGTTACGTCTGTTCACTTGGTGAAACGGAAAAGCGTCCCGTCTTCTCTCAAAACAAATGCACGCGGCGGGACAGGAGTTTTCCGGCAGTACGCGCTGGTGCTCATGGGAAACGTAGTGTTCTTTCTGGTAAAGCACTACCGCTTTTGTCCAAAAGATGCCGCCAAACTCAGAAAAGCTGAAAGTTACGTTGTGCTGCTTTAACATAATGCCAGCAGGAAAAGACATAAGCAATCATCTTAAAGAAGCAGTTGTTGATGTCTATCAATCTGGAAAGAGTTATAAAAGGATAACCAAACAAGATGGAGTCCAACATTTTAGAGTAGAGAAAGTTTATTAAGTAGAAAACATCCAAGACTCTCCCCAGTCATCTCAGCAAATTTAGCCAAGGTCAGACTGTGCAATGTTCAGAGAAACACAAGAAAAAACAAAAACAAAAAGAAAACAAGATGTCATACAGGCCACATATGTTAAGAGTTCAAATCTGACAGCACATTTAAAAGACTGAACTGAACACCTACTTTTTGTTGCCAGAATAAAAAGCCTCTTCGGTTCAAAAGCAATGAAGCATGACAGTGGTTTGTAAAAATGTATGCTAATAAACGGTATGGTACAATATCCTGTGGACAGATGAGCCTAAATTGGGGTTGTTTGGTCCTTGCCCTAACGCCATGTTTGGCCAAACAAATAAACAGAACAGTTCAGCAAAAAGTGGTAGAGTGGTGATGGTATGGGTTTGTTCAGGGTCGACCCTTCATTCACCTGTGTTCCAGAGCAATGCAGAGGCAAATAACCAGCCAAAGCTTGCCTGCATTTGGGTGACACAACGACAGCAAACACAAGCAAATCTACATCAGAATGATGGAAAAATAATATGATTAAAGTTTACAGAACTCATCCCAAATGAAATGCAGTGGTGGGAAATTAAGAGCTTTGTTTGACCAAATGCCCAAAACCTTAGTGAACTTGAGCGATGTTGTAACGAGGAATGGACCAGAATTCCTCCACCATGATGCAGGTGTTGATTAAGTCATACAAGACTATTTCAACAACTATTTCAAGTTATTGCTGCTTAAAGTGGATATACAAACTAGAGTGACATGGAAATAATTAGTATTAGCAACGTGATTTATTTTCTATTCATTGTGTCATTCTTTTTGTTATATAAATGCCTGACAAAGCAAAAAAAAGGAGAAAAAGTTATGTCATCATCTGAGGCTGTATGTTAAGATGCAGCAGCGTAGGCAGAGAGGTCCAAACCTTCCTCTTCAGCTCCTCCAGTCCTTCAGGGAGGACATTGAAGCATTCCCAGGCCAGCCGAGACGTATGATCTCTCCAGCTTGTTCTGTCTGCGTTGGGACTCACTGTCAACGCTATTACACCTCCCCAGGGAGGTGTCTCGCTGACACCGTCAGTGCTTTTGTTCCAAAACGTTTTGAATGGTGTGCAAGCCAACGTGCAATTCAAATGTGTCTGTTATGCTTTGTGTAGATCTGTGGGAAATAAGGAGGTCACAGCTTAGACACCAAACTATCAGTACTTTTAATAATGATGTAAAGGAACATATGTATTCATCGGTGCAAGAGTTTACAGCCTGACATCTTATCAAAACTGCTGGTGATGTGTCTGCCATGAGAATGTGTGGTGATGCCGGTTGAACTTTGTGCATCACATCCAGTCCCCTTTATACAAAAATTCTTTTCCATAAAAATATTGTCATTTATGTCAAGGCTGAGGATGCACAGCTTTCTTCCAGCACAAGTAACTGATTCACTTGTCAAGCAGGTGCAGCATCACTGTGACAGCAAGAAAGCCCACAGGGGCTGATGATGCAAGACTGTTCTGCAAAGAGAAAGCCCATAATAAATAAAACTGTTCGCCTCTCTGTGTACCTTCACAATATTGTCTGATAACCACTTGCTGTAGAAGATATTAGGAACTGGAGTCACATTATTTATCATCACTCATGATTAATAACATCACTTAGTAATGAACAAGGAGCTCTGTTTCATCAAAACAGCTTTGCTGAATTAATAGTTTAATTCCATCTCTATATTAGGTCAATAATTAAAGATATCGCAGAGATCGTAGAGACCGTATGCTCACTGTCATTCCTGGATTGCTTGTATGCAAAAGAACCTGCAACCACCTCCAACAAAGAGAGTCCTTTCATGCAGTTTGTTAGCAGGATTATTTTGCATGAAAATTATATTATAGCATATGCTTAAGATATGTCCAAAATTAGACCCTGTTTATATTTACCTAAATATTGAAAGATCCGCGTCTTCGTTTGTCTGGTGCACCATAAGAAAATCAGTGACCAGAATCACATGTTAATACAAGCTTTACTATATCATGCACAATGTTTTCCGACCGGAGGTACACTTTTCTCAAACCACAGAGGTAGAAAAGAAATGCACACGGTGGTCATCGATCCAGTCGTATTTACACTGAAAAAGGAGGTGTTTTGTATGTGAACCCCATCTGTGGAACCAGCTGCAGGGAAAGACACTCAAACATGTCACACCTTCAGCCTTATATCCCTATTGATTGCTTCCTACTTGAGGTGTCAACCCAGCAAAGATCTAAGACAACTAAAACATTAAGAAGAACAGGATTTGACCCATCAGTTTTAAAACATCTGTTTTTCTTCATTGTCTTCACCTAAAGAAGACAGAACTCAGCTAAACAGTCTTAACAGTCTAGTCATAAAAAAACAGCAGGTGATCCTGCCCTGAGAGCAACCACCAGTCTTATAGAAAAACCCTTCAAACCTTTAAACAATTTCATAAAATCCTAACAATATGGACCCAGCAATGATCTTATTCTACCTTGGAGGAAGTAGTCTCTGATTCATCGGGTGTTGGTTTTATACCCAGAGTAGTGATTCTTAAATAGAACAAAACAGACCGGGCATGTCATCAGAAAAACATTTAATTTGCACAGTTTTTGAACTGAAGGAGGTCTTGTCCTCACAAAAAGGGAAGTGTTTGCTCTTAAATCGAGCCTTTCTTATGCTTGCTTTTAGATTTGGAGTATGAAATAAGTTCAAAAGGAAGCATGGTAAGGTTCTTACAAAGTGCACTTGCATGACATGAATCAAGGCTTTCTCATAAGCTGGTAAAGCACAATACAGACGTATTTTACAGGTTCAACTGAGATCTTAGATGAGATGTTTCAGTGCTGGATTTAATTTATTACCTTCACTGTCAGAGTTAAATGTGCTGGTGCTGCTGAGTTGTTTGTCAAATTCTAATGGCAGTATACCCTTGTAGCATTAAGATTGGAATAAGATGTGGAATAATCAATACACAACGTTTTCCATATTATTTTCTGCAAATGAAATGTCTTCTTTAAAGTTTCCTCACCAAGGTGAGGAAAATATTACCATTTCATGCTTCACATGAGGTAAATCAATACATTTTACTTTTTTAATCAGTTTTAGAAATAAAAACTGGAACTAAAAATTGTTCATTAGAAATATGACTTTAATATTTCTCATCTACTTTTTTCATTGAGTTGGCATTTTATTATTAACAGTATTATAGTAGTAGGTTAATTGGTGATTCTAAATTGCCCGTAGGTGTGAGTGTGAGTGTGCATGGTTGTGTGTTTATATGTGGCCCTGCGATGGACTGGTGACCTGTCCAGGGTGTAACCCCTGCCTCTCACCTGAAATGAGCTGGGATAGACTCCAGCAGACCCCCGTGACCCTCAAAGGATAAAGCGGGTATAGATAATGGATGGATGGAGTATTATATTTCGCGAGGAGGTTTTCCTTTAGTTTATTCTTCCCATCTCTGAATGAATCCACATGCTCTGAGGCTGAGACCACATGTGAGCTCGGTTCTGTCACGGTCCTCAATGGATTAGGTAGAAAAACACTTGTTTGGTGTATGTTTGTGGCCACTCATCTTCCAGTTGCATCTATTTGCTTGCAGCTCACCTGGGTGGTCGCATTAGCTATCCGTGAACTTTCATTAATGTTCCCATTACTGTTCACTCAGTGCACGCGTGTCCCAGCCTGTGTGAATGCTGTGGTGGATCATCAATACATATTGGTCCCTGGCAGAGGGTCACTGTGAGTGATAAAGAAAAAGTTCTGATAAAAATGACATAACACCAGGCCAGTTGAGCTGTCATCTCGCAAGTGCGGCATCAAAGATAAATGTGTGACGTACATCGATATATATCTGTTAACTGAACATGAGTGATTGTTTTGTAATTTTTCTTTTTGCACTGCATTTTAGTAAATTTTTACATTTCTGTATATACTCCATGCCATTGTACATATCCTATACTTGCCGGTTTTAACAAACCTCTTAAAAGAAATAGGTCTAGAAAAGGACTCGCAAAGGGGGAAACTTCTTGGTTAATGCAGTAAATAACTGGCCACCGATACGCTTGTTTGTGGTCTCTTACAGAGACTCTGCAACAGAGGTTTGATTTGGACTTCCCTTGACTTGAAATGGATAAAATTACTATAAAATTAGTTTACTCCACCTTTTTCTGAGTGATTGCTCTGCTGTCTGAGGTATATTTCTTTCTCTCTCTCTCTTATATATGTCTCTCCTATATACTGTATATGCTTGTATTCATCAGTGTGTTTTCATCATTTCACATTTACACATTAAGATCAATATCAAAATAAGAATATGAATAAATAAAATAACATTGCATTGTATTACAATGTAAAGGAGATACTGTATATTCTGCTCCTTCCAGTCCAGAGTCTTATCAAAACGTCTGACTTGCTTCAGTCGAAATGTCACTAAGAATTACAGCTCCTTTTCTACCGTGTTTTCACAGCTGTTTTTAGAGCAGCAGGTTTTCAGAGTGGAGTCAGATTTCACCCTAAACCGCTACTGACGCTGCATCTTTTGAAATCAATCCTACCTACTTCAGAAGTACAGTGAATGCAGCTTGATGTGAAACTAGGTTGGGAAAAAGTGGCACGGCTGGGTAATTCTAGTCAGGGCTGTGTCTGGGATGTCACAGAACCCTGCACATCTGATCGGTGCACTTACTAGCATATTTTCAGACTGATGGTGCCCAGGCTAATTGGCAGGATGGAGGGTTATCACAGTTGTTGATGCGTCAGTCTCTTCCATCACCCAAATATGCTGTGAAGTAATATATCCATATGTGACATTCCAATATTTTAAGGTGAGAAGAACATGTGCTGCTTGTGAAAACATGAATCTGGGGTCCTGGCGATGCTACAGTAATAGTATTCACAAATATTCATCTTGAACGAAAGCTATTATCAGATTATTCACGTTCCAAAAGCCTTTTTCATGAAGTGCTTTGATCACTTTGTTTCTACAAGAGTATCAGGACTTATCTTTATAAATGTTTAAATGGCATGTATATCTTAAACTGACAAGTGGTGTTTTAGCTCTACATTTTATGTGCACAACAACTTTTATGTGATTATTCCTGACAGGTTGAGGAGTTTATAGACATGCTCTATCAAACAATCAGATGGAATTTGTCTTTACTCTGGAATCTGGTGATTGAAATTCAAATGAGAACATATCAACAACAAACATTTAAATCACTGGGGAAGAAATTCATTATGCAAAGTAGCAACCTTCTCCTGGACTTCAAATAATCTTAAACAGCATGACAGCATAATGGAACCCTGTTGAGGAAAGATAAATATTCCATCAGCAACACACTCGGTCCCCTCTTAAAAAGTGCAGACAAACACTGTGCACAAGCTTGTGCAACTAACAAAAAGAAGCTTTTCATCAGTCTTCAGGAGTAAAATTAGGTCAGGGTGGAAGTAATTAACAATTGAAAATAAGTATATTATATGATAAGTTCCATTCTTCTGTAAGATAAGTAGTTTTGCATTTGACACGTTATGGTCCTCATGAATTCTCAGGGAGCTCTTTGGCTCTGCATATTTACAGGTTTTCTGTAAAAACAGATGTCAGTGAGACTGATACCATTCCCCAGAAATATCTGTGTTCAGAGTATTCATCTTCATTGTTCTTATGAGACACCACAAAGGAATAAAAAAGAGTTTGTGAATATTTGATGTGAATGCTGGGAACAGTATTCAAACCAAATTTGAGTATCAAAAAAATACATTTTTAAAATTCAGCTCCATCAGGACTCGATTTATTTAATAAAACATTTTTTTGTTTAACATTATCGTAACTGCTATGTGACTTAGTAAATGTTTATGACCGTCAGGTCTGCTTTGTTAGTTTAGCGGCCTGTTTCACAAAGACTACAGTGTTTTTGGGGCGTCTGTGCAGGCTCAGTTTCAATTCCACCTTCGCCCAGTGCAGTTAAGTAATTTCAGTCAGTTTTATAGCAGTTTTCAGTAGTTTCGTCAATTTTTTCAACAGAATTCAACAACCTCTTTAAAGCTTTCAGCAAACATTCAGCAAGCGTTCATCTTTCAACATTCACACATGCATTTCTGAAGGATTTGTTTGCCTGTATTACTTATCAGTGGTTCATGTTCACAAGAAAAAGAAAAAAGTCATAACAATGCAAACGTAACACCAAAATGTTATACATACACTGCCAGGCCAAAAAAAACAATGAAAAGAAAGGAACAGCTAAAACATTTTAACGATTTTGCTTCATGCTTTCATTGTGGCATCATAAATATGTGAAATGATTTCCTGAGTCTCTCGTACACTTTACAGTGACATGGGCTGAGCTCTCTGCTGGGTACAGAGTAAATTTGACCGCGCAAGTTCAAGCAACAACTCTAAGAACAGATCTCGCAAACAGATATGTACAGTAGTGCTAAAACAGTCTGAAACATATCCACATCATTCATGGATGCGTCTTGATGCTGATGATAATGTATCAAACCCGGGGTCTGGGAAACTTCACATGACACATTATGCTATGTATACTACTTGAATGTGTTTCTGTTAATTTCTTTTAAGTCCTTGCCCCTTTTGTGTTTTGTGGGCTGATCAGCCACTATTTTCCTCTTTGTTTCATTTTGGTAGGTCAGTCGTTTGGGTTTGTTTTTCTTTTGTTGCCAGTTATTTTGACTATAATTCCTTTACTTTGACCTCTTTTAAGAGCCATTCCATTTGTGATTTTGAGTTATTAGTTTCTTTTATAATTTTGGGTAAAAATAAAGCCCTTTCTTTGAGCTCAACCCGTGCTTGCCTGTTCTTGGACTGCTTTGTGCACCATGGCAACCCAGACACATATGGCACTTTTCCATTAGTACCTACTCAGCCCGACTCGGCTCGTCACGCATCGTCCCGGCTCCACCCACTTTGTCCTTGTTTGTTTTTCCACAGCCAGGTGAGAAGTGGGCTGGTTGGGGTGAAGATGCTGTGATGTACTCGATTGCGCAACCCCTTTGTTCGTGTCGGCGCAGATGAGAAATCAGCTGGAGCCGCGAGTGGCTGAGAGTAAAACAGAGCGCCTGTGGATCTGATCGTTCCTTATCGCCCGTCACATCCCTTTTTTTTAATTCTATCGTCAGCCACCAGGTTTAGGAACATCTGCACCTCAGAGTTGCATCACCAAACAGACGTTTGCGCTGTATAATAAAATCGCTGCGAGCCACGAGTCGCTCTCGGGACACGGAGGTCAGTGGGAAATCGAAGGGAGGATGTTTGTGTTTTTATTTAAATAGTAACTGGTGCACGGATGCAGTGATTTTACACCAACACTGTTGTGGCATCCTTGAATCAGTTTTTATTGAGCGTTAACCCAACAACCCCCCAGAGAGTTCTCCTCCATCATCCTCACGGGAGTTTACATCCCTCCGCAAGCCCCCGTCGAAGAAGCACTACAACGGCTGGCTAAGCAGATCTCCAACCTGGAAACCTCTCGGCCAAAACTTGGAAGTTCTTGTGACGGGAGATTTCAACAGCTGTAATCTCTCACAGGAGCTGCCGAACTACAAACAGATGGTGATGTGTGCAATGCGGGACAACAACACCCTGGACCACTTCTACAGCATAAAACACTTGCATCACTCCATACCCCGTGCCCCCCTTGGACACTCCGACCACAGCATTCAGCAAGGTCCACACCATCCAATGACTACATGGATGGATCTCCAAGCAGCTCAGAGATCTCAGACGCCAGAAAGAACAGGCGTACAGAGAAGGTGACATGGACACAGTCAGGCTGGGCAGACAGGACCTCAAGAGGGCCATTAAAATCGCCAAACTAGAGTGTGATTCAGGCACCAACGACTCTGCAGCTGTGTGGAGGACCCTCAGAACCATCAATTCAATTCAATTCAATTTTATTTATATAGCGTCTAATACAACAAAAGTTGTCTCTAGGCGCTTTCCCGAGACCCAGAACATGACCCCCGAGCAATTATTACATAAACAATGGCAGGTAAAAACTCCCCTAGTGGGAGAAAAGCCTTAAGCCATCACCAACTACAAAGAAAAAACCTTGTCATCACCCTCTCCCCTGGACTGGCTGACGATCTCAACACCTTTTACACCAGGTTTGAGAGACCACATGCCCCCCCCCATTGTCTCCTCTCCCCTGCCCCCTCCCTCCTCTCACAATGGCACTGTGAACCTGTTTTTACCAGGTCAAATTCCTGTGTACATTGTACATTTGGGGAAATAAAGCGATTTCTGATTTCTGATTTTACTGCAGTTGCTCTCTGCACACTCACTCTGTTGACTTTGTTGCTCAAGGACTCTCTAAAAACACAAACCAGCTAGAACTTAAATGAACAGAACAGAGCACATGGAAGTCGGAAAACAAAGAAGCATCCTCATTTTAGGGTGTTGGCCCTAGTTGAAGAATTTTCCTTCAGGGCATCTTTCAGCCTGGAAGTGTAGGAGAATTTCATTGTGCAATTTGAAGAAATGTTTTGCTCAACTCACCAATAATGTGGTATATCATTATTATTATTATTTTTTTTTAGAACATTAATTTTTGTAAAATTTCAGATCCAGAAGCAAAATCTTCTGCACCTTTTTTTTTCCCCTCATTTTTTTTACTTGACATTATTTTTCATCGACTGTATGATCAACCCAAGGCCTGTACGAAGACTGTCAAGACCAAATGAAGTTTCTGTGAAGATCTTCATCTGTGAGTCTTGGTCCCTCAGCCCTTTGCCTGTAAGCCTACATGTACCTCCAACCAGCTTCTGTCACAGCGACCTGCCGTCCCTGGGGACACACTCCTGGGCTTCAATCTCCATAAGCAGTGATTGTGCCTTGGTCAACCAGACCACACCCCTACCGTAACTATGACCTGCAGATGATCTGATAGAAAGATATTGGCTTCTTTTAGTCCATTTTTGTCAACTGATCAAATCCCAAATTTCCGTTTATAAACATCCTCACTTCCAACACTCAGCTGAGTACTGTTATTCTGTGCAGACTACATCTTGAAATTATTTAGCCTCATTAGTGCTTCTTTAATTTTTGTGTTTCTGATTTTATTTCTTTCATTTGGTTTACTTTGTTTCATTCTTTGGTAATTATTATTATTTATTTATTAGCATTTAGTATTCATTTTTTCATTCAACTTATATTTATCACCATCTTATGATCACTTTGATCTCAAAGAATCATTTATCTGCATGTTTAGATATTATTTCATGTTGTAAATACATTTTCATAACTCAGAGTTAGTTTTTCTGGATTTTTTTCCATAATGGTAAGATCTTTTCAGTGAGAATTTATAACTTTAGATGATGAATTATTACTACGTAATTTTTCCTCCATTACGGAGGTGGTGCCCCAATCTAACCAGGAAGATGGTTATTATCCCTCATGATTATTATTCCAGATTAATTAGTTATTATTGTTTTTCATTTTCTTCCATTATTGGGGATGGTCCCCCAACGAGATTATTATTAATCATTTAAGCCTATAAATATGTGGTGTTGCTACTATAACGTAGTTTTCAAAAAACCCATGAGTTTATCTATCTATCTATCTATCTATCTATCTATCTATCTATCTATCTATCTATCTATCTATCTATCTATCTATCTATCTATCTATCTATCTATCTATCTATCTATCTATCTATCTATCTATCTATCTATCTATCTATCTATCTATCTATCTATCTATCTATCTATCTATCTATCTATCTATCTATCTATCTGATAGATAGATGTAAACTCATGCTGTTCTTTTCCACTTCAGCTACTTTGTTTTACATGTTTATCCAGTATATATGCTTGCTGTTTTGCAGTTGACATGATAACACATCATGATTTAGGATTGTCATGACTCAGTACCATACCTCTTCTCATGCTTACCAGATTCTTTGCTCATTCCTCTGCTTCACGTGCCTCCCAGTATGTATTTATGTGTTCAGTTAGCTGTGCTCTTGAAGGGGCCAGCACATATGTCTCCCAGAACTGCTGAATAATTTAGACTAACAGCTATTCCTATAAAAACCCCATCTATATTAATGAGCAGCCTCCAACCATTCGGATCACTGCATGAAGGTTGCGGTCCCTTCATCATGTCTGAGGTGTTGAAAAAGGCCTGTTTTCAGGAAATAATCTAAAGTAGTGTATGTGAAAAACAGATGCAGGGCAAAGAACTGCTCTGATCAAATCTGAAATCCGGCTATTTTGGTTCTTGTCAAAGAAATAGCTGAAATTTGTATCTTCCAAAACTCCTTGTTTTTGTTCATGAAAGGGATCCTTTTACTTTGTACTACAACTCTAATTACAAAAAAGCAGGATGCGGTATGTAATTTAAACTAAAAACAGGATTCAATGATTTTCAAATCTCATAAGCCCATATTTTGTTCCCAATAGAACTAAACAATATCGGACACTGAAACAGTTTTCTATTTCATGGAAAATATACTTCTTATTCGATGGCAGCAGTATATCTCAAAAAAGTCTTAACACAGTGAGAGTTAGAACAAACACTTTGTCTGTATTTATTTCATAGTTATGTACAATCTATAATTAAACATTCTGTGATTGCTGTAATTAAACCACTTCTCAAAAAACCTAAATTTCAATCCAGGAGTTATGGCTAATTACAGATCAATATCCAATCTTGATTTATTTCTAAAATCCTTGAAAAAACAATTGCAAATCAACTAATTGACCAATTTCAAAGAAATTATCAGTTTGAGGACTTTGAGTCAGGATTTATATCACACAAACAGCAGTGGTGAAAGTTACTAATAATCTCTAAGGACTTATTTCCATTCTTATCCTATCAGAGTTCAGTGCTGCCTTTGATGCAATTGAAATCAGGACTAAACATGCACGTGTGCCTTTTACAGATGCACGTGTATCTCCTCAAAAGTAATCAAACTTACAATATTAATTGATGTAAAACTATAGACAATGTATTATATATTGGCTGAAGTTTATATCTTATATACGACCAACTGGTCATTTTACCACTCTTTTTCTATAGAGATGAATGCAGAGGGTGTTAACAAGACATTCAATAAATGTTCATCAGGGCTGCTGGAAAAACACAATCCTCCAGTCCAGACAGAGACTGGAGACAGATTCTTGTGTAATGAATGGCAGGTTAGGTGTTTGTGCTACAAAGCTTTATTTCAACAACATGCCCACCTTCAAGTGAAGCAGGAGTTTCCTTGTGTTTTGCCTTTTTGTTTCTTCTCTTGCTCGCTCCTAATTCGTGATATCTTTTGGACGAAATTTTGAAATCTCACTTTCTGTAGCTCTGCAAGAGCCTGCCTGCACTCGGACCACTCTGATTGGTCAGATGTCGATTGCCACCAATCATTACGCGGCTGGTTTATAGGTCTCTTTTCTCTTCTCCGCCTTACGGTTGCGCATATGTGCATCCATTGCGTATATGCGCTACCATGCAAATGAGTCCCATCACGCAAAACGTGTTCCCTGTTGGAAGATGAAGCCCTACGCACAGCAAATGTTCTGAGTTAAGGGAGGGGCGGCCCTGGACAACAGTCTTCTATTACAATGGCTTGAAAATATTATAGCAATTAAAGGTATAGTCAGTAATGTTGGAGAGCTAGCAAGATTTGAAAGTGGCACCTCCTCTAAGCCCCGCCCCCTCCTCCCCCTCCTGTCAGCGCTCCATCCAAAGCCACGTCCCCACAAACTTTGGGGAACACGCATTTGCAGGAGTCGAGTTTTCCAGGACATTTTGGACAGCACATTTTCAACAAAACGACCCCATGTCTCATTCACCTGTAAGCGAGGCCGGTTTTATGGAGGGGCAGGGGTGAGCTGTGCCCACCCAAATGTGCGTCCTGCCCATCCAATCAAAGTTATGGGGATCCTTTATTTTTTTATGATTGAATTTTTTTATAAATATAAAAAAATATCACAGAATATCTGTACCGTTTCTGATTGGGTGGGCACTGCGCATCATTTTTAGACACAACAATGAACGCATACCGCAAAAGTTGTGTCTCGGCGGAGGGACCTGACATCCCAGCAAAATGAGCACAACAGAGAAGTTCAGAACAGCACACAGAGCACACACTGAAGGCTGATTTATGGTTCCGCGTTACACCAACGCAGAATGGTGCGCGTCGCCGCATACCCTACGCCGTAGGCTACCCCGTACCCTACGGCGTAGGCCTACACAGCCTCCAGAGCCTGCACAGCACCGCAGCGCACCGCCACCCGCATCGCCACCCACACCGGCGCTCTCCGCCCTCGCCGGGGCGCCCACGGACACCCATACTCGGGGTCCGTGGCAGACCCCCAGTAGCGGACAACCTGCGCCGCAGAATCGCACTTTGGCTTTCTTTTTTTAGTCTTTTTAGCAGGGCGAGCCGTTACAAGTAACGTTGGAGGTGGTATTTTTGGCTGCGTTTTCTCGTTTTCTGCGCCATTCTTCAGCAAACGTGACTCGAGTGTGTGAAGTTTTCCGGCAAGATTTTCAGCGTGACGAGTGCGCGCATGGGACAGAGGGGGGCGTGGGCGGGACTTAAAATGAAGGCATCTGATTGGTGAGCGTGTTCATGTGAACGGGACCCTTTACAACAGTTAGTCATGGTGTTCCACAAGGTTCTGTGCTTGGGGCACATCTTGTCACTCTATATTTGCTTCCATTTGGTGCTAACATTAATGCAAAAGAGCATACATTTTCACTGCAATGCAGATGGTGCTCAGCTGTGTTTATCCATGAAGCCAGATGTGGGCAGTAAATGTATTAGATTTCAGGCTTGCCTTAATGGTATTAAGGATGACTAATAATTTCTTGCTTATGAACTCATACAAGACTGAGATTGTTGTCTTTGGACATGAGTATCTTAGAAAAATTATGTCTTGCAACTAGTGTCACTCATTGGTATTACTTTGACAAATACTACTGGACTCTTGGCATTATCTTTGATCAGAATTTATCATTTAAACCATTCATTAATCAAGCTTCCTATATCTGCTTTCACTCGCCTTCAAATTATTGCTTAAATCAGGAAAGAAAAAGCAGAGAAATTGACCCATGTTACGTAAACGTTGCAACTCCATAATGGTATGATGTCCAAAAGTCTGATGAAGTTAAACAGAAGAGATCACATTACTCTCTTCACTGGCTTCCTATTAAATCCAGGAACACATTTAAAATTCTCCTCCTCACTTATAAAGTTATTAATAGCCTAGCTCCATCCTCTCTCCAATAACTTAGAGTTCCATACTGTCCCAACAGAGCACTTTGATCCCAAACTGCAAGACTACTTAGGATTCCCAAAGTTTCTAAGAGCAGAATGGGAGGCAGATCTTACAATTACCAGGCTCCTCTATTGTGGAACCAACTCCCAGCTAGTGTTTGTGATGCACACACTCTCTTTTTTTTAAGAATGTGCTTATAACCTACCTTTTTAATAAAGCTTATATTAGGGTTGGGTCAGGTAACCTGTACCACCCCTGTTCTTTGCAGCTTTTTGCGATCGTCTACTATTTTATTCATGCTTCAGGAGAATTTCTAGAAATTGAATTGGTAATTTTACATGTATTGCAGGGGTGTCCAAAGCCCTCAAGTCCTGCATGTTTTAGATGTTGACTTGCAATCAACACCTGATTCTTATAGATTTTCGTCATCAGTTTCTCATTTTGTTTGTGAATGACAGAGTCATTTGTATCACGGTGTGTTGAAAGAGTCATGGGAAAATAGTGCGAGGGCCCGTTCATCGCTGCTTGCAGCTTTAATTTTGTTTTGTTTCATCTTGTTTTTTGCTATCATCATTGTTTCCCTGTCATTTGTTATTTTAATCTAATTTGAGTTTTTATTCTTTAAGGCATAACGTTGCTGTTCCCTTGATAATATGCTTAATGAATACAAAAAGTTAAGTTAAAATAAAATTATTTGGCAGTAAATTGAAAACATTTGAGTAAAATAATTTGTTCTGCTTCAGTCTTGTGGTGGTGATTGGGATTGTTTTTAGATTATGGATAAAGTGAACAGATACATATGCTGCAAAGCGCTTCACTGGTCTAAAGATGTATTTAATTACAAGTACAACACGGCCAACCAGTTTCATTTCAGTCATCCAGTGGACACTGCAGCAACTTATTTAAATATTCTAAGTTTAATGCATGATTCAACCAGCATTGATAGGCTTCTTTAACGTTGGAAGTTATTTGTAAAATATAAAACATGTTTCCCTTCTGTAATAAATAAGGTAAATAAATAAAAAATGAAAAAATATTTTTAAAATAATATTTTTTTAAAGTTACCATTGTCTGCATATTGATTTACTGGAGCTATGAAAAAAGGTCACATTTTATATTCGGTGCTCTCATCTGGTCTTACCTTAACCTCTGAACCCTCTAGATGTGCCTGTCTCTCGCCATAAAGCTGTTATCTAAGTGCCTCTTCAGCAATCTCCTCTCCTGTGTGCACCAAGAAATATTCTTGCATTTTAAATGCTGACTCTGCAGTTAAACTCTGCAATACCTTTTAATTCTACTTCCCTAAACCAACCACCGCCTGGATCACAGACACTGGTATAATGACCATTGTCTCTATATCCTTGACCAAATCACTCTCCTCAAAATCAGAAAAAAAAGTCAAAGTCAAATGCAAATCTATCAGGAAGCAGTTAAGGATGCAAGATCAGCCTATTTCCCTCAACTAATATGCAGTAACAATCATAATCCCAGAAAACTGTTGCACGTATTTAATACTGTTAGAAACAGTTCCCCATCATCCTTTCAAGAATCTGATCCTGAATCGCCTGAACATTCCTGATTCATTTTATTAACAAAGTGGAGAGTATTAGCACTCATATCCAGTCTGATTCTTGTAGAATGTCTCTTCTCCATGTTAATTCTGTCACTTTTACACAATTTCAATGAATCTCCTTTTCAGAATTAGAGCGTATCATATTCTGACTGACCTCCTCATTCACTTTGAATATTGGTCCCACTTGGCTGCTTAAAAAAGCATTTCCCACAGTGGGGCCTATTATCTTTAAGATTTTTCAATTTGTCTCTGGCCTCTGGGTATTTTCCAGGCATCTTTAAGCATGTAGTTGGGCACCCACAGCTAAAGAAACCTCATTTGGAGCCTAGGTCTCTAATGAACCACAGACCTACTGTATATCTAAACTGTCCTTTTTATCTAAAGTAAAAAGTAATTTCTGTGCAATTGATATCATTTATGAAGGAAAACAGTAGTTTAAATAGCTTTCAGTCTTGTTTTAGAGCACTCCATAGCACATACAGTAGACAGTCCTTGTTAAGGTGACCAGTGGCCTATTGCTAAGTGCAGATAAACGTGAATGTTCCAGCTTGATTTTATAAAATTTTAATTGCTGCCTCTGGTACTATTGACCATTTCATCCTTACCCATTGTTCCGTTTTATTGGACTCTCCCCACGGAATGGGGCTCTCAATCGGCATTAAAAAATGGGTATTACTAAAGGATTTTCCCTTTTTCTTCCTTTATTTTCCTTTGAGATAATTTTGCAAAAGTTTGTTTGCACTTTGCAACATCGTTTAGAAAAGTGCTCCACAAATAATGTTTATTATCATTATTATAAAGTTTGTGGACACTGCACTTAAATAAATGATTGTACTACAGCCTAAATTTGATCTATATCCATCACTTTTTAAAATATGCATTAAAAGCAATACATTCCCTTCGACAATTACATTTGCAACCGATGTAAAATCAAAAAATGTTTGGATTTTACATCGTAAAAGTGAGGCATTTTTTATTTTAAATGCCTCACTGGACAAAAGGTACCACATTAAGTGTCTGCATAAGTCGCTTCTTTCCAGGCCTCTGTCTTGCAGATCTGTATCACACCCAAAAAGCATAATTCTTCTGGGTTGAGGTTGAGGCCAAGCAGGAAATAGGAAAATCTGCATGGACCACTGGGTGGTAGCAAGTGAGTTTTCTTTGACCTCTATGTTAAAATATCCAACCTAGAAATAAACATATTTACAGTCTGCTTAAAAAACAGTTTTGGACTCCATAACTAGATGTTGCATCCATGGCAAATGTACAGGGGGTGATTTTTAACTACCACATCAGGTAAAATTAGATAAAGCAATATATTTTTGAATGATTAATTGTGTGGATTTCTGATTGGCTGCCAGCACAGCTGCTTGCTAGCTGTCATCACTTTTGCTACTTTGCAGTTACTGTCCTTGTGCATACTGTAGCTTCTGAGAGGTGAAGAAAGAGTTACCAGAGCTCAAGAGAATATGTGTTGTTGTTACTGTGGAGACGGGCTGTAGATTTGCCTGGAAGGATCCAAGGATAAGGTTAGCTTACCTAAGAAACAGGCAGCTTGTCCTCGCTGAGCGTTGGCTAAATGTCACGGCCATTTTTGATTTCACCACCAGAACAGCATTTAGAACTACTGGCATTGTGACAGGGAAATGAAATTCAGAAAAAAATTCAGACAAGCAGCACATTTTAAATTGTGATTTAAACTTAGAGGCCTATGCAGCAAAAGTGAATAGATTGGATTGGTCAGAAAATGATGTAGACATTTTTGAAGAAGGCCCAACACTGTAAAAGCTGACTGTAAATATGAAATCTGATGTGTTTACCTATAAAAGCTTGTCAGCAAATCAAATCAAACTTTATTTATATCGCACTTTTCATACAACAGTAACGCAAAGTGATTTACATAATATAATCAACATTTAACATAGAAAAAACCACACACTCATGGTTAAAAACACACATCTGGTCATTTTCACACACATCCTCACATTAATACCCACACAGCACACATATGCCCATCCCCCCCCCCCCCCCCCACACACACACACACATAGACATTAAAATATAATCATGAACATCATAAATAAACATCATAAATAAATAAATACCTAAATAAATAAATACTTGGCTTGATGCTGAGGTGAGGAACGATATCTTGGGGATCTGTCCACACCACGAGCCCCCCCACCAATGACCAATGAGGGCATCACCACGGTAACCGTCCAGATCAGGGCCGGCCGGCGTCCACACCACAGCCAAGGCTGCAGTGCAGGAATCCCCAGACCCCGAACAGGGCGGTCCCCACGGCAACGACCCCACAGGCCAAGTAGGCATAGGCTGCGTCCCAAATTGCATCCTTCCACCCTAATGAGTAGCAAAAACAGTATGTGAGATTTTTTAGTGCGTCCGAAACATTAGTACATACTAGGAATGGGCGATATTTTACCGTTCATGATATACCGTCAAAAAAATTCCCCACGGTAAGAATTTGTCATCTCGCAGTAAAAACGATAAATTCCCGTTGATGATGTTTTTGTGTAACAAACATGGCGGAAGGCGGATCTGAGAGCGAGGAGCTCGTTGTTAAACGAGGCTCCAGCTCCGTTATCTGGAACTGGTTTGGATTTAAAAAGAGTGACGAGGAGCAAACATCATCTATTATATACAGAGTCTGCAAAAAAACAGTGAGTGCTATATATTTTTGTCTTCATCATGTTGTCTTTTGCACTATTTTGTTACCCAACAGAAGGAAATGGTTGTTACATTTTGATATAACGTTTGACTATTACGAAACAAATTGCAATAGTATCTAATTTGTGGCATGTTCCAACCACAGGTTAATTTGCACATTTTATTTATATTAGAAGAGATCATCACTTGATTGGATTTTATTTTCAGTGAACTTTTATTTATTTGTCCTCTTTCTTTATTTATCAGGTTGTATTTTTTTCTACTTTGTGATTTTATGAGCTAAGAAAACTTGAAGGACAACGGTACTTTTGCTGTTTGCACTGTTATCCCACTGTTTAAGCCATGCAGTTTGAATAAATGTTGAATCTGTTCTTACATTTCAAACTTGTTTCATTTGAGTCATTACAGTTTTGCAGTACAGGTGTACTAATTTAATTGGTTTTTATTAATTCAATTTAATTGGTGTAGTTTAGTAGCATTTAATATTATTTTAGAGCAGTGATTTGGGGGCTCCAAAGACTGAATCTGGTGATAGATTTATAGTTAAAAAGATGGAGTTGAATTTGTATTTCTTTTATCGTCATTTTTATCGTTATTGGGATAAATGCCAGAAATTATCGTGATACATTTTTTAGTCCATACCGCCCATCCCTAGTACGTACCCAATAATATGCGCTATCCATACTCATTTCAGAGAAATGTATTATGTGGATTGATGGACACTAGCTAAGCAGAAACTTCCCACAATGCAATGCAGCTGTGTTTGGTTGCTAAGTGATACGTATATGTCATAAGTATAATATTAAGTATAATAATATTATTATATAATATTATAATATTTGTATATAATAATATGAAATAATGTTATCTTGTTTCGGCCAGGATAAAGGGGAAACAGCGGAGCAGAGTGCTGCTACTGCTGCGACACGTCACTTCCTCCCAACAGCAGGAGGTGATGTGTGGCTCTGAGTAGTACGGCCGAATTAATGCATACTACTGATATTTACTCAAAAGTGTGCCAAACTTAAGTATACTTTTTAGTATACTGTATACTGTTTAGTATGGCATTTCAGACGCACCGATAGTCCTTGGTGTGGAAGATCCCTATCCCTATGCTGTAATGTTTACGAATGCTGATCAGTACACAATCAAAACAAGTGGAAAACATGATCAAAGAATGGTGAAGTGGTGAATGGTGAAAACAACAAAAGTTTATGTTGCTGCTTAAACTTTTGACCATGACTTTATTTCAGTGTGTTAGTTTTTCTGGTATTCATTCATTTAGTTTTTTATTTATTTAATATTGATTGAAACCGTTTTCCATATTGATGCTTTTATGATCCATCAGGCTCAAACAATGCTTTGACTTGAAGCCACTGTAGGGGGAAATCACCTATTGATCACCACAAGTTGGAGCACTGCCTTGAAATGAAGATTAAAGAGCACTACACAGCAGAATTACTCTAAACTGACACTCCTTTTCAGTGCTTGTCTCTCTTCTTTTTCTTGTTCTAATAAACATCAAATAACGCTATGCCATTCCTCAGCAGAGCATCTGCGCACACAGCTGGCCATTTGTCTTCATGGTTTCTAATTCATTTACCAATGGGAGCTGTGTATGACCCAAACTTTCATTAGGAGAAGTGTGACTTTTCATTGGAGATTAAATTAGAAAAACAGGGAATGAATAACCCTAGAAAAAAAGTTGTTATTGCTGTAAACATAAAATTCATCCTGGGGAGCCTCACAATAATGTTGTTTGCTGTATAGAGCTGTTAGTCACTTTGAGTGTGCAACAACTTGCTTTTTGGGCAATGTGGCTGCTGTCCAGTCAAACTGTTTGCGTTCTTGTCTCCCACCAGTCCTGCCAGTGCTGATAGATCTGTTAGAAGAGTATAAGTTTCCTCTGGAGATAATTCCAAAGAAACTCCCCTTATATCATATTTTGTTTAAATTATCATATGGAAATTTTTGTCATTGTGAATGGGGATTATTGGATGAGAGCAGTGATGCAGAAGATCTGCGGGAAAAAGTCTAATTCACCATGGAGAACTAGACACTGACTGTTAACCTGTGTGTGTGGGGGAAGGAAAAGTGCCAGAGGTTTTAGGTCCACCTACAGGAAGACAAACTATGAAATGTATTTTTGATAAGATGGCCAAAATGCTTCTTTGAAGTAAGTCCAATAAGCAAATACAATTCAGCAGAACTAAATTGAAAAGAACAAAGGGAGTACTTACCTTGGTAACCCAAAGCAATTTAGAAAAAAATAAAGCCAAGTCCAAAATCGCTTATGATAAGCAGACTTGGCCACACTTGCCAATGTTTCTTCTCTTTAATCTCTCTTGAACAATATTCCTCTCCTTCAGGCCTGTTATGGCGGCAATATGGTTTCTGTCCAATGAAGAAGAACCTTAAAAGCAAATAGATTTGAATCGTTTATAGATAAACATTTTTCTAAAGAACATAATAACATCACTTTATCCCTCAGTCAAGAGACATTTACTGTTGTTTATATCTTACACTCTCTAAAACAAAGTTCTATGGCTGTGATTGTTAATTATTTCATAATTTAAAGTTAGTTATGAGATGAGAACAATGTTGTTATACACAGTGGGCCAGGATAAAGTTTATTTGTTGTATAAAAAGTACTATAGAATTGACAAGTTTGTGTTCTTCAAGATGTGCAAAGTTATCTGACAAAGCAACTTACAGCATGTAACAGGGAATCTATTTTTAGCTTGTTTGTTCCAGGCAATTGAGAAAGGTAAGCTTCTCCACAGGCATCACCAGCAGGAGGGAGGAAGTTATAAAAATTCTGAGACAACACAATCTGCCAGTGGGTAATGTTTGGAAACTGTACATTAAAAATACACAAAGCAACAAAAGCTAAGCCTGAGAAACAGACTCCAACAAGAAAAAAAAGGGAAAAAAAACAGCCTCTTGCTTGTTCAAAATGGGGGATCACAGTGAAGTGAAGATTTGATGCAATCTGCTGGGTCCCTTAGCCCGGCCTTTGGGTGCACGTCAGGCACGGCGTGGCGTACGCCGCGTGGCGCAACCTGCGGTGCACGCTCGGCGTCGATTTCACGCAGAACCATAATCCAGGCTTGATGTAAATGGTGGTTTCGTTTTCCAAATTAATATTGATAAGCAACTGCCTAATAACCATAAATATAGTAGAAACTACAGAAATTATTGTTCAAAGCAATCTAATCTAGTATATGCAGAGGCAAATGAGACGTCATTCTAGTCTTTCAAAACCAGCACTAAACTAAAATATATTGACAAAATAAGCTAAAATAAATCATAGCCTTTCAGTTAAGTTCAGTTTCACTAATGAAAACATATATGTTCTCTTTCTCTCTCTCACTAGTATGATAGTTGTACCAACAGTCAAAGGAAATGTCAAATACAGTATTTTAACTATTCGACAGACCCAAATGATCAAAGATACAGGGTTTTGAACTCAAGGCACGTTTATTTGTACAGCACAATTCAACAATGAGCTGATTCAAAGTGCCTCACAGAGACATTAAAACACCACAAAGTAAAAATAAAAAGCATGATTTAAATTGTAACCAGCATTGTGGATGGCACAGGGGACTGTGTTCATAGACTGTCATTTCTGGAAGATTTCCTGAGCCTTTGCAGTGATTTCTTTTACAGAATCAGTCCTGTTTTAAATGCAATGTTATCTGAGCTTCCAAAAGGTTATATACATCCAGTATTGATTTCTTTTTGCTTCATCCTGTGTGATATTATTCCAGATTCTCTGAAATGTTTGATGATGTTATATACTGTAGATAAGATATTCAGTCTTTGATCATCTTTCCTTCCTAGAGACGCTGCCTTTCTAAAGGTGCATTTCTATTAGCGGGGGGTAAAAGCAGGTAGTTTTTGTGGGGCAGGATTGTTGACACAGGCCTCTGTTACCAGGAACAGACCTGAAAAAGAGGCTTTCAAGATCATGTATGGGGGAAAAAATGTCCCTGTAGTGGGTGGGGTACTTAGGTTGGCCTGGAGGAACTTCCTGGGGGATGGTCGCTGCTGATCGGGACTGTTAGGCTACGTTCACACTGCAGTTTCTAAGTGACCCAAATCGATTTTTTGCTCATATGTGACTCAGATCCGATTTGTTTATGACAGTGTGAACAGCACAAGTCACATGGAATCTGATCTTTTCAAATCAGATTCAGGTCGCTTCCATATGTGGTTCTAAATCGCATACAGGTCTGATGTTTTGCAATGCAACCTCAGTGTGAACAGCCAGGTCGGAATTAATGCGACTTTGACGTCACACGCAGAGCCCCGAGCTGCAGGGGAGAGACACGGGAGACGGCGGGGGTCCCTCCGGGCCGCCTCCGCCTCTCCTCCTCCCCTCCCCCGCGCTCACCTCTTTTTCGCCTACGACCTCAGATCAGACGAGATAACCCGCTGAATTTAAGCATATTACTAAATAAAGAAGCCAAGGATTCAAATCAGCGAAGCGGTCGTGGTTGTCTAACCTGCCCGTTTTACAACGAGCTGGACCGTAGCTCCGTAGCTCCGTAGCTCCGCTCCCCGGAGAGCGGAGCTGAAACTCCGGGGTGCGGAGCTACCTTTAAGCCTGAATTATGGTTCCGCGTTAAATCGACGCAGAGCCTACGCCGTAGGATACGGCGTAGGGTACATGGCACTGTGCGCGTCGCCGCGTTCCCTACGCCGTAGGCCCTGCGTTGGTGTAACGCGGAACCATAAATCAGCCTTTAGCCCAACATACGGCGTGCTGCGTGTGACGTCTTTGTTATTGTTCCTCTGCGCATGCGGGTCAGTTCAGGGCCGCGATGCGTTCACACTCGAGTCGGATATAGGACACATTTTAAAAGATAATGTGAACAGCCACACAAAAAAATCGGATATGGGAAAAAAATCGGAATTGAGCATTAAGGCCTGCAGTGTGAACGTAGTCTTAAATTACATACAGCTCTCTCACATGAACATAAATTACATGAACACAACTCATTTGGACCAGAAACATTTTGTGGTGAGTTCATTTAATGAAGATGGAACTGGTAGAGTCTCCCATCTTGCAGGTACACCCTGAACCCCGGCTTGAGGAAAAAATAAAAAAAACATCCCTTCTGATGCCCTTTTTCATACCCTGTCATGTCACTGGCCTCTTGCCACTTAATTAGTTGCAAGATGCTCCTCCAGGTGATTTTTAGAACCACTTACTCTTCCAATTTTTCTCCCCTCTTTCAACTTTTTTCACATGTTTTGCTTGAATGAAATTCAATTAAATGGTAAAATGACTCACTTTCATCATCTGAATGTTTCTCATGTTCTGAAATATATGTTTATGATATTTGCTGATCCTGCAAGCCAGGGTCTATGGGTACATGCTGGGGTGGTGGCGGTGGGGTTTTTGAGCAGCAGTAAGCTTGGCAGTTCTGCATCAGTTTACAAGGCAGCGATGGGTTTGTTCCATAAATAAATAAATGGACTAGAGGATGAAATTTGAATGAACTGTGTAGACATATGAATGTGGACATAACATATTGCTTTTGTTTCCTGCCTGAACTAACTCTGGAGTCGCCTCAATTCATATGAAAGTATGGTGCTTTTCCCAAAACAGACATCTACAGTGCTAAATAAACCCAAAAAAGAACAAAACAAGTAAAATAAGGCAGCAGTTAAATTACATGTCAGAAAATAAGTGATTCACAATCTTTAAAGATGCGCATTTTACAACTTAATAAAAAAGCAAAAATCATCATTGAGTATTCATGATCAGACTGATATCCTTGGAATCTAACTGTCTTGATGTTCCCATAACTTCTTTTTAGCAATATACATCTCACAAGAAAATAATCTTTATATTTGCACACCCACATAAAACACTGAACGCCAATGTATGCAGACGTAAGTTCAACAAAAGCAAAACAAAATCTGCAGTGGTATAAGTTACTGCACAACATGACAATATTCAGAAAATAAACAAGTTAATAAATATCACTGAACGATAGGTCCTTAGTGTGGTCTGCAGAGTGAGTGTAGAGTTCAGTGTGGAAATGGGTTTGGGACAGAAGCTGTTTGTCTGCACTGTAGTGTGTTTGGACGGACCTGTATCTTTTCTCTAAAGCAAGTTTATGGGCAAAGTGCAATGAGTCCTACAAGATGCAGGGTGGGTTCTGCAGAGAGGTGTAGATAACTTCCAGGGCAGGGGTTGTTTGTGAACTTCTGGGTAGATTTTATGAGCCTCTGTGCCTTCTTGTCAGCCTCAGAGCTGTTGCTGAACAACAGCAGAATCTCGTTTCAGAATGTTTTCAGTGACGCTGGAGTAGAAGGACACCAACAGCTGCTGTGACAGCTTGACTTAGAAAGATATATGTCGATAGTGTCCTTGTTGTGCCTTGTATACCAGAGACTTTATGTTGACTGGTTTTGTAAGGTCTTCTGAAACGATGGTGATGAGGAGTCTACAACTGGGGACACGCTTTATTTGCAGTAGAAGGAAATCTATTTATCTCTATGTCAAGCGTACTACTACATAGGGACTCTAAAGAAGCCCTTTTTTTCTACAATCAAAGAAACTGAAACCTTTGCTGACTTCTTGGCTGGAGGAGGAACTATTCCACCCAATGAGCCACAGCCAGCCCACAAATCTGAACTTCGACAGTTTGACGGTGTAGACTAATGAGTGTACTGACCAGCTCATTATTTGTTGTTGTCGCAAATAATTGTGCTCCCAATGTTTGATAGAAAGATGACTGCATAGTGCCCATCCATTTTCTGAAATGATGTCTTTTTGCTTTGTTTTGTGTCAATGTATTTATTGTTCACCGGTAAGTCAGCCTCATCACCCTTAGTGACTAGCCCAATCACTGTTGAGCTACCTTCTAATTTAACAGCATTGGCTTTTTGGTTTAGTGTGCAGTTTTCAATAAAAGAACACATTCTCCTTACAGCCCCAGAGCTCTTCTGCTGAGTAACAGAATACAAGTACAGTGGGGGTAGGGGTGGGTATTGGGAAGGACCTCACGATACGATACGCATCACGATACTTGAGCCACAATACGATACACATTGCGATATCCCGATTATGCGATATCCCGATTATTATATTCTACATAGTTCACCGAAAAATTTAAAAATGCATTACACATCTTAAAATCCAAGTTGTATATATGTACATCAGATGATAGTGATGGATCTTAAAATCCGAGTTGCACGTTCATCAGATTATAGTGACAATTCATGGGACAAACTGAGTCAAAACAATGTTTTACTATAACTATACAAGCTAAAGTTACAACATATTTGTACATGTTTTTCATATTATTTACATCATATGAAATTAACATTAAATTTAGTATGAGGTTGCTTTAATTATGTGGCAAATGATAATAAACACAAGAAAGATGGGTACTAAAACCAAGGACAGGCACAGTGATCAGACAGTATAGATATAAATCCATAAATAAATAAACCTCTGTCCATTATTTTTCATTTTTTAAGGACAGGCAATTGTGTTATATAAAGAATAAATTATAAAATGAAATAAAACGTGAAATAAAACCTGAGCTCAGTGCAGGGCCCTCCCAGGGTTGGTAGAGAGTGGCAATGCCCAGGACTGTCACTTAGGTAGGAGCACTGGGTGATATAATGGGAAAGAAATCGGGGATAAAAAATAAAAATAAAAAAATAAAAAATAAATAAAATTAAAAAAAAATTGATTTTCAAATTTTGAATATCGATATTGAATCGGCTGGAAAAGTATCGCGATATATTGCCATATCGATATTTTTGCCCACCCTTAGTGGGGGGTCCAAGTGAACGACACCCAGACTCAAAGCAAAATGGCAAACTGGATGCGATTCTCAAACAGAATTGCAGGCTAGCTGCGGTTTTTTCATATTCATTGTTGGGATGGAAAAGACCTTGGAGAAGTTGCAAGCTCGGCTTGGTGGAAATCGACCACAAATTTGAGTGTTTGGTGTAGTGATCCAAGCTGGTTTACGACACCTCAACTCACAGACGCATTCTTCCCAAATCCAGGGAGAGTGAATTTCACATGACCTTTTTTTCAATAGGTCACACCTGGGGAGGAATGGCCGTCTGGCACCTCATAAAGATACACATCTTATCCATAAATAAACCAAAGAAGAATTTGGGAGGGTCCTTAAAAGCAGGACGAGTAGAATCCACATCAACCTCTCCCTGAATAAGTTACACCTTGAGGAAAAAAAAAAAAATAAATAAATAAGAAATATATATATATCACATATATCACATATACAATTTTCCTTTGTAATCAAAGATGGTGCTCCGACGAGTTATTAAATTAAGTAGGAACGCTACATTGGAGTTGCCATTGATGTACCAGAGAGACTTTAAGGCAGACGGAAAGTTTCTGGAGTCGGCCTGATCCAAAACAACTTGTCATTGTTATGGAAATTGGGTTCCTGTCTGCTTGGCCTTGGCACGGCTGACTTATCTCATATCTTCCCTGGATGTTATGCTAACAAGAGGCTCTGCCCCGGCTACCCCACCGCGGTCACTTGTGGAACTTAACCAGAACTTATAGCAAGGCCGACTCATAATACTCCATTGCCATCAAGGACTATGACTGAAATAAACTGGAACAGAGTTCACAGACTTACTGCTCACACAAACACCCACACATGCACAAAACTATAAACACACCTCCCGCTACTGAATGCCTTTGCTGCTCCCCTTGTATGTTGTCTTGGTATGTTGTTCTTTGTGCTGAGGTGGGTTTTTTTCTTGCACTCTGTTCCTATCGGACACATGGTGTGAGGCCTTTTTTCCCTTCTCCTCTTCCCTAGTGTCATCCTTGTCTTATCTAATGTAAGGGCAGCACTGCCCCGCAGCTGCAATGCCTCAGGCACTTGTCTATGTTCTCTCTCTGAGATGGGAAGTACTGGAAAATCATTTTCCCTTCAGGGATTAATAAAGTATTTTTGAATTGAAAAAGATAATTGAACTGAGTGCTACAAAAAGAACAAACGTGGTTCAACAAATGCTAAACAAATGTAAACAAAAAAGGTGGGAAAGTAATAACGTGTTGGTGCATGGGGTTTAGCGACTTTGGTTCTGAAGCTACAGGTCCGGCCGTCACACTGATCTCAAGAGACAACCGGCAACCGTGAACCGTGATCTGCTGAGCAGCCCGGCTCTTTAAAGTCCATGCCTCCTGGCCCTTCAGCTTCCACATGGCCCGGCTCTGCAGTGTCCACTGGTAATACGCGACATAAATATGAAACAGCATTTAGCTTGTTATTTGTTGTGATTCATGTAGTTTTTGACCCATTTAACCTTATGTGTAATTGAAAATAAATGTGTTTTTACACTGCTTACGCAACTCTGAACAATTTCAGTCCATGATAACAGAAGTTACTGGTTGAAAAGAGGAATATTTTAAAATGAAATCCAAAAGGCTTATCCAGTGCAACATAAAAGTGATAATTTATATTACACAAGTCTTGCTGTAGCCTTCACCCGGTCATAATATGAATTAGCAGAGCACATTGTTTGAGAAAAAAAATTGAAAAAAGTGTTAAAATAAATGGAGAATGGGTTTTTAATCTTTTTTAGCGGGGCTTTGTCTGTTCTCAGATGAAAATAGATATATTTATTGATGTTCCAAAGGATATATGAGGAACCAAGAAGATTTGGACTTTGATGTGTTGCTGCTGGTGGATTATTGTGTGTTTGCAAAGCCTGCCTTGGCCCTTAACTCAGTGACGAATGAGAGGATGAAATGTCTCACCACATATTGCAAAATCAAATACAAGCCACACCACAAAATAGGAAGGCACATAGAGGACCTTAGTTTAAATAAAAAAGAAAGAGAAATGACAAATAAATATAATGGTGAAACATTTTTAAGAAACATTTCAATTTATTTCTCATTTGATGCGTATTGTTAGCAAGGGGTTCACTGTATTTGAGAAAATGTACCCACTAAAAGAAAGCTTCAGATTTTTTCATGTATTCTTAATTGCACATAATCACTCAAGCATCTAGTCCTGTTTTTGTACAAAAACATATTCCTGGTATGTTCAGACAAACGATTTAGTCACTGTTAGGATAAGCAAAGCTGATGTCTTGTTAGTACACCATTCATCCTGTTTTTAGTCTGAGCTAAGTGAGCCACTAAACACATCAACTCAATGTACAAGTTTTCTTTTCAACATAAGGACAGAAGAAACCAGATTTTGAGTTTCTATTTTGGTGACCAGTTTGTGTTCATGTTCCTTTGTCCTCACAGATGTATTGCATTTGGTTTGTTTGGGGCCAGACTTCTTTTATGGTGAATAATGGTTTTCTGTTCAGGGAAGGAATCCAAGTTCTTCCAATAAACTGGCAGAGGTATATCATAGCCCTCATTAAGCAGAGCTATTATGAACCTGCTGGTGCAGAGCGCCACAAGACAGGATGAAAAACTGGTTTGTTGGACTTCCATTTCTCTGGTGTGGGTGAGCAATGCAGCTCCCCTCTCCCTTAACATAATTTCAGCAGTTGTATAAAGTGGTTGTATATTCCAGCTGTGACATTTCTGTTCACTAATAAAGGAACTTATCTAGGTTTCTGTAAATTAATTATTTAGAAAAGCGTATAGGATTTTATAATGAACATAAATAAGTTAAAAATGTAATGTTTTATATGAGTAGGCGAAAATTCGGTAGGTGATCAATTTAAGAAGTATTTTTTTATTTAAGTTTGAAATTGTGTTCAGAGTGAGCTGAGGCTTGGGCACAGCAAATAAATAAAAGTTGCCCAATTATTTTGATGAGAGATAATTGATTTGTTGCCTTTTCTACCAATCAACCAGACTTTCTGCTTGTTTCCATGGTAGTTACATGCACTTGTCACAAGTATATTGCAGTGGCAGTGCATGAGGGAAACCCTGTTCATCCCTGGCTCTTAATAAGGCAATCTTTTCTACATACTAACGCTGTGCTGTGTACTGTACATCCCTGGCTTTCAATTCTGGTCCTCGTGGGCCAGTGTCCTGTGCGTTTCTCTGCTTCAGCACACCGTGATAAAAATGACTGTCATTATCAGATTTGTGCAGACCTTGATGACATTCTGATGTCGACCATTAATTATAATCATGTGTGTTAAAGCAGAGAAACATCTAAAACGTGCAGGACAGGGGCCCACGAGGACTTGCCTGCAAACTACTACTGTCATAGTACAGTAAGGGCCCAGCAGGCCATCTGCCAATGGTGCTGAATCAGGTAATAGCATGCCTACGCAAAATGCCTCAACAAGTGACAAGAAAGCTAAAGATGTTGCAAGAAAAAAAAGCACCAGGTATTTCATTAACACATATCTCTTTCCGCATTCGCCTTCTTTTTTTGTGACACAGCTTATTTGGGGCTCCTCAAAAGAGGGAATTGAATGTATTCAGTAAGCTGGCTCTAGCCCCGGGCTGCTCAGCATGACAGAGCTGGTTGCTTACGGACACCCATAGAGGTAGAATTATGATGTTAATCTCAAAATTCTGTGAACAATGCAAAGTTCTGTCACCATTTTCATTATTTAGCACTGTGTTGACTTGATTTTTGAGGTGTGAATAAAGACAGTAGAATCAATCCTTAAAGGGGACCTATTATGAAAAACAAGTTTTTTCTTGCTTTAACATATATAAAGTGGTCTCCCCTCAGCCTGCCAACTCAGAGAAGGAGGAAAACAACCAAATTCTGCAGTGTCTGTTCACCCTGCCCGGAGGATCCTTCCAGTGTCATGTGACTTTTACGAGCCGTTCAGATTCTGCTGTGAGTCACGACGGGAGCGATTTCCATAGGTCGGCCTCAGCTGCTGAAACCACGCCCACAACTAGACGGCCGGAGCGTCCGCCATTGTTCCGAAAGTATCGTGTGGCTGTTTCAACAACAAGGGACAGTAGAAATTAGGTTTTGCATCGACACATACCCTCATAAAAGGATCAGTACCAACAGTACGGACCCGGCAACTGCACACGAGTCAGCGGTAAGTGACGTAAATTTTTTATGTTATTTTATATTTGTCTACAAGTATGATCTTTGCATGGGCTAAGTATTTAGCTTAGCTCCATTGTTACCCGTTAGGTAACACTGGAGCTCTATTAGTAATACATTTTTTTCCGTATGGTTTCAGATCTTCCAAGCAATGCACCTGAAGCTGTTCAACGACACCTTCAGAAAACGCACGGTCCTTCCTTGAGCCAGCAATAGTGCATACATGTTATTTATATACTGTACAATAAAGTTGCCATTTGTGAAAATTCAGTGTTGTGATTTCTTTACAGTTAACATGATTCATTTGTCTTGTAACATAAGAAGTGAAATGATGAGGAATTGGAGTAAATAACCATGGTGTACCTGTTTAGAATTAAATTCAATCTTCCTGTGTGAAGACGAGGTGACTAAAGGCTGATTTATGGTTCCGCGTTACACAAACGCAGAGCCTACGGCGTAGGGTACGTGTCGATTTAACGCAGAACCGTGGACACGCTTTGCTACGCAGCCGCTGCTCTTCTGCCCGGAGCGACGCTTTGTCTCCTCCCCTGCTACACGTCATTCAAGCAGCCAATCAGCACAGAGCCTCATTATCATAGCCTCGTCTCCCCTCAGAATGAAGCACAGAAAAAGGCTTTAGAAGCGGTAAAACTAAAGACATGGCCCATAGGCTGAATTTCTGATTTATGTAGAAAAAACAAGCTTTAGATTGTTTTTAAGACATTCAAGGCCTGTTTAAAATATACATTAAATGCCATAATATGTCCCCTTTAAGACAGTCCAATATAAAATAAAGCAATGGAATTGATTTTGTCGCTGACGCTCGCATCGCATCGGACATGCTTTAATAGTGTACGCAGCCGGTTGCTCTTCTGCCCGGAGCGACGCTTTGTTCCCTCCCCTCCTACACGTCATTCAGGCAGCCAATCAGCGCAGAGCCTCATTATCATAGCCTCCCCTCCCATCAGAATCACTCATAGAGAAGGTTAGAAGCGGTAAAAATAGAGACATGGCCCAGAGGCTGAATTTATGATTTATGTAGAAAAAACAAGCTTTTGATTGTTTTTAAGACATTCAAGGCTTGTTTAAAATAGGTCTCCTTTAAAAAATAAAAAAAAGATCATATGGCTTGTTATGCTGCTTAGATACCACTGTGACCGGGAAGGGTTGGGGGTTGAAGCTCAGCAAAGCAGCCTAACGTAGGTATGTTTGGTGACGTTTGGAGGCTTCTAACCAGGGCTAGCCAGAGGACCACAGCTGGACTGACTATCTCATCAGCCTCTTGCAGCCGCTGGGTTCTCCAGCCAAGAGACTTCTCTTCCCTTCCAAGTTGACTCACCAGACCACTACCCAAAAATGAGTATTAGCAGAGCTGAAACAAGAACTAGTGAAGGTCCGCTGGGATCTGGAGTCACTCGCAGGCTTAGGCCAGTACTTGCTTTATCAGCGGGCAACTGCAAGCGGACGGCTGAGCAGCCAAAGGTCACAGCGGAGCTCTGCTAATGAGTAGTGTGTCTGTAAACATGTGAATACCATTTTATAAATTTGTGAATATTTAACGTTCGACTTTACATTTCTGTGGGTGAAAATTTCACTTACCTTTTCCTTTTTCTCTGTAGGCTCTCACAACTTTTATTTTCATGACTTCAAATTCAAATCGTATATATATGTTTGTTTTTTTTTGCTTTGTTTAGTTTTTTTTACACAAGAAAACATTTTAACATAAAAGTTCAGTTTTTTGTTATACAAGTTCTGATATCATATTTCACAAGGTTCTACATCAATTCTACAAGCATGTGCTTTCTAAAGTATTTAAACCATCATAAATTTCAGATGAGGAGAAAATAAGTAAAACTTTAGGAATTAATAAAATAAGGTGTTCTAATTTTTTTTTATTCAAGCACAACATTTTTGATAGAGCTAACACATTCTTTTAGGATATGTTTTTAAGGGGTTTTGAGTTTGTTCATCTTGCCAACACGTATTATCCACTAAGCTGTCTTTATTATTAACTGCAGCAAAGGATTCAGAGAGTAAGAGAACATGAATTATTTGTTCTCACATCTGTTCCCAACAATCTCATCAAAGAGAGTGATATGGCTGCTTTGTTTTTGTGTGCTCTGAATAAACGCTGAGCACTACGTTTCCTTGTAATCAATATTTCAGGCCACCAACTCTGTACTTTAGATGGCACATTAATATAAAAGCTATTGTTATATAAAATTGTTTTCATGTGTGGGGGCTCTTCGAGCCACCAAGCTGGATACAGAAATCAAGCCTAACACTCCTAAACAGAAATGTGCTAATTGCACAAGTTGCTGTCTCCTGCACTGAAGTCAATTTTTGACACGTTTTCTACATGCATTTTTCTCTTCCTTTTAAAAAGTTCAGTATATTTACTTTATAATTTTGCCCACAGTTGATTACTTTAGCAGCGGTTAATCAGTCCCTCATTCTCCTCACTGCTATTTTTCCAAGCAGCTCAGCCTTATGGACAACAAAAGACAGAAAATTGGCTTTAAAGGGAAAGTTCGGTTTTTTACAACCTGGACCTTATTTCTGGCATTTTTTATGGTCGTATACTCACCCAGAGGTGTTTGGTGTCATTTGGAGTCCTTCGGAAGATATTAGGAGTTTTTTTGCGAGCCGCTTCTCCATATAACGGTAGCGCATAGGGCACAGAGGGACACAGACGATGCAGCGTCTAAATAACACATGATTGCCGCGAAACTCTTAATTTCTTTTATGAATCACTAGATCTGCTTCCAGGACCTGTTGTAACATTGTGGCGCTGTCTGTGTAATAAATAAAATAAATAAATCAGTTTGTAAACAAGACCTCTGAACTCATGACGTCATCCCTGTGCGCGCATCGCAGACACAGCTCTGTGTACAGCTGGAGTTCACTACTGTTAGTTTACTGTTAGTTATTTGAAACATGTCTGAATATTTGTCAAATTCTGAGGTTGTGGACGACGACTTTGAATATGATGGACGTCCTTACCGTTTAGAGCCAGAGTATACGGCTGAAGAGCTCACTGAACGGAGGACAGAGTGCGCGCACAGAGATGACATCATGAGTTCAGAGGTCTTGTTTACAAATGGATTTATTTATTTTATTTATTACACAGACAGCGCCACAATGTTACAACAGGTCCTGGAAGCAGATCTAGTGATTCATAAAAGAAATGAAGAGTTTCGCGGCAATCATGTGTTATTTAGACGCTGTATCGTCTGTGTCCCTCTGTGCCCCAGGCGCTACCGTTATAAGGAGAAGCAGCTCGCAAAAAACTCCTAATATCTTCCGAAGGACTCCAAATGACACCAAACACCTATGGGTGAGTATACAACCATAAAAAATGCCAGAAATAAGGTCCAGGTTGTAAAAAACTGAACTTTCCCTTTAAAGGCTCATTGGATGCCCATTCACCATAAGTTCATATGATTATTTAGGGTCCTAATGAAAAATCACTTTTATACTTTGATTAAAAATTGTCACTTATAGTGTTAAAAAAAAACAACTACAAAAAAATCAAAATCAGCTCCCCATAAATCAGCCAGTTTTGGTGCATTTCCCTTTAAATGTTAATAAGCTCTAATCATACCGCCCCTCTCTTCTGCGGGGTGTTTAGACACAGCACACGTAGAGCGTTGCCTTGACAACAGTTGAGGTTTTAGTTTATGTAAATTATATCAACAGCATGATCTGAAGACACATCTGTGCAACCATATCAATTTGAGCCAACACAAGTGTCAGTGTTAAAATAATAACAAAAAAATTATACCATATAATACCTTACATAACATAATAAGTAATTACACACAGCATAGAATATGGATCAGCAAACCTGTGCTTGGAGTTCTTATTGAGAGCTGGGTGCCAACTTTGCACATTTGTCTCCGTCTGGCAGGCCCCCAGATGAAACCTTGGCCAATGTTTCAGATGCATTTGCCTAAACAAGAGCAAATCAATAATCAAGTAACAATTTACTCTGTAAGAAGCATTTACATGACTACATTGTGACATTTTCATTCTACATTCGGACGGTAAACTTAGTGGCAAAAATGAATCTTACTGTTTGTGGAAGTGAAGCCGGAACATGACTTGTAGGTACCGACCCAGCCGTCAGTTGTAACCTTTTAGCAAATAGTGAACTTTGTTTATAAAGCAGTCTGATTCTAAATTATATGTGCAAACTTAGATGAATTTGATTACACTGCACCAGAGATCATATTCCCTTCAAAAACAAAATCAAACCACTGCGTTTTCAGCGGCTCAGATGTCGGAACTTAATGATGAATGATTAATTTGAGGGTAGTTACCAAATTTTCTCCATTCATTAAAATGTTGGGAAACTTCATTAGAACAATTAGCAATTTTTCAATACAAAAATTTTAAAAAAGAGGGAAAAAAAGAATGAAAAAAGAAAAATTAAATGGCAAGAAATCTCATGTCTCAATTCACTGGTTTGTAATTACACGTTTTTATTTTATACTGCAATTTTAAACTGCAATTCCAAGAAAACGTAGATGCTTTGTGAAATGTAAAAGCTAATTCTTTGAAATGTTCGAAACATTGTATGCTGTTTTTATCAGTTTTATATAAAGTGCTAGAATTATGGTATGTCAGGGTTTTTGATTTGTCACTTCAGTAAAATCAAATCAATGCTCTTAATAGTGTTTTTTTTCTTTTAAATCATTTGCTCTACTTCATATCAGTCCGATGATTTTACCGGTGCAAGTTTGAACATGGAGGCGACTGTTATGACTTTTTATTCCAATAACCAAGGCACCATTTCAAGCTCATGCCTGCTTTTCTGATCAATAGAATTCACAAAAAAAATATATATATATTTTCTTCCTTCTCACAAAAGGTCATTTTCAATTACAGAAAAAGCTTATTTTTTTTAACCAATGTTAACTAATACAAAGAAAATATCCAATACCTGACCTGGCTGCAAAAGTGAGCCAATGTCTATTGACTCTAATGGTAAAATATCCAACTTTAGAGCAGAAATAAACATATTTACAGTCTGGTTCAACAAACCGCCTCAGTCTCAATCCCTTGATCCACACCAACGACAACTCTGAAGGGGTAATTTTATTTAAATAGTTTTTGCACCACGCCTGGAGAATTTATATAAAGCATTACATTTATTTCTAACATGATTGATTGACTGTCGGCTCAGCCAATGATGAGCCATTATCACTTCCTCATCCTTAATCCTGCAACCAAGTTTGGCGAGGAAGCCAGCACTGTGTACTAATCCAGCGTCGACTATAAGCGTGACAGTAATTTTTCTCATCATTAAGTCAACATGTTAAACAGCATATTTTGCTGTTGAAATTTGCCCACAGTTCTGCAGATATTTTGGCAGGGATCTTCTAAAGGAGCTGGTAGTCAATACTAACTTTGATTGACATACTGTATAGTGGGCGTGTTCTCATCTGCTCCCAGCACAACATGGCTTAGCCCTGTGCAAAGAAAAAGAGGTTTTAAAACCACTCTTCATAAACCCATGAGTCGTATGACTTAATGTTTTGTCCATTGATTTTTACAGTCTATAATTTTAAACACCTGTTCATACTCTTAAATAAACACTTGAGACTGCTAAGCAGTTTTGAAGCATTTTCCTTGGTAAAGCATTTTTACAACTTTGCATTTTTACAAAATAAAATTGAATTGAACAACAAACATGAAGTGGATTTAAAAAAAGAAAGGCATGAGGTATGGAAGTATCTCAGAAACAAAAACACTTTTATTGAATTAATACTCATTAAGTTACAATGCTGATTTACTGGAAGTCTGAGCCAAAGAGGTTTCACTAATTGTTGGGGAAAATCACAAGGGGCCCATGAGGCAGTCAAAGTAAATTAAGCCAGCCCTGAAACAATAATGAATAGATGCACTGTAAACTGGTGGACAGGATTTCCCAGATTAGAATGAGTAGTTTAAAAGGACAGTAATTTGTCCCAATTGAGGAAGTTTAAAATCAGTTCATTTTTATGTTGTGATGATGAAAAATTACTTTGTGGCATGGTGTACTGATGTTGAAAAATGTAATTTACGATACATAAAAAGCATTTTAAGTTAACTTTCAGCATTATTGGATACTCGTTATGACTACAGTTGTGATCCAAGTTGTCACGGTTTTGGGTTTTTTCACAGTTTTTGTAGTAAGGTCCATATTTAATTTTGAAATAAGGTAAAAACCGGTCCCTGCTGGTTCGTACTGTGTCTTACCTCCACTTATCATATACATTTTTGGGATTTTTACTGTTTAAGCTCTTGTGTTTTTGCAATCCTTCTTAGCAGCGCTTTTTTTTTTAAGTTAAATAAATCAATTTTTCCAGAACTATTGTCTCCTCGTCTCTCCTGCATCTTAGTCCTACTCAGCCACATTGTGTGTCAAGATTTTTTTTTTTTAATGATCTGCTTCCATTCATTTCGATTAATAGTACTGTGTGTGCACTAATTTCTTTTGATTTGAGGGGTTAAGGAGCTATATGAGCTAACCCAGAGTACATACTGTCTTTATGTCACAAAGTCACCTCAAAACATCTATTTCAGCGAAGGGGTCTGCTATTCGACTACGTTTATTTCCTGGACTGTTTTCACCAGGCGGCCAGAGCAGCTAACGGATTATTTGTAAACGACATTATTGAAATTTCTTGCCAGGCTCACTTTTTTTTTTTTTCCTCTCTTTTTCTATTTATACCAATGGCCTTTGGGGGCTATTTAGACCCTTTAGTATGATGACACTCAGCACTTTACTGTCAGCACTGCTGTTCCAAACTGAAAGCCTGAGGTTTAAGTAAGACAAGTTCCAAGTGTAATACCCTGTGGAGGTTCTAAATGGTGGAAATAATCTACAGGGGTGCACTGATCGCTCAGCTGGTGAGCAGAATCAGGCGAGTTGAGCCTGACTGGCTACCAACCGATTAGGCTCAGAGAAATTTGATTGTTTCTCAGTAAATGCATCATTAGTGCATTGACATAGACAGCCACGCACACTCAAGCATGCTCCTTTTAAGATACACTATGCACAGAAACTGTTGCTACTAGTTTCAACACAAGCTAGACTCAAGGATTTTAAAAATACATCCCATCAATTATTCAAGATTACTGAAAAAAATTATAATCCTCAGTCACAGAAACACGGTGATGGGCTGAAGTAACCAATTAAATGTCTCCTCGCAGTTCTTCAACTCACAAGTCTCTTCTCTTACTAGCAGCAGTTTGTGATTCTGGCTGGAATTTGATTTGGAAGTGGAAAATCTGATTCTGATATTTATTCATTTACTTATTTCGGATTTGACTGTTACATACAGTCAAATCCAAAATAAATAAGAAATAAAATATGTCTACTTTGTCTCTCATTACATCCAAAACATCAATGTCTCTGTAAATTATTTTAATCCGTATGTCTTCTTCAGCTAAGACGACACAATCACACCATTTTATCCAAGTTATTCATATCTGTCCCTGCACCAGTAGTGACCATGTGAATGTTTTAGTTCCAGTTTCCCTGATTTCAGTTGGAGATATAGACTGTCAAGATAATGTTTAACATTTGGGCACTTCATCTCAATCAGACCAAACTGACATGGTTCTGAAGTGTCACATATTAATCCATCTGGAGATGTCCTCAGCCAAGGAGCATCAGGGTGGATTACAAATCCACATGGGTAGTGGTTGTCCCTCTTCATCTGGCAAGACTCCCATGCAGCATCTCCCTCTAATTTAACTCCACGGTTTGCTGCCTGCCGGTTTCCATACAGTATCTGTTTTGCCGGTGTAGTGATCCAGGCCTGGTTCACAACATCTTGGAAAATGACAGATCTCCAAACCAGAGGGTGGAATAAAACATGAGCCCCTTTTAGCAAGTTCACACTAAAAGAAGAACTGCCCATTTAGACACACTACGTAAAGGAATACATATTTGGTCAAACAAAACAAAGAATAATTTGAAGAGCCCTGCAGTGCCTGGCACGAGTGGGGAAGTACAGCATTAAAGTCATAAAACTGATTAAAAAGAGAAGAACCAGACCTTAACCTCCCTCTCGGAGCAATCCACATCTCTGAGACAAAGATTAAGATTGGAATGTGTGAATTAACTTTGTTTAATACATCTTTAATGTGATGTTTTTCATTTTTTTGATACTGTTAATATTTCTATTTCACCATCATGGTTGAACAATTTATATGTCATTATATTTTTTTCCTTTTTGTGATATGAAACCATTTCCCTTTTTATTTTAGGAAAATGTGGTATTCCTGAGCTACATTATGCATAATAACAGTAAGGAAGTTATGTATAAGAAGGTCAAAATATATCTAAACCTTCTATCAGGTTAATAAGTTGAAATCTATAAGGTTCTTTTTCTTTCATGTTTTTATTTTATCCCAAAGAAATAAGAGGAGAACAGAAGGTTGAAATGTGTTAACATCAACCACTTAACAGCTGTAGGATCACTGAGGTGCTGCTTGACGCCCCCCGTGGGCGTTGATCACCCACTGAAGCAAAACTGAGCTGACCCCTCTCTTCAGGTCACTTTTTATTTACTTTTTCTTCTTAAATTTTTATCTTCTTCCTTTAAATTCTTACCTTTTCTTTAAATGTTTGATCTTAGTTTGAAAGTTTTATCCTTTGTCTTAGATTGAAAGCTGACTAAATTTAGCAGCTACGCTCAATTCATTTTAATAATTATTTTACGATAATTCTGAGAATTATCGTATTAAATTATCGTTGGGTCTAAACTCGTTTGTCCAACGAGAATCTTTGAGACCCGTCTATCCATCAGCTAAAGGCTAAATGAGAGACCTAGCCAGGCCACATCCATCAGGACCAACTGCAACGTCCCCAGGTCCCAGACATCTGGCTTCGGGGAATTCACAGAAGTTCACTGTTGTCTACTGTACACAGATTCTACCTTCAAATCCACAGCACCGAGAAAGGCAAAATTTATTTTTCTTTAAAGTTAAAGGGGACCTATTATGGCATCTAATACCTATTTTAAACAGGCCTTGAATGTCTTAAAAACATGCTTTTGATTGTGTTTGCTAAATAAATTAGAAATTCAGCCTCTGAGCCATGTCTTTATCTTCCCATTCTCTAACCTCATTATCTATGTGGGATTCTGAGTGGGCGGGGCTATGATAATGAGGCACTGTGCTGATTGGCTGCCTGACGCGATGACGCAAATGACGCGATACGCCGCTATGAAAAAATGGCGGAAGCTCCGGCTGGCGGAGTTAGTTGTGGGCGTGGTTTCACGCATCGCTCCCGTCGTTATGTAACGACAGGAGCAGAATCTGAACGGCTCGTAGATCCACATCACTCTGGACGGCTCATCCGGGCAGCTGTACAGACACTGCAGAATTTGGTTGCTTTCCTCCTTCTCTGAGTTGGCAGGCTGAGGGGAGACCACTTTATATATGTTAAAGCAAGAAAAAACCTGTTTTTCATAAGTCCCCTTTAAGCATCAATTTTTGTTTAGTTGTATTGTGTTCATTATGTCTTCAGATAGATATCCTAAGGTTTCTTTTTTTGTTTAGTCGTTTTATTTTTAATCGTTTTTAATATATTTTTATTTCAGGTTTTTGGTTAGAAAAACATCTCTTTATTTATTGAATAATTTCAGACATGTCAAAACCATTGTATAAGGTTAACTCTAGTATGAATCCATGCATCAATATCTCTTTATTTCCTCTCTTATTCTCTGATGTTAAGCAGATTAGTCTGGACTGCTCTGTCGAGGTTGTGGTTGAGGAGGACCCAGATGCAGGAGAGACGAGGAGGCAGGAGTTCCAGAGAAAGTGATTTATTTAACTTAAAAAACCAAAAGTGCTGCTGAGAAGGATTGCAAAAACACAAGAGCTTAAAAAATAAAAATCCCAAAACCTGACATAATAAGTGGATAAATGTTCCTTGAATGAATCTTTCATGATGTTTATTTGATGTACTCAAACCTATCCAAATTAGAACCTACTTTCAGATGAGAGATTGATAAATAGTTTATTTTTCCTTTGTAATAAAGGTGGTGCCCCAACAAGTTTGATAAATTAAGTAGGATCGCTACGCCTGAGGTTTCTCTTGCTTGACAAATCTGCCTGAAATTAGATGCAGTCAGTCTTGGTCTCCTTAGCTGATACCGTTCTGTGCTCTGGTTGCACATTAAAATGTACGTGCCTTTTAAAACACTGGGGGTGTCGCTGTTGCTCAGTATAGACAAACATGCAATCGGATGGTTGTAGATGGTCATTTTGAACAAGCAGAGATGGACGTGGTGGGGCTGCATGGAAGATTAGGTCACTTTTTCCAGCTGCTGGTTGAAGGTTGACCCTTGCCAAGAGCAGAATCAACCGGTGGAATTTCACAACTGATATTCAGGCTGCAAGTCATCGGCATTTCAGATGTAGGGAAATCCTGGTGCACCTCTGTGACTTAAGGTTTCTAGGATACATAGTAACATAGTGTATAGTAACATTTTTCAATCTCAACCAAAATTAACACACACTATCTATTTTTCAGCCAATTTAGTTTTACATTTTGTCTTTCTGCACAAAACTAAAATTGGTACTCTAAAATTTGGTTTGGCTTTGTCATTACTATCTTGAAGTACAGAAAGAGCAGGTTAATCACCACTTAGGCTTTTGCAGAGTCTGCAACTGTGTAAAGAATAAATTAGGTAAGTAGAATAAATCAAATACATATTTAATTCAGACATTCATGAAACATATTGAAATGAATCCGTAATATTCAGCTTTTACCGTATCCCCTCAGTTGTTGCTCTACATTTATCTACACTTTATCCACAGGCCCTGATTTAATATCCTGCCGTAATATGCAGGATATGGTAAATCAAGCATATCCTGAGCAGGAGCAAAATCATGGCGCATGACATGATACCTTTTTACTCAATTTGCGCCATTGCTGCTCTCCTTCAGTACAGCTGAACACAGGAGGATCCAATAGCATCTTCACCTGGGACTAATGTGCAGCCTGAAACAGCGAAGCAGCGCAGTGGTTGCATAATGCTGCTCCAGCAACACGTGTTTATCAGTTATGATGCAACAACTCAACAGGATTAGAAACTTTAAGTATCACCTGTAAAAGTGAAAAATCATGACAAATGATACGACCCTGGGAGTTATTTCAAGGAGGCAATCTCTGCAGTGCGTGCACTTGCTTATTTACCCCTCTGAATGGTTTGTTCCAATTACTCAATTTGTTCCTTGACCTATTTAAGGAGCAACAAGTATGCATTCGTAAAGGCCTTTGGATGTCTCGACCAAGCTTGCTGTCCATCCCACCTGCACCCCGGCTTCCACCTGTGGGTGGAGGGGGGTAGTCCTACACCCCTGTGTTTGATATGTATCTGATATTTGGGCTTTGCCTAAGTCTAGGGGTAGTGGAAACATAAATACGATCACACCTCTTCTAGGTCACCAGCAATTATGTTAAAAATTGTGTAGTTTTGTTTTTCTCTTCACTCTTTTCAAACTCTTAAATGCTTCTTAAGCATACTGTTTGTAAAAGTGATGTTAAAAATCTGGATTAGTAACCTATCCCACGATCCATGTAATGATATGGAGTGAATATAGTTTTAGAGTCATTGTTATTGCGATGAAAATATTATACACAGTTGGCCTACTTTTAAATTCTTATTTGGTTTCCAAGATTCCTTTGGGGAATTTGCAAATGGAGGCGTGACAGACTGCTCACTTACTGAATTCTTTGTTTTATTTCATTTTTATGCTGTGGCGTTCCTGGAAACAGAACTGAGGTTCATCTTTGCATAAGATTTTTCCATTTTCGAGGTGGAGTGGAGCTCTTCATTATTACACATCGTGTTGGATTTATGCCAAATGACCTGTGCATTAGTATAGTTCACTGATCCATACATAAGCACCATCGCCGCTGATTTTATTGACCATTCCTTTGAATGGGAGAGTGTAACAAGACAGTTAGTGTATTTGTGTGTGTGTGTCTGTATTTTGGCCTTCAATCTGTATATATCTCTCTTTTTATTGTTTTGTTTGGACACATCCATAGTCCACTTTGTGATATAGCTTAGATCCTTCACTGTGTGCATTAAGGTGTTGAAGATCCTTTACCCGTCAGTGGTGATGAGTGCTAACTAATGTTTGCAGATTGACAGCATGAGTCAGCATCAAGTTTAACAAGAAACTGAGGCTGCAGAAACTAGGTCTATGTTCAAGCCCATCACAGATGAGATGAGAGGTAGATGGGTTGCAGAGGAAGCATCCACTCAAAATGACATAGAGGCCACAAAACACATTCCTCTGATGCTTCTGAAGTGCTCTCGCTGACTGACAGTAGCATACAATTTCTGCTGATTTATTCTGAAGGATGTCCTCGCCTAACCGACAGATGGGGGGCATTTGTCTCCCTGTCAGTGGAATGCACTTTGAGTAGCATTTAACCTCCACTCCAAAAATCCAAGAGAATTAACTCTTCAGTCCTATCGGGATTCATTTAAACATCTGTTAAACTGTTAAAATCTGAACATTGAGAATATTGAGTAAATATTTAAAAATACTTTTAAAAGATACAGTGACAAAATCAAACACATTTGTCATTACTATCTTATACCATATGAAATTAACTTTAGAGCATTTTACATTATAGGTATACATTTTGGATGTTTATGGTAGTGTGAATTTTGAAGGATTAGTTAATTTTCCTGACTATAAGGCCACTATGAGGGTTTTCAGTCATGAAACCGACCTCATTGTGAGGTTTGACATGTATCTCGGGTGTTCTGATCACAAGCAGACAGTTCTAAGTCTGTCCTCACACCTGGCATTAAACTGTAGCTTTTTATTCCTCTTGGGCAACCTTTTGCAGTGGGATTAAGGCTGAGCTCCCTACATGGTTTCTCCATCAACGTGCACAAAACCGTTATGGTTTTGCTGACGTTCCTACAGTTTCATGGGTCACCTGCACCAAAAGTAACATGCATGGGCATGTAATTGGCCTTCAACACATTGAGGAGGTGTTATTTTGCTCTGTGTCCGCTTCGTCTGGTGTTTTGTTGTTTTTTTTTGCATGAATGGGTAACTGATCTTAGTGCATCTTTAGCTGACGTGTCCAGTCAGTTACAGATTGTTGAATAGCACATTGCTGCCCACAGAGGACTCAGCAGATCCTTGCAGACTGGTGTAGGTGACAAAATCGAGGTCGCACAGGGCTTGTGCACCAGCACATTTGGAAACCATGATCTGCCTTTTAGTCTCTTCGTTTGAAGTAATAGGCCTATGTCAATCATTCAGCAGTCAGCTAGGGCCTCAGTGGATCTACAGATGTGGTTATATACTCCCAAATGGCTTAATTATCTTGAATCTTATAATTATTCAGCAAGCCTCTACTCATTTCAGATAAGCCTGAATTGCATTTATTGTATATTTTCTACAAATATTTCAATGAGCTCACAGATGTAATTACCCAACAAATAAACGTGTAAAAACAAACATGCATGTTACATTAAGAGAATAATATTCACTTTATTAGAGCTGTGAAACGTTTTTCTCACCTCTCTCACCACCTTCAAGACTGTAGTGTTTACAGTCTTGAAAGTCTTGATAGAAGTTGTGAAATACTATTCAGATAGTTTGGAAAGTTTCAGCTATATTAGACCAAGATATTGAATTTCAAAGTTCACCCACTATGTGTATCATGTCCCATTTATCCCATATTCTGAAACACTGAAAGTACACACATTAGTCTGTTTTTGATTTGGTTTATTTTTCCATTCTCAGTTTGGTGACTTGTGTGCTATATGTGGACCGTCTGGTTTTAAATAAAACAACTCTTTTTTTGTTCTTTAGTATAAAGCAGGGGTATTCAACTAGATTCGGTCGGGGGCCACATCTGCAAAAGGACTGTATGGAGAGGGCCGCACAATTTGAAAATGTGGGGGTTTTCAAAATGTATTTTGCACTCAAAGACGAAGACTTATGTAAATATAATACATTTGTATTATACATTTGAATATATCTAGTTTACATATGAATTATGTATTAATTGTCTCGAGATTTAGTAATTGTGAATGTTAAATATAATATTCAGATAAAGAAATATTATTTTGAATGCAAGTTCATTTTGAAACCATGTGCGCCCCGTGACCGTCTCCATCACCAAGCGGCTTTTCCAAATCCAACTCAGCCTGGATCATTTCTCGTGTCCTCTGCTTTTTCCCCACATCCAAGTAATGATCTGACATGCTGACAGGTTTGCTGCGTTTAACACTGCTCCCTCACTCCAGCTGTTATTAACTGTTCGGTTTTTTCCCCACTTATTCCACCGAACACCGAAAGCGTTTTTTTTGCTATTTTCGGCCGAACATTCGGTGCATCACTATTATTAAAAAAAAAAAAAAAAAATTGCCAATTGAATATCCCTGGTATAAAGCATCAAAACTGCCACTTCCTCCTTCCAACTCTTCTAAAGTAAGTCCAGGCTGATCGCATCCTGAAATGGAATGACCAGTCGGTCACTCACAGTGAGAAAATGGAACGCCATGTAGCCAAGACTCCCAAATAAATTATATTGTGGAAACCATGGACACCAAGAAATAGTGCGCTGCCCTTTTTATTGATCCTTCAAAAGGCATTTGATACAGTCGATCAGAGTGTTTTATGTCAGCGACTGATCAGACCATGCTGTTGGCTGGTTGTCTAACTACCTTTCCAGCCGCAAGCAGTGTGTGCAGTCCGATGGTCTTAGCTCCGGGTTCCTAAACACTATAAATGGTTTCGTCTTAAAACTATTACCAAATAATTCAGCTTTTTAAAAACATTTGTAGTTTTTTTAAATATTACCATTTAAAAGTGAAGAGAATTCTGCAATTATAATGGATTCAAATGGAGGAGCCTTCAGCCATCCTTGAAAAACTCATCTTTGAGAGCTCACTATTTACACATACCTTTGCCTTGAGACTCAAGGTGTAAAAATGTCACAAGACTTTGGAGTACAACATATTAAAGCTGTGTTTTGAAGAGGTTTACGGCATTTGAGATATGGTAATTTCATTTCATTTTCATTTCATTTTTATTTATTCCATATCATGGAAATAGTTCACATATGTTCCATTCCATGATGGAAAAAGGGCAAGAAGAAGAAAGCCTTATATACCAAGGCCCTTTCTCAAAAAAAATAAAACAATTCATATGAAGATGGTCTGTCCGTCTGTTCAACAATCATTACTTATATAATACCAAAAAAAAAGAAATAATGAAAAAAAATAAAAAATAAATAAGAAAACATACACACTAACTCACCAACAATATAAAAACAAAAACAACAAAATATATTTTACCTGTTAAATTCATATTGTCTAATTGTGTGGTCTTTATACAATTTCTTGAACTGGTGAATATTTTTACAATCCTTTAAATCAGTTGTTAAGGAGTTCCATAATTTTACACCACATACTGAAATACACATTTGTTTTAAAGTGGTGCGTGCAAACGGATGTGTAAAATCAAATTTCCTCCTATGGTTCTTATCTTCTGAAACTAAGTTTTTAGGATTTTTTTGACAAATTTTCCCGCTAAACGTACACGTACGTGCTGATGTCATCCACTCTAGCCTCTGAGCGAAGGAATAATCTGGAAAAATTAAGTAACAAACCTCTCTCTCGTCCACACATTTAACTCAAACCCCATACATTATGTATCAAAAAAGTCATTTTTGTTTGCTTTCAGAAAATAAGACTTGTTTGGCACAGAGACTGTTACGTTATTGCCGAATCAGCCCAGACACAGAGTGTCAATAACCTGCTTATCGGGCGACAGATGCCATCTTTGGTGAAGATAAAGATTGGTACTTTTAACTTGCTCTAAACCATAATTAAAACCTTAAAAATGATGTAGAGGGTTCAGAAAAGGCCTCCATTTTTCAGTTTTGCACTAAAACACCCCCCCCCCCCCCCATTTTTAAAAGATTATTCAGAACTTCTCCAACTATTTAACACTTTTCAACTCTATTTGACATCTTATTAGACTGGCAAGTCAGTAGATGGCGCTCTTTCGCCCCTGTGAATGACTGAGGGAACAGTATAGTATTGGCCCCACGCATGCGCAGTTAGTAGTAAATCGAAAAGAAATATTTTATTTTTGTTGATGGAATCTGATTATTCTGACAACAGTATTAAGTATTTGGGAGTAAGAAGACAAAATGTATTTTGCATTTTATTTTTGTCTTGTGAACAGTATTTTGACATGATTTGGTTTATTGTATTTTTGTAAGTATTAGATAAAAGATATCATAATTATCTTTGAGGCTATTGTGAACCACTAGTTTGTTGGACTGTTGAACAGTATTTTGATACTGTATCTTGTGATTATTGTGATTTTGATATTGAAAGTAAATTGTAAAAGAAGGATTTAGTTAGTAATAAATCTGGCTGAGTAAAAGCAACACAACAAAGGTCTCCTGTTCCTCATTATTCACAGATCCACAGTGCACCCTTGCCTGTGTATCGCTTGTGCCGATCTAGATTCCTCTAGATCTGAGGCCGGTTACAATTACATCATAGTGTTCAGAAAATACATCTGCCACTAACAACGTAAGAATTGTATTGATATATCTTTCCGTTTCTGCACAGTGATCATTTGTTTGAAGGCTCAAAATCGCTGAGTCAGTCGAGCAGAGTGACGGAGACTCAGGCCCCGTTTACACGTGGCAAAAACGGTGGTGTTTTCATGCGTTTTGGCCGTTCGTTTACACGAAAACGAAGCTCAAAGTCACCAAAAACGATCATTTCTGAAAACTCCGACCAAAGTGGAGACTTGCAAAAACTCCGTCTTCACGTTTGCTTGTAAACGGAGAGAAACGGACATTTAGGCTTCAGAACGTCACATTATGCGACAGAAACGTCACCAGCGTCATGTGTGCGACCTGTGTTTTGTTTGGCCACCGTCAACATATTCTTGTATTTTACCTGTTTTATATTCTAAAGTCACACTTAAAAGTAACTCCACTTCTCTGTCACTCTAAACGAAAGTCTCTCGTTCATCTTGGAAGTAACTGGAAGTTACACGTGTCATTTGTTGACGTTTTTTTCCAGATTCTGATTGGCTAGCATGACTTCAGCTACTCGTTACACTGCCCCCTGTAGGTTTGGCTGCTCATAGCACCATAACAGCATATTTATGCGGGTTCGTGTAAATGATGGTATTTTTCAAAACGTAGAGGGGGAAATATCAGTTTTTGTAAATACCCGGCTACGTGTAAACGTGGCCTCAAGCTTCTGCAGGCAAGAGGCTAACCAGTGTTCCAGCTCTACAGCTGCAGCTTGTTTATCAGATAACGAGTGTCACGTTCATTACATTAATGTTAGATAAATAATACCAACATCATAGCGGAGGAGATTCCGCTGTCAACTGTCTTCATATTATAAGATTGTCATGTCCTTGTAACGGGCTAAGCGTCTATGAGCGTACGTGCGTGTGTGTGAGGCGCGTGAACGAGCGAGAAGGTGTGTGAGCAGCATCTTATGAGTGGAGAAGCCGACCGGGAAGGTTTGAACAGTGTAACCAGACAGATACAGCTGCATGTACAGCTTCAGTACAGGAAATACAAGCGTTGGGCTCCCAGCTGGAAGTGTCCGTGTCTCCGTTACCAGTTACTGTCATTTTTGAGCAGGTTTCAACTGCGATCGCTGCTTGTCCCTGGAGTGAAGAGCAGGTCCTCTGTGCTTATGACTATGACCAGCACACGTACAACGTGATTTGAAAAAAAAGAAGTGAGAGATGTGTGAGAATTTAACAACTTTTTGATCCTTTTGTGAGTGTGTCGATCATTTTCAGAGAATTTTCAGAATGTGCACCTTCTGTGGGACAGAGAACCGAAGATGCAAATAACACTGCCTACATACATACAATAATCACAATCACTGTATTGCTTAACAGCATAAACACCCAGGCAGAGGCTTCTCTGTCACACAGACTGTAGTCTTTACCAAGGTTAGGTCTTTGGTGCTGATAAACAGAACCATACCTGTCCTGTAAAACATATTAAAAATTAAAGAAACATACTTGCAAACATGTATGTGTGATTGCCATGGTAGGTTTGTTTAATTTCATATTTGTTTTACGGGAGTGTGGAGTTAATCCAAGTCACTCACTTACCTGGCAGTCTTGGAAGTGCTCGTCTTTGGGTTCCCAGAGGAACTGGAAGGGAATACGTTTAGGGAGAATAACGGCGGCCTTGAGAACTCAACACACTAGTATTTAGAAACCCAAAGAAACAGATGAAGGCCTGGCAAATTTTGAAAATATCAATTTTGACAATACAAACAGCGTTTAGAAAATGTGTTTTTAAATTTACAAACAATTTACAGAAAAAGCTGCATATACCTCCGTCTTACTCTGAAGTAGAGCAGTGACAAACAAAGCTTGTGCCCACTTATTGGTAGAACGTATGTATCATCCATGTATTTCTATGCTTTGGTCTGACTTCTATTGCTAGATTTTCTATAAGGCTACAGAAGAGATGTAATATAATCTGACATATTACATTTTACTAGTATAGTTAATCTGCATTGATAGTCTGCACAATGCTCATACAGGCAGTACAAAATAAAATTCCTGAGCTATAAACTACAGAAGACAGAACACATATCATAAGAAATATATACATACTCATACATGCACATGTATTACCTCACAAGTCTTCAGGAAACAACTGCTATTGTAATCAACTGCTCTTATAATGAACTTCCAACATCTCTTTTGTCATGTTTCAGACATTTGTTGCACAAGCAGGGCACAAGCATTTACTGAGTGCTTTAAACTTAGCAAGAATATGAAAAAAACATGCAGAGATTTTATATGTATATGTATGTGTATATACATACAAATAAATGGAGCCTCTGGAGCTGATTGTGCACAGATAATAATGCAACATGTATTGCACACTACTGAGCTCAATATAAATGTTGGATAGGTTATTTTTTGTATTTGCCATCAAATAAAGAACATTGTGTTGTCTATGAATGATTAGAAACAATATCCTGAATACTGCCAGTTAAAATTAGGTATGGCTTGCAGTCGGAGTAGTACCAAATATTGAAACCAAGGAAATAATAAGAATGGAAAGCAGGAACAAGGTGACACATAAATTGATTATGTCTGCAGGCAACTAAATTACCATAATGGTCTGCTCCAAAATAAATTATGTGATGTAAGTAATAGGGATCCAACAGTTTAGAAAAATCATCGGTGAAAAATGCACTTTTAGGAGAGATATTCTTTCTCCACTATTGAGGAACTTAGGCCCATTATTATCCGTGGATTATTTGTTGCCATGATTCCTCAGCATTGCACATTAAGGAAGGAGCTGTAAAGAAGAGCTACGGTCTCCACACGAGGAGATTTACAGCAAGCAGGGTCTCACATGACAAATGAGGAGCTTGGCCCACATTTATTTATGGCTACTTAAAGCTGTCATTTGGAGATGATAAAGGGTGACCGCTTGATTAGAAAGTGCTAGATCGGTCCGGTCCTCGGGATCCATGATAGGAACAGATGAGATAAGGAGAGAGGGTGATAACACCTGTGAAAGTGTTTTTTTTCTTGACAGGTTCACTGGTTTAGGATTTGGCGCTGAAGTAAAGGAGGACTGAAGAGGGTGTGAATGACAGGTGTCAAATGTTAGCTTTAACATTTATGTCAAAACTGCAGTTGTGAAGGCTGGACATTGAAATAAAAGCTGAACCGGGTGTCATGCAATGAGGGTTAAGCCAAATATTCAAAAAAGAAAAGAAAATGTAAATTAAAAAGAAAAATGAAAATGCAAACGCACAAAGAAAGATATAAAGAAAATGATGGTGGTAGTTCCCTGAGGACATATACAATGAAATGAAATTAATAACAATGAAAAAATAAATATAGATTTCAAGAAACCATCATTATTACATAATGACCTTCGGTTTTAAATATGGTTTCCTCATTCACTTGTTTTATTCTTTTTCAGGGAAATCTTTAAATAAACATTTAACACAATGAATCAAGAGCCAAATGCTTTTATTTCTTCGTTTTTTTTATTTATTTTTTGTACATCTACGAATGAGAGGGCACTTACCAAACCAGTTTTGCAGGCACTGAGATTGGAAAACTAAAACAACGCATAAAAGTCTCCCCTCAAAGCAGAGTTTTCAGATGTTCAGCTCTTATCCCAAGAATTCAGCACGCTTATCCTCCATCTTCTGTATTAAATGGATCTTCTTCTGCAGTGCAGTTAAGCAGTGGTTCAAAGACTGATAGGCAGTCAGCCCCTTCTTTTCTAAATTACGGCGGCTGTGCCATCTTGTTAAGTGGATGGTTAAGTATCATGGTCTCGCTGAAGCGTGTTCTGTTGGTTGATGACTTAGATCTGGTGTGAGATAGTGAGCCTGAGACACCACACATTACTCGCAACAATCTTACCATTTTGGTCACGACTCAAACTGCCACAAGAGGCTTTAAACTTTGCAGTCTTTTTTTTTATTCTTGAGCGCCCAAGCTAATCTATTAGAGGACAAGTACAGTCATTAAATCAGAGGTAAAATAGTGATCCTATCATTAATGCCTGACGTCTGATGTTGGCCAGGAAAAAAAATCGTATCTGATATTTTGTTTTCATTGCAGGACAGTCATTTTCCAACTTTTGTGAAAAAGTCATTGAATACATTTTCTTTTTTTATTTGTATTATTTCCCTTTCTTGAAAAACATAAATCACCTCCAACCGTTAGACTGCTGTCACAATGCATCACCTCGTAGAGGAACTTTGATGGCAAAATCTGGTTTTCACATGTAAACGTCAGTGTTATAATGCTGTCATTTAGTTGTTTAAGGCATATGTCATTATGAACAAATCAACTGCAGCAAATCATCAAAAGTGAAATTGTTATCGTCAATTACGGTATCACAGAATCGGAGTGGAATGCAGGACGGTGTTGATGTTTCACTAAGACCACCGTTTGTACACTGCTTTTCATGATGCCATCCATCCATCCATCCATCCATCCATCCATCCATCCATCCATCCATCCATAGAGTGCAGTTTAAGAAATGACCATTAACTTTTTAAAAAGGAAAATATATGCCCTGCCTTCTTGGGGGAAGGTTAGATTATTACACTCAAAGCCTTATATGTGTAATGCATTACAATAAAAGTGCTCCTTTCAGAGAGAGACGGTTCTCCTGTTCTAGCCTTTAACAAACAGTAGCTTACACATAGCAGTAACTGTCCCAGGATAAATGAATTCAGCCCATAAAATTGTTAGTTGCAATGGTCTTAATTGTGTTTTCCGACATGGGGAGTTTCTCTGACGCAGTGTCGGCCGTCTTCAAACACGAGCAGCTTCACATCAAAGTGATTTGAGCTTTCACTTTGTCATGAGTGCAACAAATGGTGCAAAAAACGGTGTGTTTCTTACTTGCTGAAATGCAATATTTTGTTCATTTTGTGGCAAACAAGCATGGTATCAATTTTTCGCACTGACACACAGAGTTGTTTTGGCATCATGTCGCACTGTAGCCTCGATCCCTGTCTACAACGCGACCGGCTAAAGCAAGAATAAAGTTTTTGAATCAACAACTACATACTTTCATTTAGCTGTAATAAAGTCTCCAACAAGTTCAAAGCCATTAGGAAACATATCTGGTCAACCACGCTACACATTACAGCTCTGTGTCTTCTGTATGAAGGAACTGCTGGTTTCCCTCTGCTACATGGAGACAAACGTTTTCTGCAGAATGAAGCCGCATCCTTCCTCCCTCCAGACTGAGAGGAGGAGATGACAGAGTGACTGATCTGAGGCCAGCAATAATATATTTTAGCCACTTTGTTTCCAGCTGTGATACTGAGTTTATATGGAGAATTTGCTGCAGTAAACATGCTGCAGCAGAAACTAAATGTACTTTTGAAAAACCACTACTGATTAACTAAATGGTTTAAGTTTCTGTTCACATAGATGATTACTCAGAATGCTTTATGTATTTGCATTTGTAGTACAGTTTCATGGTTGTTATTTGCATGTTATTGCTCGACAAAATGCTGCTAAATGCATTGTTTTATTCATGCATTATTTTTCATTTGAAATCTGCAATTCATGAACAAATATTAAACTGTTTCAAACAATTCACTATTTTTATCCGTATTTTTTTTGTGGAAAAAAAGGAAACCAACCCATGATGCCGACCAAAAACATCAGCATCATAAAACGGCCACCGGCTGCTCTGATTCCTAAAAAAATCAGCATCATGCTGTTGGAAACCAATGTCTGTAGACCTGTGCTGAACCCTATAATGCCGGCTATATGGTATTTGATACATGAATTGGGGAGACCTCTGGACCACCCCCGTAATTAGAAAAGGGGGAAAAAAAGTTTTATACAAAACAAAAATGTAAAAAAAATAGATAAACTTACCTACTGTATTCATAATGATATGAAAAATCATTATATAGAAATTATTAAAGGGGACCTATTATGAAAAACATGTTTTTTCTTGCTTTAAGACATTCAAGGCCTGTTTAAAATAGGTATTAAATGCCATAATAGATCTCCTTTAAATACAATATTGATTAAGGTTTTTATTTCAATATATAATCAACACTTCAAATAAAAACAAAACAAAGTTTTGATGAGGTGTTATCAATGGTATCAATGTTTTTCCTCCTTGTAACTAATTTACTATACTATACTATTTACTATAAAATACTATATTTACTATATAATTGCGATAATTGTGACTCAAATATTTGTGTCAAATAATCCTGCAGCAGTATGGCTGAAAAATTACAACAATACTTGTCACTTTTCTTAAAAAAAAAAACTGTCCCCTGCCAGTCTGCCTTTCAAGATGATTGACACGGGGATCCGACTAAATACTTGTGTGGTGTCCAGCGTGTGGTAAAGCCATAAATAGAGAGAGCAGTGAATGTTCCTCTGAGTGGATTATCAGTGATTACTGGCTCCTCTGGTTAGTACCCGTGTACTGTACATCTCATTCTTGGACTCTCCTCTTGGCAGGAGACCCGGCTCACTTATCAGTCAGCAGTGAACTGTGCAGACTTCAATGTGCAGACTTCAGTCATGTCAATCATTGTTGACATCATCATTATGTATTTACTTAAAGATACAGATCTCTGAAAATGTATGAGTATTTGCTCATTTAAAATTAAATGCATGTGTGATACTAAACATATCAGATATACTAAAGCTAATTTCAGCAACAACTTGCCATTATCTTTCAAAGTTACTGTCTTGCACTTTTTGTTACTAAAATAGGAGAAAGTAAAAAAGATGACAGCCTCCTATGCCCTAAGGAAATGGATTCCGACGTATATGCCCTTTTTTATCCCAACAGTTCAGGAAATTTGAAATATTGAGTTGAGAATAACTGAAGAGTGAAAACACCACTGATGATTCATTTTTGAAATGTTGAAACTTTTAGGAATTTCACATTTTAGACAACAATCTCCGACAAGTAATGGATTTATGAAACACACTGTCCTGAAAGTGGCAATCCTTTTCCCTTTTTTATGCATTTATGAGCTTATTATTTATGAGTCTTGTGTTCTCAGTTTGGAGGATTTAGTAGAAACAGTAACAGCTATTCAGACCGAGGACCATATTTTCACCATATTTTCACCATCCAACTCAGCTTTAATAAATGTCATTTTGGTTTTGGATTTTTACAGCGTGTCACTTCAGCATCAGACAGTTACACAAACTGGACTCTCTTAACATGTACTGGGTTGTAACTCGAATGAGCTGCGGTAAAGAAAATAAAGTAAATAGTGACATGGTGTGAATATATCTATAACAGTTTAGGAATGTGCTTTGAACTCTGTAAGGTTTATCCTGCATGTCCTGTGACACAACGCCAGGCATTAAATATAAAAGCACACCTATTTTATTACATCTGAGTTGGCCAAAGTAAATGAAGGAATTAGTGTTTTCTTTTGTCAACATTTTTTTTTTATTATTTGGAGTTGTAAAACAACTTAAGAGGTTAAACATTCTTAAGATGTCCGGGCCACATGAGGCAACTTTCTTTTAGCAGCGTAAGAACAAATTGGCCAAGATTAAATGGGGGGGGGGGGCACCTGCATAACTGACATCTTGGGCTTCAGCAGAAGAGTCTACTCGTTCATGCAACAACAGCTTCATAATAAAGTGTGAAACATCAAGCAGGAGCCATAAAAAGCAACAACACATACATGTACAGTGTTGTGGACTCGTATGTGTAGTTTTGATTTTTTTTACCTTAGTTTTCTTTTTCTTTTACTTTCAGGCATATCACATTTCTGTTTGGATTCCCTGAAGCCTGCTATTATCTCAAATAAAGCTGAAATTAAAATTCCACGCACAGGAAGAGTGATCTTGTTTTTCCTGGCATCTAGGCGAGGTTTAGAGCATTGCTGCCTCCCACGGCTAAAGAACAATGACACACTTGATCTTTGCAGGTAGAAATCGTGTGGTGGGAGAGTTCCCGCTGAAGATGCATGTTGAGACACTTGAACCGTGTAGGAAAATAAAATAAGTCACAAAAACAGTACGATAGGATACACATGAACGGTGAGAGCAGGTTAGCTGCACTGTTCCTGACACTGTTGAAGTGTACACATCCCACACGTGCTACTTACTTGAGATCTTGCACAAACACAGTATGGATGTCTGGTATCCATGTCAACAGACTCACCTGGGTGCATGTCCAGTACACACGACTACTGGTACCTTGGGTGACAAAGTGAAGGCTTTCCACAGGTGTTCCCTCATTTTTTGTAACTGACTTATTGGGCAAATCATTTGGTCCAGATAAATAGCCAAATGCAGTGTTTATTTACCTGTTCTCATGTAACTTGGTACAGTTGTAGCCAAGGAGTTGCTGAATCCAGGAAGTGGTATCTTTATAATTATATGCATTGCTATCATGGTGTTTTCCACTGTGAAAACTAAAAAAAAATTAGACGAGGATAAAAACGTCATCTTTTTTCTTTGGTTTATCACAATTTGCTCAAGCATGTGAACATTCACAGTTTTTCTGACACTGGAATGGTATTCTGTGAGGTCTTAGCTCTCCATTGAGACCATGATTATGCATATTGCCCTTGCATATCACCCGAGGTGATGCCTTGTGACAGCAGTCTAACAGTTGGAGGTGATTATGTTTTTCAAGAAAGGGAAATAATACAAATAAAAAAAGAACATGTATTCAATGGGCAATTATGGAGATATTGTTGATTTAATTTGGATAGGCCTGTTCAGGAGAAATTCACCTCCAAAATCCCTAGGGGTTAACAGCGTGCATTAACATTTCATATAGATAAATAAGCTACCGGTATATTACCAATCAACTTTGGATGCATTTCTCTGTAGGTAGAAACAACAGGTTTCTCTTTCAGTGCCAGCATGTCTGTTTGTTTATAGCGATTCAGGGGATCTGAAGGACCCAGTGGACTCGTTGGACCTGTGTTTGAGTAACAACTAATCCAAAACGACGCAAATGCATTAAAACAGTCGGATCTGACATTACATGTACTTTTCAGTCAATGTGCCATGCTTGGAAGCCTTTGAAGAATTGTGTTTACCACCTCGGCGACAAAGGCACGGACACCCGGTACATGGGGTTCAATATTCATCAAACTGCAAAACAATGAAAATGTGTTTTTCAAAGAAAACTCCATTGATATCAGTCATAGATTAATCACCAACATATGCTGGAATAACATTTTTATAGATGACAGACAACAAAAGAAAAGAAGAAAAAAGATCAAATGTGGTGTTCTTCTTCTTAAATAAAAAATCTTACCACTTAACTCCTGCGAGTAAGAGCGGGAGCTCATTAAAAATCAGCGAGGATGTCACACACGGAGCTGTGAAGAAGGAGATGGAGCTTTACAAGTATCACAAGGAACAAAGCTCCTTGGTGAGGTCTGCTGAGGTCAGGAAACAATGGCGATTACATTTTTAAAAAGTGCCTTTTTAAAAATCCTGCTCTCAGAAACACACCGACTGTGACAATAACAAGAACTCTCGCTGCTGGCATTCAATGATAAGTCAGCACATGCACTAAATTGAGAGGATTTTTTTCTTTTTCGCTATGATTATGTTTAATATGATAGTGTATGGTGGAAATTTTAATTCTTGTAGTCATGCATATACAGATCAGCAGAAGAAAATCAAAAGAGAGCAGCTTATGCCATCATGCCATCACCTCTTGGTTTGCTATTTTTTTATGTAAATGATTACTCAGCTGACTAGTAATTATCTACCTCTTCTTACTTTTTCCTTTTTTTTTTTTTTCTACCCTCTCACCCCTCCCCAGTTATGTTGTACTTCATGTCCCTTTTTCCCCTTTCTCTTCTCCTTCCGGCCCCATCTCCACAATCTGTTTACCCTACAACTGGCATAGAACCTTAAATTCCACAACCGAACAATACATATGATCTGGTTTTGCATTGCTGCAGCCCATTCCATCTTCACTCTCCCCTCCCCTCCCATCCTCCTTCTCTTTCCCCCATTATAGCACTTTAACTTTAAACCCTCAGCACTTTAATCGTAACCAGCACTTTAACTTACTCTGGCACTTTACCGCCTAAACTTTTAACTGCTTAATGTGAAACTATGTGTGTAATGCATTCACTATTGTAATGTATGTAAATGTCTGTAAGATCGTGTAAGTATTAAGATTGATGTGTCAGGTTGTTCTCCTGTTCCTTCTATCTTAAATAGAAGCAAAATAACAAGAACAGAAACTTTTTGCACGCTTTATTTGTATTTGTTCTAACTTGTTGTTTAACTTGTCTTTCTTTTATATTTTTAGCCGGGGGACTGCCAATGGAAACTAGCTCTGTAGCTAAAATTGGGTGCATTTGCATTTTTAATTCTAAATGTATATGAATGTACACTGTCCCTTCCCAAATAAACTGAATTGAATTGAATTATCACAATCCTTGACATCATTTTTGATCAAATGGAGGGAACTGACTAAGTACATAAGAGGCAGTCATCTTCCAGAGAGTACATAGTTACTTCAACTTGTGGTTCATATTTTATTGTTTTCTCAAATAATGAAAATATGACCCACAACAGGAAGAACTGCTCTTTCTTTACAACCTAGGTGGATGTGCTGAATTTTATTGTCATTTCAGTCTCTTCCTCAGACCGACCAATTGATTCCTGCCTTTAAAATGCTGCTGGCGGACTTTCTGCAATTCCATCCGAGTGTCTGTTTCTGCAAAGTTTATGCTTTCATGCTGTTCTTGCACTTTTATCGAATCTTCTGTGTTTTAAGTTTGTGGTCAAGTCAGCAAACTAGTTTTCCCGGCAAGTGTATTTCATACACCACTCTCGGGATAATTGGGATAATCATTCTTATGTTTGCAAAATATTTACAATGTAAACTCCACGTTGGAAAAAGGAGAGTTCTGCTTCTTTAAAACCACGGTCATCTCGAGTCTGCATCTTATCGTAAGAAAACTGGCACTATTGTGTCTAAACTCCTTTTTCTTCTTTTTAATAATGAATCAATAGTTCTAGGGGTCAAGCAAGGTGAAAGCAACAATAAACTGCTAAAATACCAGGCACGAGTAGATTACAGCCGAAACAGTTTTAATTGTGACGACTAGAGGCTCAAGGTTAATTCTCTGCTCTCTTACTCACAGGAAACGTGCACAAAGGTTCTCACCCCCTGCTGGTGTTTCATAAAATACAGTAATTAAAAAAAGGAGAAGAATAAAAGAAAGAATGGGGGTTTGTGGGGTATATTTCTAGGTGGAATTGATGGCTATGTCTCCAAAAGTGGTTGCAAAATGTTGTGTTGTGTGCCAGCTCGGGGAGGACAGGATGTTATTGGTGCTGTTTTAGATGAAAAGTCAAAGAATATTTCCTTCACATTTTTGCCAGAAGGCGGCTGGGATGGGCTCCAGCAGACCCCGTGTGACCTTGAACGGGATGAAACGGGTACAGATGGATGTTTCTCACATAAACTGTAACTACAATGGGCCAAACACCAGCCATGGGACCCATATGTTTCTAAAGAGCCCTTTTTAAAGCCTCTTTTTCCTTGTGCTGCAACCAGCCACACCCACCATATGCCAATCAAATATCCAAACCTTTATTTAACCAGGAAGAGCACATTGAGCATCCGGGCCAAGAGGCAGCACCTAAAAACAAGACTCCAGGGACACAAGTATAAATTACATAAAAACTCTTGCACAAAATATTAAAGGAAATACAAAAATAATACATTTGTATAATAAAAAGAGCATATTATAAGAGTAGTGCACGTCAAACAACACATTAACACATGGATTCCACAAACAGTCCACAACCAAGGCATCCAGAGTTCATCCCCAGTGAAACCAGTTCAGTCAGGGTCTCGTTCCGAGCAAATGGAGCTGCATATTCAAAGCTTCTTTTTCTCCAGTTCGGTCCACAACTTGGACACAGTCAATAAAAATAGATTCTGGGGCCAAAGTCTGCATCAGTCTGTATGAGATAAAGAGGGTGTAGACCAAGATTAGATTTATACATTAAAAACACAGCAGTATTTCAGTCTGACAACAAACACCATCCAACTGGAGCAAATGCAACACAGTAATGAGTGTGGGCTTTGAGGTCTGTGACAGACCTCGGTGCACCGTGATAAACAGCATCACAGTACCTATGCACTGTGACGATACATGTATATATATATATAAATGACATATTCTAGCCCAGACATGAAGGTGGCCATGGCCAGCCTCGTTTTGCCTTTGACAAGTGGAGAAAGTTAATTAAAGTTACCTGTGGCTCCCAGCTCCTTCAGCGGACCCCCGCTGACCGCTTCACTGATGTTGTTTCAGTGGCAAAATCAAAAAGGACTGCTCTGTTTAGCCAGCGCTGCGTTAGTAACATGGCTGGTGCTTGGTTCTCCACAAAGCTGCTTGTTTTTCCAGATGAAAGTGAACTCCATGAAGAAGGTAGAAGGTGTCAGTTCCAACTTCAATCCAGGGACAGCAAACAAAGTGCATGTTTGCCAGGATTTTCATAATGTGGAATGATCAGTGTTGGGACTAACGCGTTATCTAGTAACGTGTTACAGTAACGCCGTTAGTTTTGCGGTAACTAATACTCTAACGCATTACTTTTTAAATTCAGTAACGCAGTTATCGTTACCAAAGGTGCGTTACTCCGTTATTTCTGGCTACAGTGAAGCCTTTTTTCCCCGCACGCGGAGACCGGAGGAAATGTAGTGTGGATGTGTGTGTGCTTTCAAAAACATGACGGTCATGGCGAGACCGCGGTGAAGTTAGTTTTACGTTGGATATTTGACAGAAATGCCCCCAGAGCGAACGTCTTTCGAATAACCAACATAAAAAACTAACTTCACTGCGGTCATGGAGAGCCGAGAGATGGCGAGTTTCGCAACATGGAGATATTGTCATTACAGTAATCCCTTGTTTTTCGCAGCGGTTACGTTCCAAAAAGAACCCGTGGTAAGTGAAATTCTTTTTACAATTAAAAAGGCTTCAAATTGCGGAGATCAGCACCCCCTCGCACCCCCTCGCACGTATTCCACTGCTCTTCTGAGCCGCTGCATCCCAACTCTGTAGCGTCTTCTTCTCCAAAAGCCCACGGTGCAGGTGTTTTTTTTTCGAGAGAAGAAAATAGTTATGGGTCGTTTTGTCGCTGTTTTTTCTTCTGGGCAAAAAGATTCTTATAAACCGACATGCCACCATTGGTTATACTTGAGACTGTAATAAACGATTCATCAAAGAGTCCCGTTCCTGAGCTGCTGCTGAAGCTCATTGGCCGTTCTCAGCTTGTTGCTAAGCAACCAACGTTATTGACACAGGAAGTGAAGAAGCGGGGAGACTGTCTTTAGCCAATCAGAATGCAGAACACAAGGGACAATGCAAATCCATACAGATCCTGCTGAAATGAAGGTTAGAGGGGAATTAATGGAGCATTTAAAACATTTTTTTTATTTAAAGTAACTCAATAGTTACTTTTCGTAGTAACGCATTACTTTTTGGTCTGAGTTACTGAGTTCATTTTTTATTTTTTTTTTGATATTTATTGTTTTTCCTTTTACAAAGCATTTTTATAAAATAACAACATGAACATGGGGTGTTTTCTGTCACAATTTACAGCAAAGTAATTAACCAATCAAGTACAAAAGAAACTTAAACAAAATAAGGACGTTTCAGAGAGATGTACATTTTCCATTGCTTCCAGATGTCGTTGAATTTTGATTGCTGGAGCCTCATTGAAAAAGTGATTCTTTCCATTACATACAGATCATAAATAATATCATACCATTCATCTATAGATGGGGCGTCTGGCTTGAGCCACTTCTTTGTAATTGCTTTCCTTGCTGCTAGACTCAGTATTCCCAATATATATCTATTTTTCACATTTGCATTAGCCGAGTGTACCAGCCCAAATAGAAGTTCGTCCCATTTAAATGTAATGTCAGTTCCAAATACAATTACTAGTTCTGAATATACCTTGCGCCAGAATATATTTATTTTTGGACAAGCCCAGAACAAATGATAGTGATTTGCTTCCTGAGAACTACACAACCTCCAACAGCTAGAAGATCCTGTATGGTGGCCATGCTGAGCAGGTGTAATGAAATATCTGGTGAGACACTTCCAGCCGAAAGATCTCCATGAGTTTGAGCATGATATCCTCCACTGAAATTCACAGTATTTAATCCAGGTATCTTCTGAAAGGCAGCTGTTGGTTTCCCTGTCCCATTTTTGTTTTATATATGTGGTATTCACTTTTTTCATTTCCTGCAGGCCTCTATAGAGTCTAGAGATTACTTTAAGCTTGGAGTCTGTTCTATACGCACTGATAAATACTTTTAATAAACTGTTGTCAAATGTCTTTTGACTTTTTAATATAGTGCTGTTTAGATGGTGGCGTACCTGAAGAAATCTAAAAAAGTCACTATTATTGAGACCATGTAGTCTTTTCAACTCCTCAAAGCTCTTCAGTGTTGTCTGTTTGAACAAGGTACAATATGAGGAGAGACCCCGGCTAACCCATCCCCTATAGTTGGCATCCATCTTATTTGGGGCAAAGTCAAGATCGTAGCAGCACCATTTCAAAATCTTTACCTCTTCTAACATATCATTTCTAGTGATAACGTTTAACCATGTTTTCAGTGATAAGTTGATCCATTTATTTCCTGTTTCCATCAAACTTTTAATTTGTCTTTTATCTCCTATTCTTGCTTGAATTGGCATCGTCCCCGATATGTTTTCCTCGATTTCCTTCCATCTTGCCTTGTAATCTGAGACGCACCAACAGAAAAGGATCCTTAGCTGGGCCGATACATAATAATCTTTTAGGCAGGGAAGAGCCAGTCCACCCTTATTTTTTGATAATTGAAGAGTTTGGAACCTTATTCTCGGTTTTTTCCCCTGCCAAATATAACGTGACAATAATTTATCCCATTCATTGAATTGTTTATCATTAATTTCAATTGGGAGGGTCTGAAATAGATATAATATCCTTGGCAAGATGTTCATTTTTACCGATTCAATTCGAGATTCAAAACTTAATATTGGAATGAGATTCCATCTTTTCATGTCTTCTTTTAATTTCTTATTCAATAGATCAAAATTTAAGTTGTATAAGTTTGATAAATCTTTTGGGATGTTTACTCCCAGATACTTCATATGCTCCAGATCCCATTTCAGTTGAATCTTAGAAGTAATGTTTTGGCTAGGTTTGTAATTGAAGTTTAGTACTTGGGTCTTTTGAATGTTAAGTTTATAGCCTGAGACCGAGCCAAAAGCATCTAAGAATGATAGTAGCTTCAAAATTGAGTTTTCGGGGTTTGACAGACTAATTAAGACGTCATCAGCAAATAAAGAAATCTTGTATTCTTGGTCTAATATTTTTATTCCAGTAATATTATTGTTCTGAGTAATCCCCTGACTTAACGGTTCAATAAACAATGCAAACAACAATGGGCTCAATGGGCAGCCCTGTCTGGTCCCTCTTTCCAGGCCAAATTGGTTTGAAATTGATCCATTTATTTTTACTCTAGCTTTCGGTTTATTATATAGTGCTTTAATAGTTTTAATAAAAATTTGATGAAATCCAAATTTGTCCAATAGTCGAAATAGGAACTCCAAATTAACCTGATCAAAAGCCTTCTCGGCATCAAGACTTAAAATTACTGCCTGGAGTTTATTTTTGTTTATCTCATCAATCACATGAAGCGTTCGGCGAATGCTATCTTGGGTCTGTCTTTGCTGTATAAAACCTGTTTGATCTAGACTTATTATCTGAGGAAGAATATTTTCAATTCTTTTAGCCAAAATGTGGGTAAAGATCTTATAGTCTTGGTTCAAAACAATTATCGGCCGATAGTTTCCACAGTCTAACTTGTCTTTACCCTCTTTCGGTATCACGGAGATTACTGCTTCTTTCCAAGAGACAGGAACAATGCCAGTTTTAAGCACATGGTTGTATGTGTGTTTTCATTCTAGGGGTGAGTAAGTCCTTCATCTCTTTGTACCACTCTGCTGGAAATCCGTCTGGCCCTGACGCTTTGTTTATCTTTGAATGTGATATTGCCCTTTTAATTTCTTCATCTGTAATTTCCCCAATTAGAATCTTGTTTTGTTCTTCAGTCACTTTGGGTAATTTTATGAGTTTTATAAAATCTTCCATCTCTTTTTCGTCTGTTTTGGGTTGGGTATATAGATTTGTGTAGAATGTTTCAAAGGTTTGTTGGATATCTTTTATTTTGTAGTGTGTAGAGTTAGTAATGTGGTCCCTTATTTTATGAATTGTATTTTCTGCCTGTTGCTTTTTTAATTTGTAAGCTAATAATTTAGCTGATTTATTTCCGGTTTCATAGTATTTTTGTTTTAGAAAGGTTAATTTTTTTTTAATATCATTCGAGTAAATTTCATTCAATTCGTTTTTTTTCTTACTCATTTCCATTTTTACTCCTGGATTTAATGTCTTTTTATGTGCGTTCTCTAATTTTTCCAGTTCCGACTGTAGCTGTTCAATTTTTGCCTTTCTCTTTTTTTTCAAATTCGAGCAGTAGCCTATTAGTTTTCCCCTTAAAACCACTTTGCAAGCATCCCAAAGAGTCTGTGGGGAAACTTCTCCGTTGTCGTTTTCATCAAAATATTGCTTTATATCTATTCTTATTTGTTCCCGCATTGGATCTAGAATCCCTGTATTCAGGCTCCAAATTGTCCTCTTTTTTTCGGTGTCTAATGTTATATTTAAGTAGACTGGTGCATGATCAGATAGATCCATAGTCCCAATATTGCAATTTGTAACCCTGTAAATGTCCCTTTGATACATAAGGTAATAATCAAGCCTAGAATAAATCAAATGTGGGTGAGAAAAAAAGGTGAAGTCTTTTTTAGTCGGATTCAGTTCTCTCCAAGTATCACAGAGACCGAACTCCCTCATCATTGTTTTTATATTTTTGGTAGTCTTCTTCTCTCCCGTGTAGCAGGGTTTTGATGTGTCCAGGGTTGGGTGTAGTCTAACATTGAAGTCTCCACCACAGATTAGGGTACCCTGCGCCTCCGAGACTAATAACTCGAAAATTTGTTTGAAAAATGTCCACTCTGATAGTGGAGGAGCGTAAACATTCAAGAAGGTAACTAAAGCCCCCTGTAGATAACCTCGGACCAGAACGAATCTCCCATCTAAGTCTTTCTTTTCATAAATGCACTCAAAATTTAATTTCTTAGAAATTAAGATTACCACCCCTCTCTTTGAGCCTTGTCTACAGGAAGACGAGTACTGATTAAATCGCCATCTTATAAGTTTTTCATGTTCAGAGTTTGATAAATGTGTCTCTTGGAGGAGAGCTATTTCTACTTCTTCCCTCTTTAATTTTGCCATAATTTTGCTTCTCTTGATTGGATTGCCTAGACCATTTACATTATATGTAATGACCTTAATTGACTTGGTATTTTGCATTATATGTCATTTAAGTATAATTGAAGTCTGTAACGCCATAAAAAAGAAGAAAAAAAGAAAAAAAAAAGACTTTTACACCCCTGGTGCTGTGGGTAACAGTAGCACCAACAAAAACATTAACTACAACAAAAACATAACAAAAATACACACTGGCTTCCAACGATGAGGCCTCTTTCATGGCCTCATAACTCAGATGGAACTTGAGTTTAGAGGGAAAGTCTCTTCCATCTGGCGATGGGGGAGGGCCCTCTTCAGCCTCTAAGCTGATAGACAGGTCCAGTGTCCAATGAGGTGTCCCGAATTCACTTTTTTATTCCTTTTGCCCTTAAAATTATCTATTTGTAGTATTACACAAATAACCTCACAGAATATATATTTTCTAGAATACGACTCTCTCATCTCAATGCCAAGTCGCATGGAGGAATATGTATATAGTCATTAAATTAATTAAATTCTCGATACTTATCCGGTGTCCTGACGTCGGAATCTTTGAAGTGACTCTTTGAAGCCGCGCTTGGCGCTCGGGTTCTCCCGGTTTCCTCGCCGTCCGCCGGGTTGCCAAGTCAGCCGGCTGATCTGATCCAAAAGAGAAGCTGGGTTTTTCAGAACCGTCACCGGGATCCCCCTCGCAGCCATGTCCTCGGTCGCCGCCTCCGCCGAGTTGTATGTCACCGCGCCTTCCTTGTAGTGCGCCCGCAGCCTGGCCGGGAACGGGGTCTGAAACCGTATGTTTCGCTCCTTCAGCGCAGCCTTCGCCTCCGTGTATTCCCTCCGCCTCCTCAGCAGCTCCGGTGCGTAGTCGTGATCCATCTGTATCTTCTTCCCTTGGAAGTCGATTCCCTTTCTTTGCCACGCTTTCTTGATCACCTCTTCTTTCATTTTAAAGCTCGAGAATTTAACCACGATGGATCTCGGCGGGGCTTCAGCCGGGGGTCTCGTGCTGAGCGCCCGGTGCGCCCTCTCGATATTCAGGGCTGTGGAGGACGGGAGCTCCAGGCCTTTAATTAACAGATCTTCCACGAATGTAGTCATTGTTTCTGTGCCTTCTTCAGCTCCCTCCTTCACCCCGTACAGTCTGACGTTCTCCCGCCGGGAGCGCCCCTCCAGGTCCATCAATTTAGCTTCTGTTCTGATCTGAAGTTTCACCAACTCAGTCAAAACCCCCTCCGTAGACTGGATTCGAGTCTCCGCTGCGTCTATGCGCTCCTCCGTCTCCTCCACTCGTTTGTAGATCTTATTAATGTCTTCGCTGATGTCGGTTAGTTTTTGGTTGGAGTCTTTTCTAAACTCTCGTAGCTCTTTTAGGATAATTCCGAGATTAACATCGTGGCTCTGTTCCGGGTCAGTCGGCTGCGTGTCCGCTAGCATGTTGTCGCCAGCTTGTGACAGTCGCTCCTCTTCCATATCGTCGTTTTCCTTCCTTTGTGTGACACTTTTCTTCGCTTTCCTGGGCATCATTTTTGGTCCGTCTCCTTTACATGTATATTTACGCTCCACAGAGGAATTTCGAGTCGTGGTCGGGCCGTTTTTAATTTTTATCGTCGGGACCCTGTCAGTCTATGCTGCCATCACTCTGCCAGCCAGACCGGAAGCCACCGAGTTCATTTTTTAATGAAGTAACTAGTAACGGTAACTAGTTACTATTTTTCAGTAACTAGCACAACACTGGGAATGACAGGATAAAAGAGATGGACTGTATAATGTGAAGGGGCGATCAATGAGATTTTTTAGGAACTTGGAGCAAGGCGAGATGTCTTCCAGAGCAGCATGACGTCCCCCTGGCTCAGGTGAAGGTTGAAGAGGTGCTGAAGAACCTCACAAAGCTGTCCAGCCCAGGCTTTCAGCTCTCTGGGCTTAACACCATCTGGACCTGGAGCCTTATTATGATTCAATCTCTCCAGCTGCCCATTTACCTGATTGCTGGAGACAGGCGAGAGGGGGAGGGAGAGGGGGCTTCAGGGTTTCCTGATGTGAGAGGAAATGATGATGGCGCTGAGCTTCGGTCCACAACCGAGATGCAAGATGAGCTCCAAGAGGTGCGACAAGGAATCAGTGAGCCGAGGGAAAGTGTGATGTCTACATGGCTTGGATTAGGAGAGGAGCATGTTGAGCATCCTGTAACTCAACTTGTTTCAACATTTTCAGCTCACTCGCTCCATCTAGGCTTCCATGAGACTGGTCCTCTTTCTCTTCCAAGGCTGATAGTTTTCAGAAATTCACCACACATGTCTCACTTTCTCCTGCTGATGCTCTCCAGCGTTCCCATGTGCTTCTCCTCGCTTCTTTTGAGCTTGTCTCTGTACACCTTTCCCCGTCTCCTACCCTTGAGTTCCTCTTCTTCATATTCAGCAACACCTTGAGCTCCCTCATGATCTAATTTTCTTTAATATTGGGAGAGCACCAGGCTGTTGTGATGGGAATAGCTTATTCACAGTGTAGTCTGCTACTCATTCAGTCATGCACCAGTGTCACCTCCATATGGCTTGCAGAGTACATCCCACTCTGTAGACTCAGAGTGCCCCTGCAGAGTGTCTTCAGCTTCCTGCAACAGCCTCTTTAGAGTTATTTTGGTAACAGGTTGCCTCTAAACAATGGGTGTGTAAGAGGGGGTAAAAAGTGCCAGAATACGGTCCTCTTCTTCCGATAAAGGACGCTTAGAGAAGAGGTGTGTGCACCACTTACATCTGCACTGCACAAATGCAGGATTTTATTCTATCGGATGAACCAGTTGACAAACTGTTGAAAAGGTGTAAGTGTTTGCAGGGACAGAAGGAGAGCTGTGAGCTACTGAGACAGAGACTGAGTTGTGTTTGTAGCCGGGTGAGGATTGAGTCGATCACGTCACATGCAGCGTCAGCGATGGATGATGGTGATTCACATATCAAAATAACACAGGCAAATTGTTTGTAGATAATGAGTACATGAACTATGGTGCCTCCAAATGTACCCCTGCTGTTCTGTTTGCGTTCTCTGTGTTGTTGTGCATCACTCTGCAACCCTAATATGTAGCCCACACTTGTCAGCACTGCAATCTCAATTATTTCATATGCCGGTGATTTCACAATACCTATGATGATGAAGGAAATAAACTTTGAAATTCCTCTCTCTCTCTCTTTCTGTTTTGCTGCTGCCTCCTCAACTTGTCTGGGAATCTGGGTCTCGCTCCAAGTATTAGTTAGGCTTTGGAAAGCTCAGTCAGCTGCTTCCACATGTAAACAACCCCCCCAAGGGATAGTTACTCATCAAAATAGATAAAAAACGGCCAGAAATACCAGCAGAAATCACTCACAGAGCAGCATCCCACTTTCTGTCAAGAATTGCAAAAATAAAAAACAGCATAATCAAGTATTAATAAATGTCAGGAAAGACTGATGTGAACAAGTTTCTAAATTCTATCTGACAATTGTGGAAAAGATTTGCTGAACCACAAACTGTTCTACAGGAATCTGTTTGATGTATCTCATTAAAATACTGATTATAGCATCATCAAGTAAGTAGGTAAAGTAAGTAAAACGTTATTTATTTAGCACCTTTCAAGATAAAAATCACAAAGTGCTTCACAATAGAACACAGGACAAGTCGTAAAATATAATAACGTATAAGAAGCAAGTTTAAAAAGAAGCTGCTTTTTAACAGAGATGGCAGAGTCTGCAGGTCTGCAGGCTGAGAGGAAGGGAGCTCCAGAGGGAGGGAGCCGCTGCTGCAAAGGCCCTGTCACCTTTAGTTTTCAGCCGTGTTTGCTTCATAATGAGATGACCCTGGTCACATGATCTCAGGGATCTGCCGGGGACGGACCGCTGCCAGCAAACATCTGTCACATCCATCAAAATCAGTTTAATGTCTCAAACTGCCTGATTACAGAGTTCATTCTGTGTGTAATACAATATAATAGTCTAGATTCCTCTTCTCTGCAAGAGGCTGAGTGAATTTATTTTTAGCTTTATCTGAATAGTAAAAACCTTTGCAAGCACACAAAAAGGAGAAATAGCTTATCCTGAGCACAGTGCTGTAAAAGAGCTCCATCCATGCACTATACCTGCTACGGGGTAATGGCAGCTGCAGCGTTCCCCAGTTGTCTTCAGGCAAGAGGCAGAGTACACTCAGGTCGACAATCAAGACAGCTCTCTGCACTCACACTCACTATCTCGGTGAAGAAGCACAAGGAAAACACACAGACTCCACACAGAAAGAACCCACCTGAGACTCCAAGCAGGACTGTTGTTGCTGTGAGGGGACGGAGCTCGCCACCAGACCTTCACACAGGCCTCCAAAAGTCTTCTGTTACAATAATATATGAATCTTCTTGGCCTCTTCATAGCAACATGAGAAAATGTTCACGATAAAGGAGCTTTTTCTTCTTTTTTTACTTTCACAATCTTATGTTGTAAACAACCACAGACACAGTTCATTAACAAGTTGCATTTGGAGCAGGCAACAGCCACGACGTCATCATGATTGCAGACTTAGGAGATTTACTGCCATCTTGTGGAATCAAAAAGGAAAAAGCAATTTCATTTTTGTGATGGGAGTGTAATTGGTTAAAGGTTTTTCCTGTCAATAATCAACACTCTAATGAACCAGCTACTGAGAGTAAACAGAACAAAAATAAGAACAGAATTTGGGAAGAAAGCTTTTAGGTTTTCAGCAGCAGATGCTTGGAATAAACTTCAATCCGTACTGCATTTACGAAACCTCATACCTGTGACTGAGTTTAAAGCTCTGATGAAAACAGTTGAGTTCAGACTGTCTGTATTCAAGTGTTTTAATTAATTGTGTTTTTATGTAATTAATTTATTTGTTTTTTTGTTTTTTTTATCTTTTAATTCTGTAACTATGTTGCTGCTATCTTGGCCAGGTCTCCCTTATAAAAGAGACCACCGATCTCAATGAGGCTAACCTTGTTTAAACAAGGCTAAATAGAAAAAAAAGAACCAGGTAGGAGTTTAAGTTATATGCTTAAAAGAAAACAAGATCCAAGACTTAGTTTATTTGCCATGACACACCAGATTGTATAAATGATTGTATGAAAAAGTTGCAGATTGTGGCCCTATCCATCATAAAAAGGGGTCAATGAATTTGAGCAATGGTAATAATAAAAAATGTTGATGGGATGCCAGGTGTTTTGTCATTTGACTGCTGAGGACCTCGTACAATTTTTGGTGTGAACTATCTGAATTTGCATCTGGATGAATGTAACCAGCAGGAAAAAAACACTGCTGTCCCTCCTGGGCAATACAAGGTTTTTATCATTAATGATGCAAACAGTCCCCTCCAGTTCTACCTCAGTTGAAAGCTCGGTCAGATTGAGTTCTGCCCATCAAGGCATAGTGCAACAAGGCAGAAACCTTGCAGAACAAATAGTTGATAATTTCCTGTAGCTGAGTCCCAATGTATTTAATCCTTAGTAACAGTACTTCAGAGAAGACTGAATAGAGAAATACTACAAAATACCTCAGCGTAACTCTAATGTGGGCTGTAACGTTTAGTCCAGCTGTACTGGAGACAGTAGAGGTTTGAGTATCTGATGCATCTCTGCACTGCTTTGTGAGTGTGCTTCTGTCTTTAGTAATTATGCACCAGAAATAAAAACACAAACACCAAAAAAGAAACCACTACAGCACTACTGGCCGCAGCATCCGTACCGTTGCTATGGAAGTGGAAATGAATAATAGCGAACAGTTTATATAAAACAATGCTTCTGAACCCTCATTTATCAAAATGTTCAGGTTTTCTATTGTTCAGAAAATAATTTCAGACCCGAGTTCTGTGTCTTAAGGTAACACACTAAGAAACATTTTACTGATAACTCCCATGACGTTGCTGTAAAAGCTCATGTTAAGTTTTTTTCTGGATGATACGTGGCCCAGTGTGCGATACCCTCCGGTAAGCAGCAGGCAAACGACGTCCATCAAACCTAGGCTTTGCAGAAGAAGAGATAATCTGTATCAGGTACAATATGTTGTTTTCATTAAGTCATTCTCAATTTGTTATACAAGGTCAAAAGTCTTAATATTTTACCTTACCTTGGTAATTGTAGTCTCAGAAAACATCCGTCTCGGTAAAATTACATATTAACAACCTGAAAACTCATTTTGTCAGACCAACCGTCTGCCTGCATGTCTCACAATAATTGCATCAAGGCACGTTAAGGCACATAATTTCACTTGGTTGTTCTGTTTGTAGAATAAAATCATTTGTTAAAAAATGGTAGGGGCTATAAGTGTAATATAATTACATCTGATACTGCTATTGTGGCATAGCTTTGGGTTCTTTGACAGCTCTGTAGCATGGCCTCGGCTCCCGCTGGGAGAGAAGTCCCCAGCTTGGACCCATTAACGAATTCCTATATTTTTGCACAAGCAAAACACATTAAACATCATTCAGTCTTTGAGTCCATGTAGCTCGACTGAGAGAGCATACAGGGAACAATCAGAGTGTCAGAGTCTGAGTGTTTAAAGCACACAGATTATTTGTCAGTGTGGAGAATTAATCACGCTCGGGGCCTTTGGAGCTGTGAGTAATGAGCATGGAGCTGGGCCACCGGGAGGATGGGAGGACGATTTAGGATGCAGTTGATGGCAGGGAAGTAGCATATCTTCAAGATCTCCCTCTTTGCCAGTGGACAGCATTTTTAGTCATATCCCTCTCCTTTGTGGTTTATACCACACAAAGGATCGTAAAGGTTACATGCGTGTTGTTACGATCACTACAATACAGACTGTAAGGGGGAAAAAAGGTTATATACAGTAATCATAAAAAAAGCTTATATCATTTTAATTGAATTATTCTATTGAGCTTTTATCTACACATTATGTGGGGTACAGTGTTATATACTGTACATGGGAGCCATATGAAGTTAGTCAGAAGACGCCTGTTTTCTTTACTCTTGTAGTCCTGAGGAGAAATTGGGGAGTTGAACAATATTTGATCTCCGTCTCAGCTGCAGACCTTGAGGCGTCCTTGAGCCTGTGGCCAGATTCCTGTGTGTTAATTGAAAACTCAAAACACACCAACGCACCAAGAGAAATATTTTTAACTTGTACGCTCAATACTTGTTTTAGATTTACTGAATTAGCAGCCACACATCAGCATGCAGTGAAAAAGAAGAACAATAAATCAGAATCCCAACCATCATTGCTTGAGTACCGACTCCTACTGTACATGGGGCTTGTTTTGCCAACAGTGTTTGTGAAGTTTCTCCTCGCCATGACTTCCTCACAAGTGTTTGTTTTGACCTTGATGGAAGGAAAAGGATGACATGAAGAGATGGAGAAGAGTCGGTCCAGCGCTCGGTAATGATGCTGTGCTCGGTTATGATCAGTGGGCGCTTGAGACTAATATTCATGATTTAACTAGAAATAAAGTCTGACAGGTAAATGCATTCTATATTTAGGATTTTTAGTTATAAGTTAACTGTATCTTTACTTTTAAAGAAAAGCCATTGTAAAACATATTTAAAAAATCATTTAATTAAAGATTTTTTTTTATTTGACAGATCAATAAAGGGAATATTTTTTGTAGACATTTTTCCAGAGTTTAGTTAAGTGATCAATAGCCCTTTCATCTTAATATGGTGAATATTAAGATCCAGCCAACTGATTAGTGAGATTGAAAACTGAAGGAATACAATCTGTTTGGCCTAATCTAAAGTTCGGAGCTGTGAATTCCAGACTTATTTCAACCAGAAAATATTGTATTTATATTCTAGACAAGAGCTGGTTGCCAAGTGCATTAGACCCCTAGCATGTAGGAAAACAATATATTCTATTATGTGAAGCTATTGATTCAAGAAGTACAGGAATTAATGTAAATTGAGATTAAAGTGACATATTTACATACAGTATCTTGTACCCACTATGTTCCTTGCTCGCTAAGCCACACCAACACTCTTAATCCAAGAGCATCATCTTTTAACATTAAACCCATGTCGTTCAGCCTTTTTGCCCGGTATATGTGCGTCACCTTTCTGCTCCACCTTTCATTTGAAAGGGCAATAATGTGGCTACTGACCAACCAATTGATGTCTTTGAGAGGCACCAACACAATAAATGTGTTATAATCACAGACTCATCATCACTTTCCTCTAAACATGACAAGAGTTTACTGTGATGTACAGGCTACAACGGCCCATGAGCAGAGCTATGAAGACATGTATCAAATACATTTGGTAAACTGGTCAACAGCGAGTGTGATCACCTCTACACAAGCAGATGTTTGGGTATTTCATCACTCAAGAGCACTAAGGTGTTTGTGGACATAATGCCAAAGAGAAAATATATTAGCAATGGTCTTATAGAAGCAAGGGTTGTTGCCCATAGTTCTGGGAAGGGTTATGAGGTCATTACCAAACAATTCGGAGTTCATACCTCTACTTTTAGAAAGATTGTTTCCACAAAGAAACAGTTTTCCCAGAAGTGGGAAGCCTAGAAAATTCACAAAAGGTTAAGACTATGTACTAGTACCCAGAATGCTTTTTTCAAAAAGCCCAAGATCTACTTCTTAAAGGGAAAGTTCGGTTTTTTACAATCTGGACCTTATTTCTGGCATTTTTTATGGTTGTATACTCACCCAGAGGTGTTTGGTGTCATTTGGAGTCCTTCGGAAGATATTAGGAGTTTTTTGCGAGCCGCTTCTCCTTATAACGGTAGCGCATGGGGCACCGCTGGACACAGACGATCCAGCGTCTAAATAACACATGATTGCCGCGAAACTCGTTCATTTCTTTTATGAATCACTAGATCTGCTTCCAGGACCTGTTGTAACATTGTGGCGCTGTCTGTGTAATAAATAAATCTGTTTGTAAACAAAACCTCTGAACTCATGACGTCATCTCTGTGCGCGCATCGCAGACCCAGCTCTGTGTACAGCTGGAGTTCGCTACTGTTAGTTTACTGTTAGTTATTTGAAACATGTCTGAATATTTGTCAAATTCTGAGGTTGTGGACGACGACTTTGAATATGATGGACGTCCTTACCGTTTTGAGCCAGAGTATACGGCTGAAGAGCTCACTGAACGGAGGACAGAGTGCGCGCACAGAGATGACGTCATGAGTTCAGAGGTCTTGTTTACAAACTGATTTATTTGTTACACACACAGCCCCGGATGTAGACAACAGGTCCTGGAAGCAGATCTAGTGATTCATAAAAGAAATGAAGAGTTTCGCGGCAATCATGTGTTATTTAGACGCTGCATCGTCTGTGTCCAGCGGTGCCCCATTCGCTACCATTATATGGAGAAGCGGCTCGCAAAAAACTCCTAATATCTTCCGAAGGACTCCAAATGACACCAAACACCTCTGGGTGAGTATACAACCATAAAAAATGCCAGAAATAAGGTCCAGGTTGTAAAAAACCGAACTTTCCCTTTAAACTTTACAAGTAACAATCAATATCAGTTCATTTTAAATGACAGCACAGTAATAGAAAATAGACTGGATTAATATGACTTGTTTGGAAGGGTTACAGATGAAAAGCATCGGCCATCTAGTCCTGATTTCTCCTATTTAGTGTCATGGGGTCTGCTGGAGCCGTTCCCAGCAGAAGGCAGTGGTACAGCTACGACAGATCACCAGTTCATCGCAGGGCTGCTGAAAATAATAACAGCTAAAGCTTGGGTAAAATTGTTTCATGTAACAGGACAAGGAACACCAAGAACATCTGCAAGCGCACAAAAGAAAGACAGAAAAAGAAAACAATCAAGGTGTTACAATGGCCCCAGTTAAAGTTTAAACTTCAACTTAAATTAAATGCTGCGTTGGGACCATAAGAGAGCTGGTAATAAATGAATGCCCAGACACCTTAATAAGGTGACTCTTGGGAGCTAGTTAAGGCAGGCAATCTCGCGTAGGGTTTTATGATCCCTTTCCCCCACTCCGCATGGTTCATTCCAGTTACTCCACCTCATTCGCAAGTCTATTTAATGAGCAAGAAGTACTTGTTTCTTTCATTCTTTCTGATGTCTGTCACCTGCAAAGCTCGCTGCTACTCCTAAAATCCCAGCTTCCACCAGTAGGCTCTGGTTCAAAGGATGAGCATCACTCCTAATTGCACAACATATGCCTAATAAGTGAGGGCTGATTGTGTTTCATCACTAATAAAGTATTTGGAGTCATCACTGCACAAGTTCACTGACTGCATTGTTGCACAGGAGACTGAACCAAAGCTCCTCAACGATGATGTGAGAATGTGATAACATCAAACAAACCACTATTACTTCAGGTTACTTTCAGAGGGCAGTGGATAACTCTGGTGGAGTGGGCTCCATGTATGGAGGCTGAAGGCCTCCTGGCACCCAGTCCTGGCTCGTGTTCTGGCCAGGGTTAGAATAGTTTTGAATTTTTCATTTTAGTTTAGTTTTATTTTGTTTTGACTTTTTCTCCTTCAATTCAGTTAGTTTTAATTCGTTTTTAGTGTGGGTTTGCTAGTTTTTATTAGTTTTTATATTTTCAAAAATGCTTAGTTTTAGTTTAGTTTTTATTAGTTTTAGTTTTAGTTTTGACGTCACGGACCGTGAGGCGTTCAGGTGCCGTAGCTGCCAGTTGGAGATAAACGGCCAGAGCGGAATAAATTGATCATACCAAGAGGTTTATATTGACAGGGACGAAAACGGAAGAAATTATATCTATAATTTCAGTTTGTTTTAGTTAGTTTTCTAAACATGCAATATAGTTTCAGTTAGTTATCGTTTTTGTCTTTTAATTTTCGTTTTTATTTAGTTCAGTTAACTAAATTGTTTTTTCAATTTTAGTTTTCGTTATTTCGTTCGTTTTCGTGAACGATAATAACTCTGGTTCTGGCCCCGGGCTCTTAATTGCATGTTTTCCACCCTTTCCTGTATCTATCAAGTGAAGGGCACTAACGCACAAAAACCCATTATATCTACAATTAGGCATTTGCTCATTGAGGACATTTCTTTATACATCTTCAAGAGCATACCTCTATGGACTTCACAGCTATTCTTTATAGAATAACACACAAAAAAGACAAGGTAACAACCCTTTGCTGATTTTTCTGAAACTTGGAAATATCTTGTTCCCTATTATTTTGGCAAACTGAAAGGTTACAAAAACTTAACAGCCATATTTTGAGTAGAAATGTGTTTTGATTCAAACAGAACAACAGCAACAACAGAGACAGGCCGGGCTGTCTAGTTAGCACATCAGTGATAGCTCTTTATGGCTTGCTATGACTGGAATGAAAGCTATGCAGTATGACATTTTAGCAATATAGGAAGGCTAAGCTGAAGGGGTTTAATTCCTAATCCAGCTGGTTTATGTGAGCTCAGGCCAATTCAATAGCCTATTGAGTTGTATTAGAGGTACTGTATGTGGAAGGGCATGCATGGAAGTATGCTGGCAGCATTTGGATGTTGTGCCTTTAGATTGTATTGCTGTTGAGATATCCAACATGTTTGAAACTTATATTTCTATCAATTATTCAGTCTAAAGACAGTTTCCACATAAAGACAGTTTCCACTGTGTGCCTTGGTGGTGAAGCACTTCCCTTTTGTGGGGGACTGTACCATAGGGACTCAGGAAGTATTTTGCAAGCAGCACAGAAGAGTGTAACAAAATTGCATTTAAATGATAACATAGAAACAGAGGAAGTCCACATGATTTTTGGAGATACACTGAGCTGCAGAGATCAATATTGCTCAATAGGTTGAGGTTGAATAAGAAGTAATCCTGTGTTGTTCATCACATGAGAAGAGTCTATCCCCTGTACAATATCCAGATTAGGATATGCCAGGCTGCTGTTCTGCTCTGCTTTGTCAAACGTCACTTCATTGATCTAAGTCAGTTTTTTTTTTTCTATCTAAGTCAGTCTTGACTGACAGGCACTGAAAATATACACATGTATTTCCATGGGATTCGTCTTGATGAGCTCACTCAAAGAAATAAAGAAAGAAATAATGCACATTCAGTGAAATGTTATAAAACGTATAACATATTCATTTCTTTTCCCCATTAAAACACTTCTTTGTGAAAAAAAGAAAAAAGATCATAACTATAATATTAGCAGCAACAAATATCTCTTTAAGGGCTTTATCCACTCTCTTACAGCAAATGTATCCAAATTGTGTGGTCGCATGGACGTTTACATTGAGCTCCTCCTCCCTTTGTAGTTGTTGAAAATGTTTTGGACAAATTTAGGTGTACTGCATGTTTGGTTTGTCAGAAGTTCCAGCAACTTAAATTTAGTCTGAAAGCAAACTTCTTTAAATTATTCCCCAGGAAATTGAAATAATCATCTTTTTTCATGATCCCATCAACCTGAACAAGGCTGTGCCTGAAATAGTCTCAAAGCGTTATGCTCACATCACGAGGTTTCACTGAATGATGCATTTTGGGTCTTTTGCCGAACAAAAGCAGCATCCACATCATCTCATCAGACCATTTTTTTATTTTTTTTTCTCCTGCACTACCTCTATTTCCATTGCGATGTACTGTATATACTTACTACTATATTATAGCGTCCGTATTAATGGTGCCATCGGTGTAAACCGGAGTCAAGTTCTCTCGTCTGATTTATGTCTGACCTGGCAATAAAGCTTTTTCTGATTCTGATTCTGATTCTGTTTATATCTCGTAATTATATATATTTTTTACTTTTTTAAATGTTTTACCCCTCCCCTGCATTTGTGTGTTAAGTGTACTGCTGCTAAACAAAGTGAGTTTCCCCATTGAGGGAGAAATAAAGGATTATCTTATCTCTTATCTTATCTTATGACAGACTTCCAAATCTATGACCCATAATTCAGCTGTGGAAGAAGGGATTATGACCTTTTTATTTATTTTACATTCAAATGTGAAACAAATAGGGGCCTTAACATGGAATGTGTAACAAAGTTTTATAAATAATGCAATCATTGGTCAGTATTTGTTCCGTAGTTCTTTGATGGGGTGATGATCATTTTGACCTGTTTGAAAAAGTCACATTAGAATACTGCAGGAGTAAACTTGGACTAGGTTTAAGCAGATGTGCTGACATGAATAAAAAGTTCATAAAAGTGGACATTTTAAGTGAAGTTAGCCAATTGCCCTTATAAGTCAGTGTTTGTGGGACCAAGGATAAGCACATCAAATTTAACAGTAATCTGTTCGCCAAAGCTTTCCTCAAACCAAAGTAGTCACACTGCCAATGTGGCAAAAAACACAAACAAGTTTCCATGGAGAGAACATAACAGGAATTAAAGGAATTAATTTAGTTACATCACATTAGGAAATTAGCTAAGCAACTGCACAAACAAAGTAGTCCTGTGATGGATTGCCAATGTACCAAGGATGTACCGCTGCCTTTCGCTTGTTGGTGACTGGAATAAGCTCCAGCAGACCCCCCATGACTCATGACATAAAAAAGAATGAGTAAATAAAGTGTAGGCTCAAGTCAGCTACAGATCTTCTAATGCACGATGTTGCACTGGACACATTCTACATCCAGACACAAGTTACACACAGTCTGATTCGTAATGTGACAAATGGGTTTGGTGTTCTGATGCTTGACCTTGATCAGTAATGCCTTGTTCCCCAATTCAACCGTCCTTTTCCAAAGTCACGACTGCTTCAAAGACATGAGAGGAAGAGCTTATGGCACATAAATGCCACAACCTCGATTATGCAATACATCGTAACATAAGAAGTACACTGCAGACAGGAGGATTAGCGCCTGGTTAGCAGCATGTCAGCGTCTCTGATATCCATGCAAGGGTAGACTTCAATCAAAACAAGTAAATAAGAAGAACAGAAAATGTCAGCATCATACAGCTGAAAGAAATTAAGCATTCAAGTTACACTCTTTCAGTATATGTTTCACAGTCCAAATGATCAGCAATGCTTTACTGTGCCAAGTTACCTGCAGGCTATCGTTTAAGTCACTTATGTGCATTTAATTTATAGTCAACAGCTCCGTGGTTGAAAGCATAGCCTGTGGAAACTCTCAAGTATTCCTTTAAAAGCTATACATATTTATTTATTTAAAAGAAGAAGTTTATCTCCAACTAAGCAGGGGTAATTGCTAAAAAAAAAAATCCATCTAACCATAGTCTGACACTTGCATGACAGCATCTGCAAGAGAAGAGACTACAGAACGAGACAACAGAAACACAATGAACGTGCCAATTACTTTTCTCATCTCAGCAGCTGTTCCCTGAAAGATGAGTACATTGTCATCAGTAATTAACGCTGTGAGAGACAGGCCTCACGTCTAACTTGTCATTGGTAGGCCTCCCTTCTCCCCCTGCCTTTTCACTCCTACTTTACCTCATTCAGAAACCCCCACCTCCTCCACCCCACTCCTCCTTAATAATAACTCACCCGCATGCAGCATCCATCTGCCTAAACAGAGGAAGCCTCTCTTGACAGTCACTTTGTGGGCACAAGCTCGCAGGCAGTAAAACCAAAGGATTTTACATCCAGTAAAACTCAGGAGGCAGCAGGTTTATTCCTCTTCTATAAACCAGTCTGAGTGGGAGTGAGCACAGAGCTGCAGACAGGTAAACCACTCTTTTCTCTCGGTGTGTGTCCGTGTGCTATACCGAAGGTATATTCTGCCCATGAGTTGGCCCTTACTTCTGTATGATATGTAAGTGGATGACAGTTTGTGAGCTGTCAGAAGCTGAACACCTCAGAGGTTTACAGGACACTCTTTAGAAAACATAAAAACACACATCAAAGGCTTTAACTCCTTTGGTCTTCTATCATTTTGTGAAAGATGTGTCTCTAGCAATGATTTAAAAGAAGAAAGCATTATGTTCTCTCTTCCTTTTACTCTCTCTATATTTGTTAAGTTATTATTTGATGCAGTATTCAGACGAGAAGGCTATTGTGGTGTATTGAGACCATTTTTCTCCAATTCTGGGAATTGGTGTGGTGTAAGTTCCTTACTGAAGTGGCAATGCAAAGGTCTGGAAGCAAAAGATTAGTGTTTTCCTTGGTGTTTTTTCTTTAAACTTGTTTTTATTTCCGTATATAAAGCAAAGCACTTTGAACTGTCTATGGGTATATATATAAATCAATTTACCATGCCTCACCTACAGATTGAAGGCTTTGCAGCATCAGTGTGTAATCATGATTTTACCTTGAATGATGTAACTGCAACAAGCAGCTGAGCGTTATCCAAAAAGCACATCTTCATCTCCTCAGTTACAATACCTGCTCCCCTCCCAGGTTACGTCAAAGATCTATATCAAAAACAAAAATCTCTGTCGTCAGGTCTCAACATAATCAATATTAGAGTGGTTTGGTCTGTTGAGTATTTTCGGCACCAGATCCGATGCCTGTGGTACTACTCAACTACGCAGTGTCCCTCTGATCATAAAGGTAACGCCGCTAATAGCGTATAGATACTACAGGACGATACGGAATTAAATATTTATAGTTTATAGTTTAGAAAATATTATAGATCAATGACACACTGACAGAAAGGAGAGGAGGGGGAAAAAGTACAATTACAATCCCATCTGCCATTTCTGCCCTATGGGCAATTCCATTGATTTATCAATACACAATTAGGACCTTTAGATTTCAGGGCAACGGTTGAGGAAATAAATTCTAACTTACACAAACTGGAGACAAAGGGTCGATGAATAGGCTAAACTACCCCCTGCTGCTGAACTTCCTGTGCCAGTATGAGAGAAAGGGGATGTCAGATTAACACGGAGGCATTTGACTAATCAAGTCCAAACCACCTCACCTTCAATCTCAATCAGTTCATTAATAGCTTCAAAGGATGTATTTATAATGACATCCTTCGAATTGCAAAACAAAAACTGTAAGACAATTTAGACCAAGACTGAGCATAAACGTTTTATTTAAGATACTTATTTCTCAAGGCATGTACAACCCACAGGAACGTATTCGCTTCATGTCACTCATACAGGGATAAGTGATGCATAAAGACAGACATTTCAAAGCACCACCATGGAGAGTCCAACAGCTTTAAAGGAGCAATATGTAATGTGAAGCCAAAAATTAAATTCAAACTCCACAGTCCAATCAAAATGGGGGCAGTATAGCTGCACAAACTGAATTGGTCTTTGTGGCAGGGTGGAGAGGTTGATGGGACACACGCACCTGTGTCCCATCCGCCTGAGTGGCTGCCGTGCCTCCACCCTGCCTGCCTTATAAGGCAGAGCTGGACAGCAGCAAGGGGAATGATGAAGCTGAAGCTGTGTGAAGGTGCTTGGGCACGTGTGAGGGTTTCTGGTGTTCTGAATAAAGGGATTCTGCACTAACTCCGTGTCCTCTCCATCCTGTCGGTCGGGCCCCGTGGCACTCGCCGTGCTACAGTCTTCCCTTGTATATGAAAAGAGAAAACGGACAGTTCCTTCTTGTCGATTTAATGGCGTCAATTCAACACCAAATATAATCAAAATCCAAAATCTGAGAATCAAAACACAGAATCTGGAATCAAAATCTCTAACCGAGAGTGCAATCACTTTTCTTGTTCTTGTTCAGACATCACGTTTCCAAACCGCCTTTTCAGTACTTACATGACTCACAACAAGTTAAAGAACGCCCACAAACCGTGTGCCTTCTTTGCGTCATCATGTACTGAGGCTGCTGTGTTGCTCGCTACTGCCACACATGGCATAAACTGGTATTACAAGACTGGATAGACCTGATAGATGTGGTTGGTAGATATCTTAGCAACCAAATAGCAAGTCATCATTTGTGTGACATGACTGCACTTATTTCTAGGGATGGGAATTGATAAGATTTTTACGATTCCAATTCCATTTTCGATTCTGCTTAATGATTCTGTTCTTTATCGCCTCCCCATATCGACTCTCATTTGGAAAAAAAAGACAACAATGAGGCAAATAGCGCTAATATGATTGGCAGTGTTCGTTAGTTAATTAATTACCTTCAGTATTGTTAGCCAATGACCTGCTAACCTTGCTGCTGCTGCTGAGTTGATGATTACTGACGGTTGTCCGGCGCTGTCCGAAAACGCAACATTCATTGATTTTTATTGCTGTGTACTCAAATGTTTCAGCATGTTGGTAGTATTTCCTCCCTTTGAAAAAATATACACTTGGCAAGTGTTGCAAGTTGCCCTGTTGTCATCATTTTTTACTGAAATGTATGTCTAGTATTGACTGCTGGCTTATGCTTGTGTAGCAACACGTGTGATGACGTCATTCGTTCCCACTGGAATAGAAAAGGGAATCGTTTTCAAAACGATTCTAAGGAATTGAAACACTGGGAACCAGTTCTGCACATGAACCGATTCTTGATTCCCATCCCTTTTTATTTCTGATCATTCTCTTTCTTTTTCTAGGTTATTTTGAGATATTTTAATCTACAATCTTGAAACATTCCTCCTTTTAAAACATCCTATTATAAAAAAGCACCATTCATCAACAGAGGATAAGTTTTTTCTCTACCTTGGTGCAAGCAGCTGATGTTAGATGTTAATAGTGTATTGCTTCTATATCACTTGCGGTGCAGTGTTTAGCTTGTGCAGCCTGAAGGAGCTTTTAAAGGTAAAGTACTGAATATCATATTGGAAGCTGAAGAACTAAGGTAGCTTAGGAACAAAAACATACATTTAAAAAGAGGCCACAGAGCAGGTAAAACAAATTATCAGAGCTGACAACTAATGCTATGTACGTAGAAGTATCGTCACCGACATTAATTATCACATTCCTTTCTGTTTGCAGATCTCCCTTTTGGCTGTTGAATCTTCCCAACATGTGGAAAAGTGTCAATGGCCCCAGCAAGTCGACCCCCAGACCACGTACAGTACTACAATTATTTTTTCTATTTTTTTCCCTGCATATTTCTCTTACTATTAAAGTAAACCTTACATAAGTACATAGCAGGCCCAAGGAAATGGTGTCAAAACAAGTTTTCAATCCTGGGCTTTTCTGAGGACATTGGCCAGCGTTGAACATAAGGGGCTCTCACGCTGTTACATTTCTGGCTTCTGGCTTTTGGAAAAAGTCCATATAAATACATTTTTTATAAAAATAAAAAAATCCTGAATCTGGAGGCGAACTAGTCTGGAGAGTCAACGTCAGACTTACTGAGTTTGATAATGTGATAGATACGGTTGTGTTTACACAATTTTCTTCTCTTTTCCCATTGGGCCAAACCCCTTTACACATTCATTGCTTTTTACTCCAAATCCAAATATAAAGCCATTCAACCCCAGCAGCCAATTCCAAACTTCTTCAGTTGAACATCATTTATGTGTAAACTATACTGTGAACTTCTCAATGTCCCACAGCAGCATCACCTCATCTCCCACTGATGTCATGTACTTACTTTCTGTCCAGGTTTCTCCATCGTTCACCAGTACATCCAGCGCTTTAATGAAGTGTCCGGCACCAAAACAGGTGAAATTAAAGACTTTTTCTTTTTTTGTCTCGTAGACAAATGAAATTACTATACTAAAATACAACCACTATTATGAATAATGAAAAAATACTTAATATAATACTGTGTCTTATTGAACATTCTGTCTGCTTGTGTTTTGTACCTTGTCAAATCAGTGGCATGACTGGTTTGTTCTGTGACTGCCCTTATTATCATTAATCCCCATTCTTTGTCCATTATTCTCAATCTTCAAGCATCCAAAGGCTGAGAAGACAAAGTTCAGCAGCAATCCAGATAGTTAGGATCACAGAAATGACTTCATGCACTTCGTGTTTTAAAATATGGAGCTTGGAGTCTTATGTCAAAATGGGACACATTATTTCCGCTGTTGACAAACAGGAGTTTGATATTTTATTTTATGTGAATTGAACTCCAATATTTAAATGAAGAAATATTACAGAATCTTGACTTTAATCAACAGTTAGTTACTGACTGTTGTTAGTGTTGATGTTCTCAGATGTCTTACTTCTCAAACAAAAATAAACCATCACATTTGACAATAATGTACAATGTAGAAGCAAAAGTATGAGGTAATATAACTGTCACTTGTAGGCCGCCTGTCAGAAAACTAAAACATGCAGCTGTCACTGGAATTAAATTGGTGTTTTATTCTTATAAACAGATCATAAAAGGCTTGTGCTGTTGCTTTTTTCTGACTGGGCATCTTCTTTAGAGTTGATACCGCTGTGCACACAGTGTTAGCCATTCCTGACATCTACTGGTAGCAAATGAGAAGAGAAACACTCTTACCAACAATAAATCCTACTTTGATGGATCGGTTGGTGTGCTCTGTTAGGTTGCAGTTATTTGCTATGTTCACAGATGATTCTCTGTATACACACTTTAATATATGTGTGGTTTTGTTTAGGCGCTACTCGGAGAAGGTCTAAGACTCCCGGAGTGATGATCACACAGTATGAACCGGACCTGCCAGAGGGTAAAAGTACCCCAGATTTCCAATGCAAACCGATTCCAGCAACCGTCCAGGAAGGTGGGTTGCTCTTTTATTAAATATTTTGTTATATATTTTGCGATGGAGATATTATCTGTCAAGGAACTGCATAGTTACAAAGAAGACAAGCATCACTAGATGCAGTATACGCTTCTCTGGGATTGAGAAACTTCCTGTTTTTTTTTTTTTTTAATATTACTCTGACTGAAACAGAACAAAAATCGAAAGTAGACACATTTCTGGGGTACATGCACCTAACATGCTGTGTTTAAAATACTTTTTAACACATTCTATAGGAAAAACAGCTGTTTTCAGGGCTTTGGTGACAGGGGACCCAAAACCAGATGTGTCATGGAGGAGAACTAAAGGGCTTATTCCAGACAATGACACGTTTCAACGGAAGTATGACGACTCAACAAAGGAGCACATTTTAGAGGTGAGCCACTAAATTGCAGAGGTTTGTCGCAGCGCTGCTTTTCACTGTGACTGCTCGAGACTGAAACATAGTCAAACTTGTTCGGCTTGTTTTGTGAATTCATTTACTTGTTGATATTTCCAGATCCACAAAGTGACTGCAGAAGAGGCTGACACCTACAAATGCTATGCTGCGAACGAATATGGAAAAGCCGTCTGCGCAACTGTGTTAAATGTGATGGATGGTAAGGCGTATTAATGTGATGCAGCTACAAAGAAAAATGTAATTGTTACTGCTTTCCGACAGACACTGCAGGTCTCTAATACGGCACCAAGCTCTGAAGATGTGAAAATCTTCTCAGCTCAAAACCCAGAAACCCCCCAGCATGACACTCATGATATACATGATCTTGGTCTGCAACAAAGCAGAAGGTTTTCTGGGACACAGGGTTTAAAACTGTTGCTGCTCCTGCCGAGAACAACATTTTTCAGCAGATTAGTAACATCGTATGTGACACAGTCTTTCACTCTGCCGCGTCGTTGTTTATACGGCATATTGGCTCTCACGTTTGTTGTCACATATTAGTTTGTGCTCTGAACTATCCCACTTAGCAGCAAACACTGACCTTTTGAGTTTAACTAGCTCACGTACACAGTCTGTAAGTGGCCTTCGCTCTGCGTCCCGCCGGCCGGTGGGGATGCACACTGCCGACCTTTCCGCCGCGCTGCTGCAGTGCAGCTACATAAATGTTATGCACGTGACTGATGACTGACGGCTCGGCTCAACTTTACTCTGGTTTGTGCACGAATGTGTGAAGGCCGTTGTGACAATTCTGTGACGAATAACTGCAGAGGTTTCATGTAGCCTTTGTGATTTTCTCATCATACTCGGAACATTGATTCAGATTAAAGTGGAGCCGAAACGAGTTACATATACATATATTAATATATATGTATATGTAGTTCATGTATGCACTGTGCACTGTGTTCAAATTGATTTGAATTCTGTTTTCTGTTTTTGAATTCTGTTTTCAGCAAATCCAGCAGATTTCAGAAAAATGTTGAGGAAAAGGTAAGAATTGTAGACTACTGATATTTTTTTTTCTATTTTTTAATTATATAGCTGATTTATTTAACTCCGCATATATCCGATCTTATAGTAAAGTACAGCCAGCAGACGGAGAAAATGATGAAAGGTTCTGGGATAAAATGCTGAATGCTGACCGGAGCGACTATGAGCATATCTGCTCAGAGTTTGGTGTTACAGACTTACATCTGATTCTCAAGAAACTTGAAGAGAAGAAGATGGAGAGAAAACGAAAGAAGAACAAGGTATGAAAATGTTCCCTTTTTTACTATCAATAATAGGCTATATCATTCATGGTTTTCTTCATGAATCATTCACTATTTAATATTTTTCTGAAGCCAGTTTGGTCTTATAGTTTGGTGATATATTTGTCTTGGCTATAATAGCAACTTAATCCTTCATGTGTAGTTATTGCTTAAAATCTGCAGACAAGTGTTTAAAGTGTTTACTTGCGGTCAGTGTTCTATTTTTGCAGCTCATCTCACTCATACTATCTTGCCCTCATGTGGATCAGATGTTTCCTTCTCGTCAATATCAAAAAATTGATGAAATTAAGCTTTAAAAAACAGACAAACAAAACACACACACACACACACACACACACACACACATGTGTGCTCAACAAGAGCACAAAATGAATCGTAAAGGTACAGCCGAGCTTAAACATTTCCATTGTGGGATGGTCCATGCCAGATGCTGCTCCTGGACAAGATTAACACGTCAGAGTTTTAAATAAGATTTGTGAAGCTTTGTATTTTAGAGATTGACAAAGTCTCTCCAGAAACCTGCCTGTGTGTGTCCACTGCAGTCTTGCATCCTCTACACTCTGAAATTTCTCCGGATTACTTGAATTATGTCATGATATTATGCGCTGTAAACAGAAAACCATGCAAATCCCTTCTAGTCTCTTTTTGAATCAATCAATCAAAGTGCGACTTCTTAAAGATGCAGTTGAACTTTTATTTTATATTTTGCCTCCTTCCTAATCCGCCATACGTGGCCTTGACCTTTGAATCTTTGGGTGAATATTGAAAATGTTAACACTGTAAAAAAAAAAAACACAATATAGTGCATGTAATCCGATTACATTTTTCTTAACTCTTTCATCTCTTCTGTGCACTTAGCAGGACGGTATAAGTTCGTCCGATGATGATGCAACAGAGAAGCATGGTATTAAAGGTGTTGCGAGGGTAAAGGATATAAAGCATGACCCCTCCCTGCACAATGACAAGGAGCAGTATCAACGAGATGACGGGAAGGTCAACCTGCGCAACAGACATCTCAATCAGGCAGACGATGAAGAGGACCGACTCATCGCAGAGTTCAAACGTAAGGTTCACCAAGCAAAACATTTATCTCGGCCCAAATCTTTAATATCTGGACGGCACACTGCTGTCCCACACTTTAAAGGGGGAAGTTACAATAGTTCCTCTCTCCAGTTTGTCTTTAAATTCTTAGATGAATTAGTGTTACAAGCAGACCGTGGCTGAGTGGTCATACAGTGATAAGGACAAGAGGTAAACTTCAACCTGACTAAGTTCCTTCTGTAAGAACTCGAATTCACGATTAAATGTGATTCTCGGTTGGAGACAGATGATGTGGGGTTTATAAATTCTCTCACATTTACCATGTTTTTTTATTTTCCCCAGTTTCCCATGTGGACTTTGTTATCAAAATTCAGGAGATTCAAGTTCAAGAAAAAGAGGACGCCCTCTTTGAGTGTGTTCTGACCCACCCACTACCGAGGATCACGTGGATGAAGAAAGGCGTGGTTGTGGAACAAGGGGGAAGATGCAGTATAATCGTGTCGGAAGACAAACTGATCCACAGCCTTCTGATCAAAGACTGCAATAAGACGGACAAAAGCATCTACTCGGCTGTGGCCGGCATCACATCCTGCAGTGCCTGGCTGGTAGTGGAAGGTAACATTGCATGCTAGAATCCTGAATCTGAAAAGCTGGGACCTTAGATTTACTCTGATTTAAATTCTTTAAACAGCGTATGAACTCGTATGTTAAGAAATGAAACAGTGTTGATATTAAAACACATCTATTTTTGCAATTCAAAAAGCATAAAAAAGGTGTCTGGCATCAAAGAATGATGCAATGAAGAGATTCAGTCGTGATTTTGCTCCGTTCATCCTGCAGATGTTTACAGGTGTGCGACAGCAGGGTGCTCATTGTGGTATTTTTTTGGTTTCAAAATTCTCCACGATTTAGTCTGTTGGTGAAAGGTCAGGACCGAAGGTACATACTAGCATTACTTCGTTTCCTACAGCAGTCTAGGCAATCCTTTTCATCTCTCTTCCATCCAGAGTACATGGGTACCATTACTTCCCCCCCAAAAAGATCAAACTTTATCAAACTTTATTTGTTAAGCGCTTTTCATACAAAAGAAAAAAGGCAACGCAAAGCGCTTTACATAAAACATAAAACTTAATAATGCCCCCCCACCAAGATTCTCCAAAACATGCCTTGCCTATCTGAATGAGTTGATACAGCGCCATCTGAGGGTTGTACCATGCAACAATTATTAATCTGCACCAATATAGTCCTAACATTATCACCTAAAGGTTATGACTTCTGAGTAATAAATGAATAAATAAGTTCTGTATGTTACGTTTGGTTTCCTTTAAGATGAGAGCGACCCTGAATTTGCGAGTAAGAAGACAGTCCGTAAAGTTCCATCGCCTGGTGGAGCACAGACTGACCGTGAAAAAGTGGGCAAAGAGCAGCAAATAAAACACCAGAAGGAAATGGGGAGGATTTCAGGAGGTGTAAAAGCAGAACACACAGCAGGACAAATGAAAAAAGGAGTAACAATAGAAGAATGGAAAGCCACGGTGGAAAAGGCCAAAACATTAATGGAAGGTGGAACGGGATGGAAATCAGAAGATCCAGGATGCGTAACAGACGCAGGACACCCAACTGGAGCAGCAGTCCCTGAGAGGAAGAAAGACACCAAAGGTGCAGTGAATTTTAGCACGATAACAACTCAATATTTACTGAACTAAAGCATTTTTACAACCATGGCTGTAGTGAGAGGTCAGCCGGGGTTAAGTTGAACATTTATACTCATAACACAGAGACTAGTTGAAAAAGTTAGTAAAGTTAGTTAGTAAAGTTAGTAAGTTAGTAAAGCCTATAGTTAGTGTTTAGTAAACCTCTAGCTGGTGTTGGTAAATCTCTAGGTAGTGTAAACTTTAGTGTGTCAGAGTCGCTCCTGTAGTTTCTTGTGCTGGCCCCCCCTTCTCCTCCCTTTTCTCTCTTTTGTCCATGTTGCAGCATCCTTTGCCGGACACCGGAACCTGCAGGTGGTCGTGGGTGGCTTGTAGCTTGCATTACGGAGCACAAGTCTTTCCCTGACCCTGCACCCCAAACTGGGACTTGCTGATTGGGCCGGAGCTTCGGGAGCTGCATGCTGGCCTGCGGTCCCCACCCCTGGTCATCCCGTTGCTGGCCCCCCCTTCTCCTCCCTTTTCTCTCTTTTGTCCTGCAGGTGGTCGTGGGTGGCTTGTAGCTTGCATTACGGAGCACAAGTCTTTCCCTGACCCTGCACCCCAACCTGGGACTTGCTGATTGGGCCGGAGCTTCGGGAGCTGCGTGCTGGCCTGCGGTCCCCACCCCTGGTCATCTCGTTGCTGGCCCCCCCTTCTCCTCCCTTTTCTCTCTTTTGTCCTGCAGGTGGTCGTGGGTGGCTTGTAGCTTGCATTACGGAGCACAAGTCTTTCCCCGACCCTGCACCCCAACCTGGGACTTGCTGATTGGGCCGGAGCTTCGGGAGCTGCGTGCCGGCCTGCGGTCCCCACCCCTGGTCATCCCGTTGCTGCTTCCACCTGCCTGCTGTGCTGTTGCCGTCCCTGACCCACCAGTCTGGCCCTCGGCAGGAGGGTCCCCCCTTATGAGCCTGGTCCTGCTCAAGGTTTCTTCCCTCCTAAAGGGGAGTTTTTCCTTGCCACTGTTTGGCTTAAGGTTTTTCTCCCACTAGGGGAGTTTTTACCTGCCATTGTTTATGTAATAACTGCTCGGGGGTCATGTTCTGGGTATGGGTCTCTGTAAAGCGTCTAGAGACAACTCTGTTGTATTAGACGCTATATAAATAAAATTGAATTGAATTGAATTGAATAGTTGCTACACTTTCGTTTTAATTAAAGAGAGAAATGAAGTGGAATACTTTTGTTGTGGGCAGCTCATAGTTGGTCAGCTACATATAAAGTGGTCTCTTTTTGGATATGTGCCATGACAAAACAGCCCTTAGACCTCACTGTTTGCAGAGAAATGTATCGTACACTTTCAGAACCTCCTTAGTGTCACGTCCTGGGGTACAAACGTGTTAAATGATACAAACCTGATCACCAGACCGAAAACAGAAATGCAATCTTTTTTAAAAATGGATACAGTATCTGAAGTCTAAAACTATATGGTAGAAGACTTTAATTTTGGGGATGTGTTGTGTCTGTGTAGAGTCCAGCAGTGGATGTGTGGATGTAGATGTTGATGTCGACCGGGACCAAATGTTAAATCCCAGTGAAATGGCTGAATCCAGAGGAACTACAAACTCCACAATGTCAGTCATCAATCAAGCGAAAGCAAAGAAGGTCCATTGGAAACAGAATACGTCTGGTAAGACAGGGACTTTTGGCTGCATATGGGATTGTTGCATCTGCCTGTCACAGATAAGCATGCATGTACCAGTTGCATGACATACTATGGCCAAAGAAGTTGTATTTATAGTTGAAATCGTGATTATTTGGGATTTTTTGAGTGAAGTAAATGTTTGAACAAGCATATGAACCTGTTGGTAAATGCTGTGCACGACGCTACTGATCAAATTCTTGGAAATCAAAGGAAAAAAATCCAACCTTTGGCTTTCCACACAGCACTAATAGAGACGTTCACATGCCTGCAGAAAAAAGTATCATGTTTATAACTATAAATCAGTATTGGATCAGTTTTGTTTTTAATGATTACATTTGATGATGATAATTAGCTAGGACACTTTCTAAATAAATAACGTTGGAATGCAGTTGTGCAGATCATACACAAAGTCCACCCTGTCAAGCCTTGTGTGTGTTTGTTAAACAGGGGACGGAAGTGACAATGAAGCAAGTGATGCTGATGAAGATGCTGACTCTGCTGGCCACAACAAGGATCAGAGAAGTTCCAAGCGAAGTTCCAAGCAAGGCAAAAAGACCACAGGCAATGGTAACTGACCACACATAGGGCCCGATTTACTAAAGATTTGCGTGTGTAAAAACGTGTGCAAACTTGACAGCACCCGCAAACCAAAGTGCCAGCTGATCTACTAACAGCGCATTTGAGGACTGCGTCTCTCAAATGCGCAAAATAGCACACGCAATCCATTTAGTACTTTTGCCCTGATGAATAATCAATATGGGGCGTACCCACCAGAAATCCCTAAATACTGGGAGGGAAAGATGCAAATATGTCAATTTACCACGCGCAATGAGATTTACCAAGCCTGAAAGTTTTTGCGTGGATTGTGATTGCGTCTGTATTTAATACGTTCGAAAGGAAGGTGCTAATCTCCACATGCAAAAGGAGAAATATTTTATTTGAATGTTAAATCGAGTATTATTCAGCAAAAGGTTGCCACAGGAGGCACATTCATTTTTTTATTTGTGAAAATAAATAAATCCTGTGTTTTCATGGAGAAAAAAGTGTTTCTCATTGTGCGCCTATACTTGTTCTGCAGTCATACCCCGGTGTTGTGCCGTATTCAGCACCCCTGCCGTGAAAAGCACCCCCTCGTCTGACAAAAATTATATTCTCATTCCGTGTTCTGTTCATGTTCTGTTGTCCATGTTCTGTTTAGCGTCCAGTTTTGTGTTAATGATTCATGTTAAAATGCGCTCATGGATTCGGGTAAAAAAAAAAAAATCGGGTAAATGGTTATTGATATCATTAATTAATAGCCTGCTTACTGTGTTGTCTTCCATAATATTTGTAAATATATATAATATAAACTCCTAAGTATGTGTTTGTGTGAGTGTGTATATATAAATATATTGAAGTGTCAGTGTGTTGTTTTTTTTCTTGGTCTACTTATCATTGAATATACGAGGGGGTGCTTTTCACGGCAGGGGTGCTGAATACGGCACAACAATTTGCCTCTTCCACTAATATCTCTACAACTCCAACTCGTCAAATTTCATTTTGCGCTTGCGACTATATCCTGCTTTCCATCCAGACTCTCCATGGCGCAAAGTTTGCGCCGCAAACCGTAAGACGCGCAACACCTCATTTAAATACTGCTGTTTGCACCTGTTATCAATTGCGCACGCAATCTTAGTTGATCACCCGCAAAACACACAACAACAGCACGCGCAAACCTTTTCAGTGCACACGCAATTTAGTACTCTTTATTTAGGATCTTAGTAAATCGGGCCCATAATGTATTATGACATTGTTTGGTTTGTCGTCTATAAATGGGTCAAAAGATTCGCTTCTCTCCAGGTTGTTTTCTAAACTGTATAAACTAATTATAAACGACCCTTTCGTTATATTAATCTAAGTTTCTATTCGTTTTTGAAGCTTTTTACTGAAAAAAACAAACTACCTCACCATGTTGGATTCTACTGCCTCGTAGCTCTCGCGATACTACCACATGTCGTGGTGCGTTCACTGAACCTCTCCTCTCCTCTTGACTCCTCTCAAATCAGTTCTGATTTCAATTTATTTTGATTTTCTAATCAACTCAAGTCAGTTTCAGACACAAAACAAATTTTGGGGGGAAATCAGAGGGAAAAATCCAACCTTTGGCTTTACACACAGCACTTATAGAGATGTTCAGTTGCCTGCACACACAAGTATCATGTAACTATAAATCAGTATAAATAACTTTGGAATGCAGTTGTGCAGATCATACACAAAGTCCACCCTGTTCAAGCCTTGTGTGTGTTTCTTAAACAGGGAGGATCATGGATCCAAATGAGGACGGAAGTGACAATGAAGCAAGTGATTCTGATGAAGATGCTGACTCTGCTGGCCACAACAAGGATCAGAGAAGTTCCAAGCAAAGTTCCAAGCGAGGCAAAAAGACCAGAGTCAATGGTAACTGACCACACATGATGTATTATGACAATGTTTGGTTGTATAGATTAGTGATCCCACGACTCTTTGAGGTTCCTCTACTAAATGAGCCACTTCTTATTGCTCCACAACTTCTTTTATGAGTAGTACTGAATGACCACTCACATCAGTGATGACAGGTCTGATTGTATAGTGTATATTCATGTAGCAAGCATTCTGTTTCTTACGTGCCTTTGTTTGATAAGCCTCACAAAAGTATGACTCTCCTAAATGCCATTGTGCAACATCCAAAACTAAACATTTTGTATAGTCTTGAAATGGGTTCCATGGGATTGTTGGATCTGCCTGTCACAATCAAGCATGCATGTATCAGTTGCATGACATACTATAGCCAAAGAAATTGAATTTATTGTTGCAGTTGTGATTTTGTTTGTTTTTTATCTTGAGTTATTTTTATTTTCTTTTATTTTTTGAGTTATTTAAAAGTACATTTTTGAAAAAGCACATGATCCTGCTGGTAAAAGGTGTACACTACTAATTGAAGGTTTTGTCTTCTTCTGTGAGCAACACGGCCGGGAACAGCTGCCAATTTCCCAAATCAAGTCAAATCAGTTCTGATTTCAATTTATTTTGATTTTCTAATCAACTCAGGTCAATTTCAGACACAAAACTAATTTTTTGGGGAAATCAGAGGGAAAAATCCAACCTTTGGCTTTACACACAGCACTAATAGAGATGTTCAGTTACCTGCAGACGCAAGTATCATGTTTATAACTATAAATCAGTATTGGATCCGTTTTTTTTATTATTAAATGTGATTATTATCATTAGCTAGGACATTTTCTAAATAAATACCGTTGGAATGCAATTGTGCAGATCATACACAAAGTCCACCCTGTTCAAGCCTTGTGTGTGTTTCTTAAACAGGGAGGATCATGGATCCAAATGAGGACGGAAGTGACAGTGAAGCAAGTGATTCTGATGAAGATGCTGACTCTGCTGGCCTCAGCAAGGATCAGAAAAGTTCCAAGCGAGGCAAAAAGACCACAGATGCAGTCAATGGTAACTGACCACACATGATGTATTATGACATTGTTTGGTTGTATAGATTAGTGATCCCACGACTCTTTGAGATTCCTCTATTAAATGAGCCACTTCTTATTGCTCCACAACTTCTTTTATGATTAGTACTCAATGACCACTCACATCAGTGATGACAGGTCTGATTGTATAGTGTTTATTCATGTAGCAAGCATTTTGTTTCTTACGTGCCTTTATTTGATGAGCCTAACAAAAGTATGACTCTCTTAAATGTCATTTTGCAACATCCAAAACTAAACATTGTATTGTTCTCAACTAGTTCTCATGACTATGTAAGGAAACAGCAGCATATTGTCATTTCAACAGGTAAAAATTCATCTCCTGAAGACCAGGGTCAGTGTGAGGAGACTGAAGATGTCAGTGAGCATTCAACACATACGAAACGCAAGAGACAAGGCCCACTGGTGGAGGATTCAGTGCTCGGTGAGTGATCACAACAACTGAATCGCAGCCACATTTCTAGAAAGGGCTGCAACAAAAATTATGATTTCTTTTTTTTTTTTACTGAAAAAAATAAGATAAAAACTTTTTTTATTATTACTATTTATTGGTACTAATTACATTTTTTTTTTAAAAGCCTAAAATTGTAACATTTTATAAGGCAAAAAATCTGTAAAGTGTTAACTTCTTTGAACCTCTGTTTTAAAGGCAAAATTGCGAAGGATTATTTTTTTCCATGCTCTTCACAGACAACTACATTATATCCATTATATGAGCTATTGTAATTTTGTAATTTTGTCTTTTTTCTTTTTCCCTTTTTTTCAAGTGTGTTGCTGTTGTCAAATTATATATTTTTATTTATTCATTTATTTATTTTAATTTGGTGAAGTTGGTCAGAGATAGGTTCAGTTTTTTTCTTGCCAAATGATCTTAAACAGTTATTCAAAAGATAAAATAAAATAAACACACTGTTCCTCAAACAATTGAGAGATGATACTAAGACTATCAAACTTTTAACTGTTCTTAGATCCGGGTGTTCAGTTCATCTGGGGTTTGTCTGATGTCCATGCCATCATTAATGAGGAAGCTGAGCTAACCTGCAAGCTCAGCAGTGAAGACTGTGAGGGAGTCTGGCTCAGAGATGGTAAAAAGGTTAGTTATAAACTTTTTTCTTGTCCGGTTCAGGGTAGCTGGTTGTTAAAGTGCATAACGGCAGCTTAGAACAATAGCAGAGCTTTTTATGCTCTGTGCCAGAGGTGTGTGTCTCTGTAGTTGTGTGTGTGTGGGTGTGAACTTGCACTTGTCTATGCAGATGACCATGGAACCAGTAATTTGTCGTAGCTGTGCAGACTAATCTGCTTTCCCGCTTCATTGGGCATGACTGCACGGCTGCTTCTTCTGTGTGCTGAAAGTTTCCACATAATGCCATTGAAATAAAGTCAGACTGATTTCATATTTATAAATTAATTTAAAAAACATATGCCTTTCTTATGAGCATGAAGACATAATTAACATAACAAACTGTTGTGAGTGTACAAATGCACAAGTTTGGCTTGAATCAAAATCATGTAATCACATTACCATGACCCTTTCTGTTGTCCTTGTATTCATGCTGCATGTCTTTAAAACAATAAATAATAAATGTGAGAAAAAGCACAGCTGAAGCGAAATCCTTCTGGGGGTCTGGGGTCTTTATTTTCATAACTTTGCTCCATTTCCTATCAGATATCCCCGGACGATAATGTGTCCATCACTAAAGATGGACCGGTCCATAAGTTACTCATAATCAAGTGCAGTGAAGAGCATTCTGGGAAATACCGTTTTGAGGCAGATGGTCGTAAAACAGAGGCGATGATCAACGTCAAAGGTTTGATATTTTGTTTAGAAAGCAAACTTATTGCATTTAAAACCCTAATAAAAAATAAAGGAAAATAATCTTAGCACAGATCATCACTCCAACCACCCTGAAAGTGATACTTTCTTTTTTAGATCCCCCAAGGTTTGATGGCGAAGACCTCCGTACTTTCACTGAGCCTTTGACAGTTAAAGCAGGACACAATGCTGTTTTCAAACTGCAGTTTGTTGGCCACAAACCTATAAAGATTCAGTGGTTCAAAGAAGGAGAAGAGCTCCAAGATGACAACAATACAAAGATAGAGAAATCTGCCTGTCACAGCCGTCTGCTGCTGAGCAGATGCCAGAGGAAGGACACAGGAGAGATCAAGCTCAAGCTCAAGAACGAGCATGGCTTCACTGAGGCATTCTCACAGCTTGTTGTGCTTGGTGAGTTACAACATGATCAAAAAAATCAGATGTTAAGGTAGGTACTTCTTTTCATTTCCCTATCTCTCTCTGTCTCTCTCATTAAAAATGAGAGCTGATTCTGATGAAAATACTGGCACATGCAACATGAAGTATATGGGTAACGGTGGTGACATACAGTAGATGAAGCTCTCTTCTGACACTGAGCTAACAAGCAGAAAAGCAGATCTGTTTGTCTTTTAAAAATGACCAGTGCAGACATATCCTCAGTTAATGTTATCGGATTTGAAGTCTGCAGACCATCCCATAGGCATCACCCCTTCCACATCTCCCTACTCTTCCGAGTTTGACAGCTTGCTGTCTTGACAACTCTCAGATCAGCTAAACAGCATCTAGTTAAGGTTATAAGGTCACTGCCCAATGTCACCCATACTTAAATCTGTCCCTGAAGCCTAATGAATGAACATTGACAGGTAGAAGTACATTTACTTTTTGTTTGTCTGCCTGGCGATCTTCTTTATGTGCCCTGTCCCTTCAACAAGGACTGGTCTGTTGGTATTCCTGCCAAGTAGAAACCGAACACTGATTCAAAATTTTAAATTCAAGGTTAAAGATAAAAAAAAAACGTATTTTCCGGACTATACTGTAAGTCGCTCCGGAGTACAAGTCGCACCAGCCATAAAATGCATAAAAAAGAACGAAAAAACATATATAAGTTGCACTGGAGTATATGTCGCATTTTTGCGAGAAAATGCAAATTTGGGGGAAATTTATTTTATAAAATCAAACACCAAGAACAGACATGTCATCTTGAAAGGCAATTTAAAATAAGAAATAGAATAGAGGCAACAACAGGCTGAATGATTGTATGGTATGCTTACAGTATGTTACATGACACAACTGAGAACGTGCCTGGTATGTATAACATAACATATTAAGAGTTATTCAGATAACTATAGGATAAATAACATGCTCAGAAGTTTACCAAACCATCCGTGTCAGACTCATCGTCAGTTGCAGTTTGCCGTCTTGCGGTTTAGTGTGAAAATAACATGTGAAATGATATAACGGTAATCATGTGTTAATAATTTCTCACATAAGTCGCTCCAGAGTATAAGTCGCACCACCGGCCAAACTATGAGAAAAAATGCGACTCCCTACAAATAAATTAACTGTTGCAGTAGTCGTGATTTAAGTCTCTTCAAAGATTCAGTGTAGAAGTTTATTGCTGTGGGCAAGAAGGAGCTCCTGTAGTGCACCATGTCAGGTGTCAGCTGATTTGTGGTGCCGGTAACAAACACCCCACTCTCACCAAAGCCTCCCTTCTCCTGGTAATTACACACAATAAAGTGGGCAATGCTTCAGAGTCTTGGTCTCTGGTTTCAGAGGTGAACCACAAAGCGTTTTCACATGACTAACCAACATTTTTGCCAGTGTTCTTTGAGTCATTCCATCTAAACCAGCAAATAAAGATACTAGCAACGTCTGCCTCATATCCACTGAAGCCAACAAATGACTGAGCTGGTTTATCGCATTTATCACATGTAGGCTTCTTCAAAGATAGCTGTGACCCTGTAAGCCGAAAATGTAAAATGCAACATAAATTTCCAGCTGTTCTACTTGAATTTCCGGTTTTATTGCACAACTATACCTCACCCAAAAGCAGAAGTAACTGAAAAAGCACATGCATTATAAAATGCTTCACTTTAGGAAGCATTGGTTATGTGTCCTACTTATACCCCTAGAGAGGGTGTCAGATCTAAAATCAGCAGATAACAGATTGCTTCAAAGCTTCGGTGAACATCCATTAAAAAATCCATTAAAACGTTAAATGTATTTCAGAACCTGACCAAAATTATCATAAAACTTCAAGTTTGCTGCTTTTTTTTTGTTTGGTTTTTGACCTCAGATTTAAAGATTTACGTTTTGTTTAGTTTTTCTTCAATTGTAGAGCATTTCTTTGTGTTTCAGACAAACCAACTTCACCTCTGGGTCCTGTAGAGGTAATTGAGAGTTCAGCCAACTGTATTGAATTCAGCTGGAGGCCACCAAAGGATGATGGTGGTTCACCAGTGATTAAGTACCTACTTGAGCGTCAACAAGTGGGACGGAACACCTGGAAGAAAATTGGGGAAATGCCCACTGTGCCCAGATACCGTGATACAAATGTGGACCGTGGACGGAGATATTGGTATCACATTCGGGCAGTGACTTTAGAGGGTACAAGTGAATTGATGGAAACTGACGACATGCAAGCTGGCATGTTTGGTAAGCCAAATCAGTATTAAAGAACAATAATATGCATTATAGTACGAGTTCATTAAATACATCACTCTATCATTGTACTGTCAAATGACAAGTGTCCACTTAGATCACTTCATGGTCCAGGGCACCGTTAATGTAACTATGACATAATCTCCAAATTCATTTAAACAAAAACTGCAATATTTCAATGTTTTTTGTTGGCTGTGGTGTTTAATCTATAAACCTATAGTAAAGGTAGAGGTAAAAGGTCCATTTAGCAGCGTGACTGTGTGCACCCAATCCATACAGGGAGCAATCTCGTAGGAGCATAAAGCATTATCAAGGAAAGGCAAGTTTATTTATTTCGTACAATTCAACAACAAGGTGATACAAAGTGCTTTACAGAGACATTACAACATCATCACATAGCAGAAAATAAAAGCATGGTTTAAGATTTAAACAAGAGGAAAGAAAGAAAAAAGAGCAATAGATAAAACCAGTAGTTAAAATGCGATCAAGTCTTAAACTCAAGCTTAAAAGTAGCAGTGCAGATTTTGAACTTTATCCGAATGTAGCTGAGAAACAGGTGTGTTTTCAACCTGGATATAAATAAACTGAGTTTTCAGCTGATCTGAGGCTTTCTGGGAGTTTATTCCAGAGCATATGTGGAGCATAGAAGCTGAATACAGCTCCTCCCTGTCTGGCTCTGACTCTGGGAACTGATAAAAGACTGAATCGATTACCTGATTACCTGAGGGGTGTTAGAAGGTTCATACTGGGTTGGGAGGTCACTGATGTTTTTTGATCCTAACTCATTCAGAGCTTTATAGACCAGCGTCAGAACGTTTAAGTGTATCCTCTGATGGACAGGCAGCCAGTGTTAAGACCTAAGAGCTGGACTAATGTGGTCAATTTTTTTGGTCGGAGGACTCAAGTAGGTCTGTGGTGATTTGTAATCACCAGAGCTCCAGAGACAATTACCTCAGCTATGGTAGTTTATTTTGTTGTTCTTTGTAATCTGTGCCAGTGGGAGCATGTAGATGTTAAGCAGAATGGAAACATGGGAAACTCCACATAATTGTCTGCTCAGATGTAAAGTTACATACTGACACAAAGTAATTCCTGTTCTCTAAGTATGTTTTCAACCAGTTTAGTACAGTTCAAGAAACACCCGCCCTGTTCTCCAGTCATTTGAGTAAAATATTGTGGTCAACTGTATTAAATGCTGCACTGAGATTCAGTAAAACTAAGACATTATTCAATTCAATTCAATTCAATGTTATTTATATAGCGTCTAATACAACAAAAGTTGTCTCTAGACACTTTCCAGAGACCCATACCCAGAACATGACCCCCGAGCAGTTATTACATAAACAATGGCAGGTAAAAACTCCCCTAGTGGGAGAAAAAACCTTAAGCCAAACAGTGGCAAGGAAAAACTCCCCTTTAGGAGGGAAGAAACCTTGAGCAGGACCAGGCTCATAAGGGGGGACCCTCCTGCCGAAGGCCAGACTGGTGGGTCAGGGACTGCAACAGCACAGCAGGCAGGTGGAAGCAGCAACGGGATGACCAGGGGTGGGGACCGCAGGCCAGCATGCAGCTCCTGAAGCTCCGGCCCAATCATCAAGTCCCAGGTTGGGGTGCAGGGTCGGGGAAAGGTTGAGAAGGGGCAGGGCCAGGGAGAGGAGTCTTGACGGACAAACCTCTCCCCCGCCTGCTCGGGCCGTTACCCTGCCCCTCTCACTCCCACGCTGAAGGTTCCGGTGTCCGGCAGAGGATGCTGCAACATGGACAAAAGAGAAAAAAGGGAGGAGAAGCGGAGGCCAGCACAAGAAACTACAGGAGCAACTCTAACACACCAGAGTTTACACTACCTAGAGATTTACCAACACCAGCTAGAGGTCTACTAAACACTAACTATAGGCTTTACTAAACAGAAATGTTTTAAGTTTAGTTTTAAAGGTGGAGGTGGTGTCAGCTTCCTTAACCCAGATTGGAAGTTGGTTCCATAGTAGTGGTGCCTGATAGCAGAACGCCCGCCCTCCATTCCATCGTCCGTATTCAAGCATATGTCATTTAACACTGGTCAGAGCATCTTTAGTGCTGTTGTGCTATCTAAAACCTGACTGGAAGACATTATAGCAGTTGTTTTGGGTTAAAAGGTAATTGACACAAGCATATCATGGAGGAAGAAAAATCGAGGACCATTACATCGCCCGGATTGGCGTCACCGGGGCCCCTCCCTGGAGCCAGGCCTGGGGTTGGGGCTCGAAGGCGAGCGCCTTGTGGCCGGGTCTTTGCCCATGGGACATGGCCGGGCTCAGCCCGAAATGGCGACGTGGGCCTGCCTTCCCGTAGGCCCACCACCCGCAGGAAGGACCGTGATAAGCTGGTGCCATGTGGACTGGGTAGCAGTCGTAGCGGGGTGCCTCGACGACCCAATCCCTTGATCAAAACTCTCTGAGGGGGGGGCAGAGCTTGTGCGTGAGGTTGAGAGATACCGGCTAGAGATAGTAGGGCTCACCTCCACACATAGCTTGGGCTCTGGAACCCAGCTCCTTGAAAGGGGCCGACAGTGATACCTGGAGGGGCATGATTGGGAGGAACGGCCTCCCCGATCTGAACCAAACGGTGTTTTGTTGTTGGACTTCTGTGCTAGTCACGGTTTGTCCATAACGAACACCATGTTCGAGCATAAGGATGTCCATCAGTGCACGTGGCGCCAGGACACCCTAGGCCGGAGGTCAATGATCGACTTTGTTGTCGTTTCATTTGACCTTCGGCCGTATGTCTTGGACACCCGGGTGAAGAAAGGGGCTGAGCTGTCAACTGATCACCACCTGGTGGTGGGGATGCACTGGCGGAGGAGGAAGTTGGACAGACCGGGCAGACCCAAACGGATAGTGAGGGTCTGTTGGCAACGTCTGCCTGAGCCCTCTGTCAGGGACGTCTTCAACTCTCACCTCCGAGAGAACTTCTCTCAGATTCCAGGGGAGGCGGGGGACATTGACCGTGTGGACCATGTTTTCTCTGCCTCCCTTGTCGACGCGGCGGCTCGAAGTTGTGGACGCAAGGTCTCCGGTGCCTGTCGTGGCAGCAATCCTAGAACCCGGTGGTGGACACCGGAAGTAAAAGATGCTATCAGACTGAAGAAGGAGTCCTACCGGGCTATGTTAGCCTGTGGGACTCCTGACACAGTAGATAGGTACCGGCAGGCCAAGCAAGCCGCAGCTCGGGCAGTCCTGGAGGCAAAAACTCTAGTCTGGGAGGAGTTCAGTGAGGCCATGGAAGAAGACTTTCGGTCGGCCTCGAGGAAATTCTGGCGGACCGTTCGGTGCCTCAGAAGGGGGAAGCAGTACTCTGCCGGCACCATTTACGGTGCGGGTGGGAAGCTGTTGACCTCGACTGGGGACATCGTCAGACGGTGGAAGGAATACTTCGAGGATCTCCTCAATCCGACTGATATGCCTTCCATTGAGGAAGCAGAGAGTGTGGGGATGTACTCATCCATCACCCAAGCCGAGGTCACTGAGGTGGTTCGTAAGCTCCTCAGTGGCAGGGCACCGGGGGTGGATGAGATTCGTCCTGAGTACCTCAAGTCTCTGGATGTCGTAGGGCTGTCTTGGTTGACACGCCTCTGCGACATTGCATGGAGGAAGGGGACAGTGCCGCTGGAGTGGCAAACCTGGGTGGTGGTCCCTCTTTTTAAAAGGGGGGACCGGAGAGTGTGTTCCAACTATAGGGGGATCACACTGCTCAGCCTCCCCGGGAAAGTCTACGCCAGGGTACTGGAGAGGAGAATACGGCTGATGGTTGAACCTCGGATTCAGGAGGAACAATGCGGTTTTCGTCCCGGTCGTGGAACACTGGACCAGCTCTATGCCCTCCGCAGGGTGCTTGAGGGTTCATGGGAATTTGCCCAACCAGTCTACATGCGCTTTGTGGATCTGGAGAAGGCATTTGACCGTGTCCCTCGTGCCATTCTGTGGGGGGTGCTCAGTGAGTATGGAGTCCGGGGCCCTCTATTAAGGGCTGTCCGATCTCTATATGATTGGAGCAGGAGTTTGGTTTGCATTGCTGGCAGTAGGTCAGACTTGTTCCTGGTGCAGGTTGGACTCCGACAGGGCTGCCCTTTGTCACCGGTCCTGTTCATCATTTTTATGGACAGGATTTCTAGGCGTAGCCAGGGGCCCGGAGGGGATCCCGTTTGGGAACCTCGGGATTTCATCTCTGCTTTTTGCGGATGATGTTGTCCTGTTGGCTTCATCGGACCGGGACCTTCAGCATGTGCTGGGGCGGTTTGAGGCCAAGTGCGACGCAGCAGGGATGAGAATCAGCACCTCCAAAACTGAGGCCGTGGTTCTCCACCGGGAAAGGGTGGAGAAGTCCTGCCTCAGGTGGAGGAGTTCAAGTATCTCGGTGAGTTCAAGTTCACGAGTGTGGGAACGATGGCGCGTGAGATTGACAGACGGATCGGTGCAGCGTCCGCAGTTATGCGGTTGGTGTACCAGACCGTCTTGGTGAAGAAGGAGCTGAGTCAAAAGCCGAAACTTGCGATTTACCGGTCAATCTATACACCTACCCTCACCTATGGTCATGAACTTTGGGTAATGACAAACTTGCGTGCGCACAAAACAGGGCTTGAAAGATGCGCACGCCACCTTCTACGCAAAGGTTGGGATTTAAAAAAAAACACTTGTGCGTATCTCTACGCAAACTTTGATCCTAGCGCACAGACATTTTGAAGATATGGGGAACTGGCGACGCAGATGGTGAGGTGATGAAATGACGCCAGATTCATGTCATACTTTTAATGTCATCACATATCAGACTTATAATATAATAGCGCTGATCATGTCCCCCTGTGTTTGAAGCACAGCGTCAGTCAGGACACGGCCACTTCCAGGTGCGCCATGCTCTTTGGACGCTCTGGTGCTGCTGGTGCTGCAGCCACGGTGCCAGGACACGCCGTGCCGGGAACCCCCTTGTCACCCACCGCTTCCAACTGTAGAGTGACTGAGGACATAACAAATAAGTGCCGGGCCACTCTCCTCTTGGCGTCCACATTCAAATCACACCACTTCTTTTTTACTTCTGCTACAGATCTGTCCGTGGCACTCACAGTGTTTACAGCTGCAAAGACGTGCTGCCACTCACTCGCTTTCTTTCTGTTAGTGATGCCACTACTGTGACCACCAAATAATGTCGTTTTCCTGGCCTCCACCTCACAAGCATCTCGAAATTTAGTGGCACGGTGGCTTGGCTCGACACATGACTCATTCATACTGACGCACGGCAGGCTCATTCATATGCAAATACAGTCATGAAGTGCTTTGCATTGACCATTCATGGTAGAAAGTGGGCATGTAGAGGCCGGGATATGAGGCGAAACCCTGTGTGAGAGATCAGGAGCGTTCCATCAGGTCATAGAGATAAAGAGGGGTTTGGCCTTAAAGGGATTGTGACATGAAAAACAAATTTTTCTTGATTTTTTGTGTTTTGTTGGGTGTCTTGACATCAATTACACCCAAAAAACAACAAACTTTTAACATTCAGTGTATTGTGTGCTTTCTGGGATTTTCCGCATAACTATGCAAAAACGGCGCATGTGGTTTGGTGGCGGGCCGTTACGTAACGGCCCGCTAAATCACCGCCCCCTCCACCCAGCTCCCTGCCTCCGCTCCTCTCCAGCGCACCATAAAGGCTGATTTATGGTTCCGCGTTACACCGACGCAGAGCCTACGGCGTAGGGTTACGCTGCGACGCGCAACATACGCTGAACCCTACGGCGTAGGCTCTGCGTCGATTTAACGCGGAACCATAAATGAGGCTTAACACGGAGCTGTTTAGAGCGTCTTTTGTTCTAATCACCGGAGGAAAACTGCTAAGAAGACCCGCGGCCACTGACTGGACTTAAGATAAGGGGACAGTGCTGCTCGCATGCCTTTATTTTTATGATTGTTTGCTGTGGTTCTCCCTGCTGCTCTTCCGTGCATGCTTCGCCTGTCGCTCCGACGCCGCTGTGAGCGTATGGCTGGAGGAGGAGGAGGTTTGGAGGAGGAGCGGAGCAATGATTGACAGGAAAGGGGGGAAAGGAAGCATTTTTCACGGCGCAAAAAAACACTGTAATAAAAAGCCAGGAAAAGAGTACTAAGAGTGAAGTTTTTCTTGTTACACTCTTTTAGACACATTTGAGGGATGTTGGCCAAGACTTTTAATAGTGTTAAAAGCATGTTAAAAATGATGTCACAATACCTTTAAATGTGAGTAACAGAAGTTTTTATTTGATTCAAAATTTTACGGGCTTCCATGGAGGGAGACAAACACAGGAGAGACACGATCTTTTGCTGATTCCTGTCAGCACTTGTGCTGCTACATTTTGGATCAACTGAAAGCTATTCAGACAAATACTTGGTCATCCTGCTAATAATACATTACACTAATCTAGTCTAGAAGTGACAAATATGTGGATTCGTTTTCAGCATCAGCCTGGAAGAGGTGACAAAATGCATTTGATTAATATGCTGTCTAGTGAAGAATGAAAATTACCTTTTTCCTATTCAACAAAATAATTTTTCAACCTGCTGTACGTTTTGAATCTGGTTGGCTCTGAAACCAGAACAGCCTTCTCCATTTCTTTACTGTGTAACTCTTTCTTAATTGAGGGTGTTTGGATCAGATAAAATACCAGAAAATATATGTTTGTTTTTTAAATAAAAGCATTTTTCTCATCTCATAACTTTATTAAATGGTTTGGTTGAGCATTAGCAATAAACTCGCAAAGTTGAACGAGAAATGGGGCATCATTATGGAACATTCCTTTGGCCACATTTTTTACATGTCAAAACAGGTGTGACATATTAGCTCAGTGTGGCACCAGACTAACATGACCCTGGAACCTAAGCAGCTTAATTAAATTCAACCATTATGAATGTCATTCACGTCAGTACTTTTTTTATTTTCTTTCTGCTATGTGACATGTTAAAATGAGTCCATTGAAAAAGGTTCAGTTTTACTAATACCCTTAATGCTCCTAAAACCCAAATGGTCTCCCAAAGTTTGGAGTCCCAAATCAATGATCATAAATATTAAATAGAGAACTAGATTATATGTATGTGTGTACTAATTTATTGTGACCTTTATTGTAGACCAAGATGCTATAAAGCAAAGCCCAGTTCTCTCATGTCAAAAAGGCTTAATACATTGGTACCATCTCCAGAATATAAGTTCTGAACAAAAGAATAATTCATTGGTCCTAATTACAGACTTTACCAGAGGAGTCTGTTTTGTTTCTACATTCCACAGCTTTTCCAGGCCCTCCAGCACCTCCACAGGTAGTCAGTGCTTTTAATGACTGTATAAACCTTTCATGGGCTGCACCAAGTAACACAGGAGGTTCCCGTCTCCTTGGCTATATTTTGGAAAAACACAAGAAGGGAAGTAACCTCTGGACAGTTGTCAATGCTGTGGATGAACTGATCAAAGGTGTGTAAATTAACAGAGCTGAAAGTGAGAACCGTGTGAACCATTACATTGTTGTATGTCCACTTACATTTATTTCACTCTATAATATCTAGAGAAGAAATATGCAGTGAAGGATGTTTTTGAAGGTTTGGAATATGAGTTCAGAGTTTCTGCCATAAACCTCTCAGGAGTTGGAGAATGTAGCAATCCCTCAGCGTTTGTTCACGCACGGGATCCAAAGAGTAGGTATCGCTACTGTTCTAATGTTTCAATAAACAACTGACATGACTCAATTTAAGTGTTTCATATTTGGTTACTATAATACTCCAGAACCACCAGGTAAAGTTACGAACCTGAAGGTGACAGAAACCTTTTACACCAGCATGGGCCTGGCTTGGACCAAACCTGAGGAGAAACCAGGCATTCAGGATGAAGCTAAAGGATATTTTGTTGAGATTCGGCGAGCAGACTGCATTGAATGGTCCCGTTGTAATATCACCCCAGTCATCACGGCTTCCTTCAATGTGAAAGGCCTTAAGTCCATGGACATGTACTGGGTGAGAGTGATAGCTACCAATGATGGAGGTGAAAGTGCACCTGAAGAGTTACCCAACTACATCCGTGCAATGCCTTCACCTAGTAAGTCAACCCCTGTCACAACATTCAGATTGTGATCTTTAGTTGCAGATATGTTGATTTTACAAAACTGCTAAATTAATTGAAGAAAAATCCATTCTCTCCTTATACAATCCTACAACTCAAGGCTCTTGTGAACTCTTCTTGTTCTTTCTTGATTTTCTTTATTCCATCCTGAAGTTGTATATGAACCAAAACAACCCTTTATGTTTTTTCTTTTTCATAGTCAGGCCAAAGTTCACAAACAACAAGATGAAGAGCTTCATGGTGGTGAGGGCAGGAAACTCAGTCAGGATGAGAGTCAACTTTGAGGTGACATTTATTCCTAATCTCCAATGCCAACCAAGCCAAAACAAAATCTATGATTTTATAATAAGTAATCATGGTTATATCTGAAACAGGCCTCACCATGGCCAGATATCTTGTGGTTAAAGGACAATATGCCAGTGACAAAGCGTGCTACAATCAGTAACTCTGATGGCTCATCTCAGCTGCTGATTCCCAGCTCCGAACGATCCGATTCAGGAATCTACTCCATTTCGGTTAAAAATCTTGTTGGGCAGGAAACATACAGTACAGAGATATGGGTTACAGGTAAAGATAAAACTAGACATTTCTTTAGCACTATACATTTGGAATATTATAGAAGATCAACCTTAATAGAGCAACCAAAACTGTTAACTTTGCTTACAGATGACCCAAAGCCTCCTGGACCAGTAGAACTGGAGGAAAACGTGCCTGGAACAGTAACAGTGATCTGGGAACCTTCCACAGATGAGAAACGCGATGACCGTCTCCACTACATGGTATCCAAACTGGACTCTACCAATCGCACATGGACTACAGTGGCTGATAGGCTCTTTAATAACAGGTTCACAGTTTGCAATATAATACAAGGGAGGGAATATCACTTCAGGGTTTATGCCAAAAATGACATGGGCATATCAAATCCCTCAGAATCACCAACCTGGGGGATGAAGAAAAAGAAAGGTGTGTTTGTGTATCATAAACATTGCCAAAATTACAATGAATCATTTTCCTGGAAGAACAAAAAAAAATTATACGATTCTTTCTTTTGCAGATAGAATCGTGGTAAGTGAACCCTCCAGTAAGAACTGTGATCTACGATGTCCTCCGTCCTTCATCGTACCGTTGAAGTTTCACACTGCCAGCAAAGGTTATGAATGCTACATGAGCTGTGCAGTGAAAGGAAACCCAACTCCTCATATCACATGGTATCGAAATCAAATCAGTCTAAACACAGATACCAACTACTACATCTCCAACATCTGTGGAGTTTGCTCCCTGCTAATCCTCCATGTTGGTCCTAAAGATGTGGGAGAATACACGATCACCGCGGTGAACAGCTTAGGTCAAGCTGAATGTTCCACCATGCTCAGTGTCAGAGGTGAGAGGGAAACGTGACTGCTCCTATAGGGAAAAGCAAAAGTATTTGATACTAATTTTTTTCCGTCTCTCTTACACAGATTGACAAAGAAGAGGACACCTCGATTAAGCATTAGCTATCCAGTACATGATGACAGGAGTGGTTGTGCTGCTTGGAAATCAATCAAATGCTAGAACCGCTGCTAATATAAAGATAAATCAGTTATACAATTAAAATGTTTGTATTCCCCTTGGCCCACATTTTAAACATTGTAACTTGGTGTCCTGTTATTCTAATCAACAAATAATTGTAATTTTTTTTATATAATGTCTTGCCAGCTGATTGTTGTCGTAATAAAGTGATGGGACAGCTTCCGGACGTGTTTTACAGCTGATCCAAACCCAAATCTGAAAACAAACAAACAGATACATGCATTGATTTTTGCGTTTAATTGGACTTTTATTTTACTGTACCAGATTCCAAGATGGCTCGAGTTTTGTTTTGTCAACTTCAGATTTTGTCAGGGGTCTATTGTAATTTTGCCAGTTCTTCTCACAATAAATATGTGATGTTCTGGTATTGAAGATATAAAGCAATAAAGATTTTCAGTAGTTATTTAAGGTGTTGAAAAATGTTTGCAGGCTTTTCTTCACACATTCTTGATTGGTGACAAGGCCGACTTGTGGGCCAGTCCCCCTTCCTCCTTAGCCTTTTGAATGTGTGCAAAATGAAATTTGCATTTTCTTATGGATACATGATTAAATATCACTGAAAGATGTGCTCTTGAAGACAGTATATGTTGCTCTAAGCCTTAATGTACTTTTCTTCATTAATGCTGTCATCGCAGAAGTGTAAAGGACCATTTCAAAGAACACTGATGCAGCTATATTAAGCACTGCCATATGGTCCTGGTTTGTGCCTTTGCCCTTTATGCAATGAAATTCCCCCATTCCTTGAATAGTTTGATTATATTATTCACTGTCAGACGAAAAATGTGCAAATCCCTTCCAATGCTTTTTCTCTGATATAGCAGAGTTCCTTTTCCCAACTTTGCTCTTTAAAAACGCAGACTGTATTTGAACCAAATCATCCTTACAGTCGATGTTTGAGATCACATGGTTGAAATAACATCCATATTTTGTCATTTCACCTCTTTACAAGATCTAAATTGTCCATATACAGACTTAATGTGAAATGATAGGCCTGAAATGCGAATTAAATGAGATGAAGCTGACACGTAACGATATGAAATAAATAAAAAAACAAATGTCTTCAAAGAACTAAAAGTCAAAGTAAATAAAAAACTTTTTTTCTTCTTTTTTTCAGTATTATCCTTGTTTTTCTCATTTACAGTTTTCTTCCAGGGTCTAGTTTGAGGTTGTGTTCCCATAAATATACATTTCTATTGGGACAAATAACCAAACACAGCTTGTGCAGGAGGTTAAGAGGTATTGGCTAGAGATAGCCTGGCTCACCTCCACACACAGCTTGGGCTCTGGAACCCAGCTCCTTGAGAGGGGCTGGGCCATCCACTGCTCTGGAGTTGCCCAAGGGTAGCAGCAACGAGCTGGTGTGGGCTTGCTCATAGCTCCCCCTTTCAGCCGCAATGTGTTGGAGTAGCCAGCCCTATTGGAGTTCTTTGGAGGGGTACTTGATAGTACTCCCACTAGGGACACCATTGCTGGGGGACTTCAATGCTCACCTGGGCGATGCCAGTGATACGTGGAGTGGTGTGATTGGGATGGACAGCCTCCCCAATCTGAACTCTAGCGGGGCTCTGTTATTGGACTTCTATGCTAGTAACAGCTTGTCCATAACAAACACCATGTTCAAGCATAAGGGTATCCATCAGTGAATGTGGCACCAGGACACCCTAGACCAGAGGTCGATGATCTACTTTGCCAAGCTGTCAACTGATCACCCCCTGGTGGTGGGTTGGATACACTGGCTGAGGAAGAAGTTGGACAGACCTAAACCTATTGTGAGGGTCAGTTGGGAACATCCTGCCGAGCCTTCTGTCAGAGAGGTTTTCAACTCCCATCTCCGGGAGGACTTCTCCCAGATTCCAAAGGAGGCTGGGGACATTGAGTCTGAGTGGTCCATGTTCTCTGCCTCCATTGTCGACATGGCGGGTGGAAGGTCTCTGGTGCCTGCCATGGTGGTGACCACTGAACCTGGAGTCCTATCGGGCCTTGTTAGCCTGTGGGACTTCTGATGCAGTTGACGGGTACTAGTAGGCCAAGCAAGCCGCAGCTCGGGCGGTCCTGGAAGCATGAGTGAGACCATGGAGGAAGACTGTCAGTCGGCCTCAAAGAAATTCTGGCAAACCGTCTTGCGCTTCAGAAAGGGGAAGCAGTATTTGACCAACACTTTTTACAATGCAGGTAGGGACCTGTTGAAGTCAACTGGGGATATTGTCAGATGGTGGATGGAATCAAAGCCCACCTCTGTAGCCACTAGACTACCACCCCCAACTGCCCTGAGAATCTTAAGTCTCTGGATGGTATAGGGTTGGCTTGGCTGACCTGCCTTTGCAACATTGCATGGAGGTCGGGGACAGTGCCGCTGGAGTGGCAAACCGGGGTGGTGGTCCCTCATTTTAAAAAGGGGGACCAGACAATGTGTTCCAACTATAGGGGGATCACACTTCTCGGCCTCCCTGGGAAAGTCTTTTCCAGGGTACTGGAGAGGAGAATTCGGCTGATAGTCAAACCTCGGATTCAGGAGGAACAATGCGGAACACTGGACCAGCTCTATACCCTCCACAGGATGCTTGTGGGTCTATGGAAGTTTGGCCAACCAGTCTACATGTGTTTTGTGGATCTAGAGAAAGCATTCGACTGTGTTCCCCGGTGTAATCTATGCTCCGTGAGTATAGGGCCTGGGGCTCTTTGCTAAGGGCAATTTGGTCCCTGTATGACTGAGCAGGAGCTTGGTTCGCATTGCCGGCAGTAAGTCAGACTTGTTCCCAGTGCATGTCGGACTCCAGCAGGGCTACCCTTTGTTCATACTCTTTATGGACAAGATTTCTAAGTGTAGCAAAGGGCCGGAGGGGATACAGTTTGGGAACCATATGATTTTATCTCTGCTTTTTGCAGGTGATGTTGTGCTCTTGGCTTCATCAGGCCAGGACCTTTAGCATGTGCTGGGGTGGTTTGCAGCCGAATGTGAACCACTGCCATATCTGAGATCATGGTTCTCAACCAGAAATAGGTGGTGTGACATTTCCGGGTGGGTGGAAAAGTCTGCAGCATCCGCAGTTATGCAGTCGGTGTACCGGACCATCGTGGTGAAGAAGAAGCTGAGTCAAGGGCGAAGCTCTCGATTTACCCGTCAATATATGCTCCCACCCTCACCTATGGTCATGAACTTTGGGTGATGACCGAAAGGACAAGATGGTGGATACAAGTGGCCGAATTAGAGGTTCCTTCGCAGGGTGGCTGGGCGCCGAACTGCTGTTTGACCCGTAGGCACAAACAACAGTGAGAGACCTTTTCCTGACCCTAAGGCGCAAGGAAGCGACCCTCTCGTTCACCGGGGTAAACTCCAACACGTTGCGGCTGAGCTGGGGGGCTATAAACAAGCCCACACCAGCTCGCCGCCTTTCACCCTGGGCAACTCCAGAGTAGTGGAGGGTCCAGCCCCTTTTGAGGAGCTGGTTCCAGAGCCCAAGCTATGTGTGGAGGTGAGCCCGACTATCTCTAGCCGGTATCTCTCAACCTCACACACAAGCTCCGGCTCCCCCCCCCCCCCCAGCAAAGTGACATTCAATGTCACTACTGCGAGGGTTTTGGTCCAGGGATTGGGTCGTCGAGGCAATCCGCCACAACTTCTACCCAGACCACATTGCACCAGCCTGTCATGGTCCTTCCTGCGGGTGGTGAGCCGACTTGAAGGCGGGCCCACATTGCCGTTTCGAGATGAGCCCAACCGGGTCCCATGGGTAAAGACCCAGTACATTTATTTTGTAAATTTAGTTAGAAAAAATGCTGTTTGAAGTTCTGATTAGAAAAAGCAAATAAATTTGCTGATATATTTGAATAAATGTGGCAAAGAAAAATAAATGACGCAAATCCAGACTATGTCTCTTTTATTTTTTTGTTCTGTATCGATAAAACATTTATGTGGATGGGCAGTACAATAGGTGTATGGTCCTTATAAATGCTATGCTATAAAATATGAATAAACTGATTCTGAAAAACAGTGGTCTCTTTCACCATCCTTGAGTGTATTGGTTCATAGATAACAGAGATGGAAACAGGGATTGAAACAGACATGTCCAAGATCAAAGTGAAAAACGCAGCACCAGCTGGAATAAACTGAAAAGTAAAATCGCTTTTAATATGTATGTGCGAGAATTTCTCAAAAGGAGCAAACTTGGAGATGATATTGAGGTCTCAGGAGCTCAAGGTCTTTCATAGAAGTGTGCCCTTTACAACTTTAAACAGAGATCCTACACATTGTACATATTCTAATAGGACACTTTACAACAAGGTTTTAAAAACCCAGTTTCAAAAAGGTTGAGGTGTTGCAATTGTGCAATTTGTGCAGTTTACAAAATCATAATTTTAGAGAACACAGAAACATATATCGAATGTGGAAAGTGAGACATTTTACATTTAATTTTATGTAAAATATGCTAATTTTGAATGTGATGGCAGCAACACATCTCACTAAGGTTTGGACATGGGCGACAGAAAGCTGGAAAGGTAACTGCAACTAAAAAGGAACACTTTGCAGCTACGTAACCTAATAAGCAACAAGTCTCATAGAGAGGCAGTCTTCCAGATGTTAAGATGTACAGTGATTCACTAATCCGTCAAAAACTGTCATACTTGTCATACTATTTCATAATATCTCATAGATTACTATAAATGGTATCATCAAAAGATTCTGAGCATCTGGAGATGTGTCTCTGTGTCGTGTGGACAAGGCCAAAAATCAGTAATGGATGACTTTGCCCTCCAACAGCATGGCAATAAAAACAGGAGTGATTTAATGGGAGTCAGTGCATTGGTTCAGGAACACTTCCAGAAACCCTTGTTTGTTGTGAATGAGTTTGTTGTGGCATCCACAAATGCACTTAAAGGTTTATTTGTGCAAAGAAGAACCCAAATGTGGCTAATCTTCTCTGACCCAACGCTCATTCAAAATGCACAAAGACAAAGTGTCCTGTGTTCAGATTATTCCATTTTCTTTTTTTGAAACGCCCAATACATCCTTCAGATGAAAGAAGACAAGTAATAAGCTTGTTGTCAGAGCTCAGTTCAACAGTCAGCATGTCTCATGGCATGGTGTTACATTAGAGGATGTGGAAAAGGCAGCATGCACAACTGTGTACACAGGTTTTATAGCACACGTGTTTTCATCCAGACAATTTCTTGTTGAGAAAAGGCCTTGAATCTTTCAGCAAGACAATCCTCAACTGTATGCATCCATCACAAAAGCACAACTTCGTAGAACACTCTGGGTTCTGAACTGACTCGCCTGCATTCCAGGCCCAACTGAAAACATTTGCCACATCATGAAGTGAATGAATGAATGAATGAATGAATGAATGAATGAATGATTGTTTATTTCGTTCAGCAGCAACATCATAAAAAAAGAACAAAGAACAAACATGAACAAAACAGAAAAAATAAATTAAACTATGGCTAAGTAGTCAAGTAAGTAAAATTAAATTAAAAATAAAATGGATCATAGATGGCACACTGTAGACGAGGACCTCTATGGTGCACAGTAATGTCCCAACAATTTTTTATTTTATTTTTATTTTTTGGATATGTGATTTTGGAGCTTATTCTTTTCTTAAGATGACACATTTCTTCAACTTCAACTTTTGATATGCTTTTTATGTTCTGTTGTGATATGGACTTTCATATGGACTTTCACAAATTATTGATTTTATTTGCATTCTACAAAATGTCCAAACTTTTGTGTAATAGTTTTAAGAAAATGTTGTGCATTTTCTTAATTATGATGGCCCTACTTCTATAGGCTATATCATGTTCTCATAAATGAATGAATGAATGAATGAATGAATGAATGAATGAATGAATGAATGAATGAATGAATGAATGAAGTTTATTCAATCATGACAACACAAACACAACACCAAAAAACATTGTGCACAGCATTTCACACAAAAACCAATAATCATGTGTTGAACAATGACTGAAAAGCCTATAATTATAAAAGCCTATCATATATTACCAACTTTCTTTTTTTGGCTACCAACCTCCAGAAAAACAAACAGACAATAGGAAAGCAAAGAAACAACAGAAAAGCAAAGAAACAACAAAAGGCAAAGAAACAACAGATGTTCTAGAACAGCCTGAGGTAAATACAAACATGAAAAGGTCAAAATAAAATCATGTAATTGAATCCCTCTTCTTGGTAATAAATAGCTCTCAGCGGTCCCGCGCCCGGACGGGAAGCTCGCTCCCGGTGGCAGTCGTGCCCGCGCCTCCCCCTGCGCGTCCTGCCTCGTCAAAGCACGCCACAGCACGCCACCTGCGCTCCACGCCCCCTCGCATCCACGGCGTCAGCTGGAGCTCCCGCAGCCTCTCGGTCCCCCACTGAGCCGTGGTCGGTTGGTGCGCCCTCGGTTCCAGGAGCCCCCGGATCCAGCAGCGCTCCTCTCTCCCCCGGGGATCCCCGACCCTCTCTGACGCGCAGGGCGCACGGATCACACCTCTCACCCGCCTGGAACATTGTGTCCTCGCTGGAGAGAACATGACAGCCAAGCATCGCAAAGGGAAAAGCAACCACAAGCATGAGGACAACTTTTTCAAAAATGAAGTTCTGGAAGCAGAAGCCCGCTCCGGGGGAAATTCGTACACACTCTTTCTGATTTTAACGGTGCTGCTTCTGATCGGCGGCTTCACGGGCGCCTGGTTCTGCTTCCAGCAGCACCAAACTTTAACCTACTTAACTGACAACCTCATGGGCATCCAGATGAAGATTGTGAAGCTGCAGTCTTCTCATGAAGACCTGCGACTGGCAAATAAGGTAATTATGGCAAATTGTGAAGGTGTGCAGGTGAGCTTTCAGTCCAGCCCACTTTTGGGTTATTGATGGGGTCTTTAATGAATGAACTAAGTCTTATTCCCCTCCTGCTAATCACACATTTTGGGGAAAATGAGTAAAGGCTTCATGACACATAGGAACTGCAGGCCTCGATCCTATTTCTGAATGCCAGGAGCTTCAGTGGAGCAGCACAAAACGCTGCTATTTCTGACATGCACTCAGCTGCTGGTGTTGAAAGGAGGATTATTCCCATCTACAGCCAACCACTTAAAACTGAATTTATTCCCCAAAACCATTCAGACCTGTATTTAATTTCAGGGGGGGTAAATGTGTATTTTCTAGAACCAGTGTCCATCCAAAGCCGTGCAGTGCAGAGAACGCTGCCGAAGCGAATAATAAACAAGACAGAGAAGAGCCAATGGCTAATTTTAGTCTGGTTTTGATACCAAACACCAGTTCAGAAGCTGGCTCAACACAGGCCGAGCTTCATTTGCGTTTTGTCAAACTACATATCTTCAAATATAGGTGGCGGTTGGGGGTTGAGGCACAGCAGGAAACAAAAGGGTGCCAAGTCCTTGGAATGTTTGTTAGGTAAAACAAAAGGGCAGAACTAGATTATAAAACTGCAGTACATGTGTTTGAAGGGAAGTGCATGTGCCCCATCATTTTATTGCAGAGGAAGCTTTCCTTGTCTTATTTAGCGTCAAAGTAAGGTATTTATTGGTTAGTTGTCAACAAGATATTGTCCTACCTAACCCTAACCCACTAGAGCTGATAGTCTCCTGAAAGTTTTATTTTTATAATATGATTGTCTATTTCTTTCGTATAACTTTGGCATATAAAAATCAATATTTTAGAAAATGAATAATAATCATAAGTTGCGGCCTGACATCTGACCTTCACCTTCAACTGCAGATTTATATCTTGAAATATATGATGTTTCACTATAAATGTAATAGTGTGAGTCAGATGAAACATTTTCATTGAACACTGGAGTTTTTCAGTTGTTTTGTTTGTCCCCCTGCGAGAGATGATCCATGTGGCATGTCTTGGTTCTGACCCGGGGCCTCTGCCCTGTTGGGAGTCCTGGGGACTGCAGGAGGCATCATAACCAGGCTCCTGCTGGAGGAGCAGCGACTCTACCCCCCCGCTCTAGTCCTCCCTCCATCCCTAAGGGGGGAATGCAGCCAGTCTACGTAGAAAACCAGTTTTATCCCACAGTTAATGGCCTTTACTGAGGGTTGGAACGTTAATGGACCAGTTCTAGCTGTCCCGATCTGTCTGTCAATCTCTCGTTCCATTCTTCCCTCACTCATGAACAACACCCAGATATAATTGAACTCCACTTGAGGCAGCACCTCTTTCCCACACCACCCTTTTTTGACCCAGAACCACGGTCTCGGGTTCAGAGGTGGTGATTATCATCCCAGGCCGCCCTGCCAGAGTCCCAGTCTCACCGCAAACTAGCAGAGAATGCATGACGTGTCACCACAGATCCAGCACCCCATACTCCCAGAGCACCCTTGGGGGAGCACCCCCAGCATATCCAAGTCCATAAAACACATGTGGACCCCATCCAGAGTTGGGCCTGTTTTCTGCAGCCATGACAAAACCTGCATTGTTCTTCCCGAAGTCTATCAGACTGACTTGTCCCGCACCCCTATGTGGACCTCACCAGCCAGGCTGAGGAGTGTGATTCTCCTGTAATCTGGAACATGCCCTCTGGCCCCCGGTCCCAGAAGAGGGGGAGCCACCACCCCAGTCCGCCCATCCAGATGTAGGCTCTGTTGCAGCTCAGTTGCAGCTCTGACTCCACGCTGAGCACGAGTTGGAGGAACCTGAATACCATTTAAGGTGTTTCTTTGAAGTTTGAGGTTAGAGACCCCCCCCCACACCCCCCACTGATTCACGCATGATCAGACCTGCACATAAGGAGCTCAGATTTTGGTGATAGCACTTACAGCATTTGAGTTGGAAGATATTTTCTTTTGAGATTTTGGTCACTTTGTCAGGATCCCTGGATAATTAAACACTGCTCTGTTTTTGTTTTATGTGCCATTTCACCTGCATTTATAGCCTCCAGCAGGGGATCAATGTAACGGTTGTGAGTTATTATTTAAATGAATCTAGTCCTTGGCATTATGGAGTTGAGAAAACAAAATCTTCCTCGTATAAATTTCTTAATTTCAGTGGGATTGACTTTGCAACTCACCCCTGTTGTGTATTTTGTTCCAGAAACAAATCCCAGAGAGTGTGGAGACCCGCCTGACGGCCCTCGAGGAGTCTTATGTAGTGGCTCAGAAGAAAGTGGGCATGGCCTTGGCTACGGCCGAGCAGCTGAAGATGTCGGACCTGCCCTCTCAGGTGCTGTCCCTGCAGACGGAGATGAACGCCCGGCTGGCAGAGATGCAGCAGGCCACGGTGTCTCTGGAGCAACTGGGCCAGCTGCAGGGCCTGTTGACGGGGAAGAACGAGGAGCTGGAGGAGGTCAGGATGCAGGTGGAAGGTCTGGAGGAGGTCAGGATGCAGGTGGAAGGTCTGGCCGTAACAACGGGGGAACTGTCCCAGACAGTCGAGGTCCTCGCCAAGAGCCGGGGAGAAGCACATACAAAGCTGGAGGAGAAATACGGTCAGCTAGCCACACTGAGCGCCGCCCTGGATGGACAGGCCACAGAGATGAGCAGGCTGGAGGAGCTGCTGGGCACCTACCGGGCTCAGGTGGAGACGACCGTATCGGAGATGGCTGCTATCAGGTCAGAGCTGTAGAGAAAATAGCTCCCCTCCCGTGACCCATAACTTTATGTTGACTTAGTCAAAGCTCCGTTGGCTGCCACTGCCTGCGTGGCTTTGTTGCCCCAGGCCAGTGTTGGTAGGCCACATATTCACTGAGGTTGTCTTGATCCGTGTAAACATTCCTTTGTGCTGATGGGTTTTGAAGTTGATAGGTTTGCTTTACATTTCTTTTGTATAGTATAGTAGAGTTGTGGCAAACACGTTCTGCATCTGTGAAACACATGTGGTTCAAAGACTGTCTGTCTGGGTTCTATTCTCGCCGGGGACGCTGCGGGTCCTGAGGACGTGCTTTCTTCCCCCATGACCTCAGCGCCCACACCCTGGGTGGGGTTAAGGGCCTTTCTGTGTGGAGTTTGTATGTCCTCCCTGTGTTCCCTTGGGTAGCTAATGTGAGCTACCCTCACAAACAACCCAGTCTCACAGGAAAACGTGGTAGAGGCTACATTGGTCCACATTGCAAAACGTGGCAATGTTACAATTTGCCCTCCTAAAACGTGAGATGTGAACGCGTTCCGTGGCCCATTCATTTTAATAGGTTTCGTTAGGTTTCGTTTCTGTCCAACCCAGTCTCACAGGAAAACGTGCAACAGTCCTGGGCTCTACACTGCCCCCTCTGGCCAGCCGGGGAAACAGATGGGGTGGGGAGGATCTGGCCGGAATAACGTTATCCTTCCACGCGCTACGTCCGGCCAGAGAAACCCCAGCCTGTCAAGTTAAGGAGGAGTCCTGAGCCCAGTGCAGGGCACTCCCAGGGTTGGTAGAGGGAGCAATGCCCAGGACTGTTACTTAGGGAGGAGCACTGGGTCATAAAATGGGAAAAAAAATTGTTGAAAAAAATATAAAAAAAGACTTTCAGACACAAATGAAGACATTTGTCTCTTATTTGATTCTGCATGGGGGGGGGGGGGGGGGGGGGAGCATCTTAGACAAAGATGTTCACATATAAAGAAAAGGAAAAACTTCCATTGTTGGTGTCTCTTTTTTTTATTCTTTCAGAGAGCTGCTTGAGACTGAACGCTCCCCGCAGCCGCAGGAGGCCGGTCAAGAAGAGCAGCTCAATAAGGTAAGTTAGTTAGAGTCTGTGGGATTCTAACTCAGCAGCCCATAATCTTCATGTGAATTTACCCAGGTCCTCGGCCCCCGGGGCCGGAGTCGCCCGGGTCCACACATCACCCCTTCATTCACCACCTATTTACTGTCATCATGTTTGTTATATGATGCTGGTATTCTTAGACTTTTATGTACACTATATTTTTTTCTTCTTTCAAAGTAAATATCCATGATACTAAATATGCCCTCTCTGAACCTGTCAGAGCTCAGTAGCCACAATCCAATTTAAATCAGATATATAACTGATTAAACAGTTATTTAAGTTTTGGAAGAAGCTACATATAGTATTCCATAATGATGGAGGAACATGCTTAACTCGCATATGACCTGTCAGTGCACATGCTCCCTTTTCTATTTCTGTCCACTCGATGCCCGCAGGGACCCATTATGAGATTTTAATGTCTTTAATTTGAATTAACTAATTGCTTGGCATGGAGTCACATTTTTGCATACTGTGCAGCGTAGAGCCCTCTTTTTATGTGTCACTCATTCTACATGGCTTTCACTGATATACCTGGATGTCCAGGTAGCAAGACCGTACATGACGTTCTGTGCAGACTCCAGTTCACAATGATCAAACCCCTCTGTCCTTGTTTCAGCAGGTGCACGAGACCCAACCTGCCACTGAGCCTCTGGAGCACACAGAGGAAGAGGAACCTGAAGCAGCTGGAGAGGAAGAGGCAGCTGATGCAGGGACAGCTGAAGAAGAAGAAGAGGAAGAGGCAGCTGATGAAGGAACAGCTGAAGAGGCAGCTGCAGCTGAAGAAGAGGCAGAAGCTGCTGCTGCTGCAACTGGAGAGGAAGACCAGACACCCCCTGCAGCTCAAGCACAAGAAGCCTTCTTTTTCCAGGAAGAAAGTGCAAAGGTAGATGATGAAGAAGTCGATTCACAAGGTGCAACTCCTGTGGAGCACGAGGAAACTCTTCCTGAAGAGGAGGAAGAGGCAGCCGGGGAGGGGGAGGAGGAGCAGGAGGAGTCTGTTGCTGTGTCTGGAAAGGAAGAGGTGGACACAACCCACGCTGAAGAGGAGCCGCAGAGGGTTGAAGAGCAAAACCAGGAAGCTGATAAAGAGAAAATTCGGGTGGAGTTGGTAGTTGAAGAGGAGATCCAGGAAGAGGCAGCAGCAGAGGAGGAAGAGGAGGAGGAGGCGGAAGAGGAGGAGGAGGAGGGGGAGGGGGACGAGGATGCTCCACTAGGGCATGAAAATGATTATGCAGATGATGTGATCGAATATGATGGCGAGGAAGAGCAGGGAGGAGCAGGTGAAGAGGAAGAAGAGGAGGCTTTACCAGAAAACAAGTGTAAGATATTAAATGTTGAATGAGCTTGCACGACTTCATTCCTTCCTTTCATCATAGCATCTGACTTTTTTCTTTTTTTCTTTTACAGAGTGAAACATTAAATAATGAAACATCACTACAACGAGCCCCCGCCCCCCCACACCCATCCCCATCCCCATGCTGGCGATATATCCATCAAGGAAAACAGGAACTTTCTCGCACTCCCATCACTGTCTACAACTCAACACGTACCTGTACTGTAGAAGAAGGCGTTATTGCTGCTCGTTTTAGTGGCTGCTTTCCGAAAGAACGACTGAATCTTAAGAACAGAGTGAAGGTGGAGTCTGACTGAAGCCCGTACCTCATCTGATGGCTTTTAAGTCCAGGGCTCAGTCAGGTTTAACCTGCCAGTCACCACCAGCAAAGCCTTAATACACAAAAGTACTGTTTTTTTCTTAGGAGAATTTTCCTCTCTTCATAACTTACTGTAGATTAAATCCTTCACCAAACTGGAAAAACTAAAAGTCAGTGATGCGACAATAAACCACTGCATTAACTAACCCGAGTGCCCTTGAAGCCATAAATAATGCATGTCTTGGTGCCATTACAGGTTTTCTTTTTCTTTTCATGCCTGAAATGCTTCATGTGGGTGAAGAATGGAGGCTGCAGCAATGTATTCGGTTGCAGTTGTTTACACAGGAGCAAGCGCCATATGTAGAGCTAGCAAAAAGAAGAGAAATAGAAATCAATCCTTATCGTTTTCTTTAAAGAATGACATACTTTAGATTTTTTTTAATTTTATGATTTATTATTATCCTTATTTGAGTTCAGTTCTTTCTAAGTAGAGTTTTGTTTGATATCATTTAATCGTTGTTATCGGAGGAATCTTGAAAAGTGCGTCAGTAAATTCGCACATACTTTAGGGAGAAGAGGTGAGTCTTTGATAAACAACTTAAAATGATCTATGCATTCAGAAGCATCAAGTAGCAAAATAAAGCATCTCAGGGAGAAATTTGTCTCCATAAATAAGCCATCACATTAATCCCACGTGCTCTCACACACACACACAAACAACAAAACCACTCTAAGTGAGCTTATTTACATAAATTGTTGTAAATGGAGAGCTTAGGTGGGGAGCGACAATCATGGGAGATCGGTGCCAAACGCAGTGGGTGAAATTAAATCAGTCGGGTTCAGCAGCACGTGGGTCGAGCTGAATTCCCCCCCACTCTGCAAAGTCTTCGTAGCTTCATGCTTTGCAGAAGTGTTTTGTAGCCAACGACATGCGTGTGAAACGATGCAGTGCTGCGCAGTGCTTGTCATACAACCACGGATGAGGACTCTCTTGGACATGTGTTGCACAGAAGCACACACCACAAGGCCTTCCTGGAGAGGCTCTGGAAAGGACTAATAATGTGAATCCTTACGTAATGCAAGAGATGTGAAGTCTCTACTCGAGCGAAACCTGTGAACCTGCGATCCAGGTGTAATCATTGTATATTGTATATTTGCATTTTTACTATATCTTATATTACATGTGCTGTTTTTGCCAAGAATGCTGTTACAATCTGTGTAACACACATCCTGTTTTTCAAATAAACTTTCTTTTGTTGCCTTTTGTAAACTTGATTTTCAGCTGTTGTTTCACATTAATTATATGGAGCCGGGTTCAGGCTGCTGGGTAAAAATCTGTCTAATTCTGATGCTCACTTTGTTAATGACCGAGACCTATTAAAAGCACATCACAGCATTGTTCTTGTTATGTGACTTTATGACAGAATAGATAGATAGATAGATAGATGTATTAATCCCGAGGGAAATTCAAACTGTATTCAAAATTATGCTGTACTGGATGAATACAGGACTTTGATCTGGTCTTATAAAAACATTACAGAATTACAGAAATCTTCCACAATCCTCTAAACGGTTTCAGTTGAGTCACCAAACTGCAAGTCTGAGTCCAGTCTTGGGTCCCCAGTGTCAGCTTTTTCAGCTTTCTAAACACACGAACAGCATTTGAAACGTGTTTTGACTTTTTTCTTCGGAGGAATTTTTGCCAGATGACGACTGAAGTGGGAAGATGCCCTCATCATCTCCCCGATAATTCCTTTAAACATGGAGCTGATTCCTGACGTAAAACCAAAGCAGAACTTTAGTGATATTATCTCCTGACATTTCAGTATTAGTTCGTTCTTAAACATGAAGCACGTGATATGAATTGAAATCATGTGGGCGTGTGCATCTTGCAGAAAAAGAAAATTGAACTTCATTTAGATATTGTGTTATGCTGAATCATTTTGTTATCTTACATTAAATAAAATCTCAGGACTTGTCTTTATTTTACAAGTCTGAATACAACTAATGCAAAATCCAAGTCAACAGTGCAAGTCAAGTCACAAGTCCTTAAAATTAGGGTGACGGTCATGCAATCCTTGTTGCTGACAAATCAGGGAAGGTATCCCACATGATTTCATGGCATATTTACAACATAACCAGTCAGAAGTTTAAGTCATGGACAAGAATGTTTCAGCATTGTGTTTTTTTATGTTTTTTTTTGTACAGATGGAAAAATAAAAACAAAATAAATTTGTTGTGTAACTTTCAATTTGAAAAGTCTCTCACGTCTGTAGTTTGGTTGAATGTCCGTTAGCAAGTTCTTCCAGTTGCCGTCAACAGTTTTGGAGGGATCTTTTATATCACTTCTTACGCTGAAGACAGGTATACAGTATAGTGTAGTTGTCCTTAATTTCATCCACTTTTGCAATTCAACTGTTTTATTAGCAACAAAACACCCTCGTCCTGATGCTACCACGACCATGCCTAATAACTGGTAAAGGGTTCTTCGGCTGAAGGTCTGTATTTGGTTGTCCACAGATTGACCAGCACCGTTCTTATAGGTTGCTGTGGATCATTAGGCTCAGTTTTCTGTAAATCCACCATCCTCTTCCTCAGTTATGCACAGAGCTCATTTCACTGTGTGTAAAGTCCGATGAGTGCTTTTAAACAAATCTTTTACCTGTTGGCACATTACCCACTGTCTATAGTCAATCATAATTGTTTCTGCACCATCAAATTAACAATCTAGGGGAGTGTATTGATAGACGGCAGCATGTATGTATAAAAGTTAGCATCATGACTTCAGAAAGAGTACAGCAAACTACAGTAAAATGTGCAAACATGTTCACAATGTTAATATGCTGCTTCATACTTTTGCATATGGGTAACATGTCACAAATGATATCCAATTACATGCATATTTTATTTACAGTGACATCATATGTGATACTATGAATACAATCATGGTAATTGTGCAGCATGATAAGCTTGTAATACTTGCATACATAGGTAACATTTTATAATGCAACACATTCACATTTTTATTTGCACCTCATTATATCTACATATAAAAATAATCTGTGGTGATAATTCCTCCAGTTTTATTATCTCTGGCTTCAAAGAGGTATATTGAGTCTGCTGGAAACATTAATCAGAATCTTTTTTTCATGATCATAATCTTGTTTTTTTTCTTTATTTCTAAATAAATCCTTGGCCCAAATATGTTTTCTGCTGTGTTCAAGGGTTACACCAAAGTATTTGCACACCGCATCAGCCCTCTGTAGACAGAGAGCCTAAATCAATTGTGCATGCATCATCCAGACAGGAAGTCTCTCTTCCTCTCTCTCTCTCTCTCTCTCTCTCTCTCTCCCTCTCTCTCTCTCTCTCTCTCTCTCTCTCTCTCTCTCTCCCTCTCTCTCTCCTCCTCGTCCTGCTACAGAGTCATTGTCTCCAGCGTCTCCTTCTCTCTTCTGCAGTGTCTATGTGTCTCAGTCTCTGACCTTCCACAAGGACCATGCAAGACTTCGCTCCCAGGTAAGTTCCCCTGCACCTGAGTCATGCTGCTCCATGTTGAGAGTCACATCTCAACATCATTCTCAGAATTTGAGGGGTAATGAGGTGCCTCTCCAGCAAAGCTCCTGGCTCTCATGTTTATCTTTTTAATGTAGAATAATTATGTTCAGTACAGTTGCTGCAGGCTCGGTTGAATTGGTGGTTTTTAATCTTTACGATTTTAAAAAACAAACATCAGTAATTGCTGGTTTAAGGTTGTACCCCTTGGCAATTACTTATTATTACTTACAAAAGCCATCTGCTATATGCAGTATTGGGTAGGTTTGTTATTTAAGAGAAGCTGGATAAAACTGCAGTCTTTATTTTTGCTTTGTCATTCTTGGCTTCAGCCACTGAGCCAGTGTGCAGTTGCAGGGTTCATATCCTCATCTTTTTCCAACATATAAAATATATTGTGCTGCTGACCAGCCTGTTAAATCTCTCTGAGGAGTCAGGGTGACTTCACAACCGGGAGATCAATAGCAGTAAAAGTGTAGCAGAGCAGAGGAGGGGCTAACAGCTCTGTGGGTAAAACACTTCTCCTCTGGTGCTTGCTCAGCACTTTCTTTGTGTCCACTGGTGGATATTACTTACATCTCTTTAAACGATGCTTTCCAAGTTTTTCAAAACAGATTTCCTGATATATGTTATTGGCGTGATGCATTACATTGAAAAAGAGTGCTTAAAAGCAGATGATGGTAACAGGCCTCTCCTATTAAAGCTGTCAATACTATTGTGTCTGCTAATTAGCAAACACAGTGGTGGTCTTTTGATGGATTTAGCATATGTTTAACCGTTGAACTTTACTCTGATCTGGTTAATACATTTTCTCATCTTAGTAGTTGTCCAAGGTAGTTTTATAATACGGACATCGGTATGGGATCTAGTCCCACTCCCACTTTGTACACCCGTTTAACCCTTACCAGGGCTGGAGATGGGGACAGAAAGCATATAAAGGAAGGATGGATGCTCCCATCCATCCTGGGACAGTATTACAAGGGGAAAGGTTTTGCAGATATTCAATAAATGAATATCCTTCAACATATGTTGCTTGATTGCTGATGTAAATTGCAATATATTCCCTTTTCCTGTGGGTGTCCTATTCGAATTCCGTTCTTTTATTTTGTGTCTTTTACAATACAAGTTGTGATTTGCAAAGACCAGCACATGACACTCCTGATCAATTGTTACATAAACACTGGCAGGTAAAAACTCCCCTAGTGGGAGAAAAACCTTAAACCAAAAGTGGCAAGAAAAACTCTCAAGAGGGAAGAAACCTTGATCAGGACCCGGTTCATAAGGGGGGACCCTCATGCTGAAGAGCAGCTGGGCAGAGCAGGAAAAGGGAGATCAGAACCGAGAGTGAAGAACAGAGAGAGGAGAGGCACAGACATATTGTCAAATGTACATAGTACAAAATATATTAGTAGTCTTTATCTGTTAGCTGGAGAACTAAGAGTTATATGTACATATTACTGATACATGGTTATTTGGTGTACTACAGAGACTACATAAGCAGACAGCAGACAATGGTCAGAGGGGGGGACTGCGGGTCTGGATGCAGCTCTGGAAGCTCTTCCCTGCAAACATGTACAGAAGAGAAAAAGAGGGGCAAACCAGCACAACAAACTACAAGACCAATGGAGAACAGTTATGGTGATGAGATACTTATAATTAATCACTGAGGGTTGATCTGAAGAAAGAAAAGAGAAAAAGAGGAGAGAAAAAGGGTAAAGGGCACAGCTCAGTGGATCATGGGGGACACCAACATATCTACGATGAAGCGAGCTGCTCTAGTCCTGTCCTGCAGCTGCAGCTATGACCACTGACCCTAACACACTAGAGTTTACACTAACTAGAGGTTTACTGAACACTAGAGGCTTTATTGAACAGAAATGTTTTACGTTAGGTTTTAAAGCTGGAGGTGGTGTCAACCCAGATTGGAAGTTGTTTCCTGATACGGTTCCTGATAGCAGAGGCCTGTCCTCAAGATGTACATGTGGATACTCTAGGAACTACAATTAAACCTGCACTTTAAAGGCAGAGACCTCTTTTAAGAACATAAGGTGTTATCAGGTCTTGCAAATAACAAGGAGCTCGGCTGTTTCATACGAAAGTTACAGAATGTTTAATGGAGGGAGGCTAACAGAAGAGAGACGGTCTCTCTTCTGTTAGCCTCCCTGTTAGCCTCCCTCCATTGCTGATTCCTGTCAGCACTTATGCTGCTGCAGTTAGAATCAGCTGGAGCATATTCAGAGAATTGCTTGGGCATCCTGCCTGTAATACATTACAGTAATCTAGCCAAGAAATTACAAACATGTGAAGTGTTATTTTAGCACCACTCTGGGAGAGGATGCTCTAATCTTTGTGATATTACAGAGATGAAAATATGTTGTGTTACAAACCTGATTGATATGCCGTGTAAATGACAAAACCAGGTCAATAATGACCCCAAGGTTTTTTGAAGGCCATTGCATCATCATCTGTTCCTAAGATGTTTGGGACCAACAACAATAACCTCTGTTTTATCAGAATTTGGGAGTAAACCGTTAGTGGACGTCCAGGTCTTAAAAACGGTTTTGTTTCATCTTCACTGATGCGTATCATCACAATAGCAATGAAAATCGAGGACATGGTTCTGGATCATGTTTCCCAAGGGCTGCATGTATAAACTGAACAAGATTGGCCCTAGCACTGAACCCTGTTGGACACCATAGCAGATCCTTCTCTATGTAGAAGAAACCTTAATAACATCAATGAAATGGAATCTGTCAGATAGATACTATATGATTAAAACCAACCAAGAGCTCTGCCTTTAATCCCAACAACCTGCTCTAAACTGTGCAGTAAAATGCTGTGATATATAGTATCAAAATCAGCATTCAGGTCTAGTATGGACACCAATCCATTATCTGAGGCTATAAGAATGTCATTAGTTACTCTAACCAGTGCTGTTTCTGTGCCATGATGTGTTCTGAACCCTGACTGTAAAACCTCAAACAGATCATTTGTATACAGGTGGTCACATAACTGCTTGTAACTACCTTTTCCCGAATTCTAGATATATAAATGGCAGATTGGAATTCATTCTATAATTTACTAGAATGTCTGGATTAAAAGAACATTACTGCCACTTCAAAATACGTGGCATATATCCTGATTTCAGGGATAGGTTGATCTGATCCATGATTGTCGTACCAATAAGAGAGAAAACCTTTTTGAGTAGTCGATTTGGGATGGGGTCCCACTGACATATGAATAATTTAGCATTATTGACGACTGAGGAACTCACTGAAGCTGAAGAAATGGCAACAGCTGCTGCTGAGTGGACCTGGTTGATTTCTTCACTATTTCTGATGATTTTACTGCTAAAGAAACATAAAGTCTTCACTACTAAGAGCTGCAGGAATGCATGGCTCAAAGTTGTGACTCTTTGACAGCCTGGCTACAGTGCTGAACAGAAAAAACCTGGGTTATTTAATTGTTTTCTATCAATTAGATGTATAAGCTGTTCTAGCATTGTGAAAGGCTTTTCTATATACTGTAAGACTATCTTTTCATGCATGATGAGAATCTACAGATTTACAAGAGTACCACTTTCTTTCCATTTTACACCCTTTTTGTTTCAGCATGCAAATTATACCAGGGAGTTAAGCTCCTATGATTAGACCCTCTTTCTCTACTGCTGAGTGCGGCATAACTGCAATAGTATTGACACGGAAATCAGTAGCTGCAGAGGTACAATTTGGGTCACAGTCTTCGATTGTTTCACTATACTCTATTGTAAGAAGATGAGAAGTGACAGCCTCCTTAAATTTATCGACAAGTGTTATTGGATAAACATCTTCTGAAATAATACCTTTACCATGCACTTTGATGTCGACTGTTAGATTCAAACCTTGTTCTAAATCCTGGTGAGACAGGAGGGATGTGTGTGTGTGTGTGTGTATACATATATATATATATATATATATATATATATATATATATATATATATATATATATATATATATATATATATATATATATATATATATATATATATATATACACAGGACTGTCTCAGAAAATTAGAATATTGTGATAAAGTTCTTTATTTTTTGTAATGCAATTAAAAAAAACAAAAATGTTTCTGGATTCATTACAAATCAACTGAAATATTGCAAGCCTTTTATTATTTTAATATGCTGATTATGGCTTACAGTTTAAGATTAAGATTCCCAGAATATTCTAAATCTTTTAGATAGGATATTTGAGTTTTCTTAAGCTGTAAGCCATGATCAGCAATATTATATATAATAAAAGGCTTGCAATATTTCAGTTGATTTGTAATGAGTCCAGAATGTATGACATTTCTGTGTTTGTAATTGCATTACAGAAAATCACAATATTAAAATTTTCTGAGACAGTCCTGTATATACACACATGTAAAGCTGTCAGTACTGTCAATACTTTATGTATGTATAGTTATGTATAATTCAATTCAATTCAATTTTAATTGAGAGACACAGAAAAATACCCGTGAGCGAGAAAAACCTTGAGCCAAACCTATTTATGAACGTTTTCTTGTTTCTTGTCCTATCACTCTGTCTGTTTCATTGACATTTACATATTTGTGGGCCCACAGGTTTTATGTGACTCCCGTCAAGGATGAAGAAGCAGAGTCTCAGAGGAAAGCAAAGTCCCGTCATGCCAGACAAACTCGCCGGTCAACACAGGTAAAAGCTAAATGGTTCTCAAAACTCGTTTTAATACACTGTGTTTGCCTTTTTACAGATGTGAAGCTGTGCTAATATTCTGCAGGGTGTGACTCTTACAGACCTGAAAGAGGCTCAGAAGACCTACAGCCTGTCTGGTCAGGACAGAGAGAATGAGGATGGAGACACTCATAAAGAAAGGTCCGATCTGAGGGGATGCTTTACAGAACACAAGGAGGACAAGACTGAAGTGGAAATGTCTGCAGAAACGCCCGATAACAATCTGAAATGGAGCAAAGTGGACAAGGTTCTCCAAAAAGATTTATTGAGATATCAAGTTTGGGTTTTCTCAACTTTAAATGAGTAATTTGTAACTTTGACTAATATTTGATATTCATTTTCATGGTCTGATTTTTTTCTTACTCATGCACAGGAGGGGAACCTTGAGCCACAGTTAGAAACCCTTGCTGAGGCTTCAAACCTGGCTTACTTTCCTCTGTCCGGAACATGTGGTTTGGCTTATAGCAACAGCTCCTGCAGAGGTAAGACATTTAGATTATGTTTTTGATGTTCTGTTGAACTTCACTGCAATTCCCCATGTTTTGGAGAGTCCAATGGACCATAGGGACATAGTGTTACAGCAATGTTATCTGTATAGATACATATAAACAGTTGCAACCAAAGGTTTACTAACTGCATATGGGGTCAAGGATCTTAATTTTGGAGACAAGTGCTGTTATCTGATTAGACTCTACATTTTAAGTGCTTGGACATAATGACACTTATTTTTGAAGAAAAAGCCTGAAGGCCTCACAACGCCTTTTCATCTGTGAAGTACAGGGGTGGCAGAATCATGCTGTGGGCCAAGTTTCCAAGAGGATACAGTATTATGAGGAGGTTGTGCGGGGCAACTAAAAACATTTTAGCCAAGTCAAACAGTTTGAAAGTCATTCTATCAAATACTCGCAATAACAAATGACCTAAAAACAGGAAAACAGGAAATCTCTCACATTACTCTGAGTTTTTACAAAACATGTGAGTATACCTGACTTCAGTGCAAAATATTTCCTTATCTTTTCTTTAAGAGATGGGAAAAAAGTTCATTTATCTTTTTTATTTTGTTTGTTTGTTTGTTTGTTTTTTGGACTGTATGTTGGTCTGTCTGTAAGTAGATATCCGGTTGCAACTGTAAATATATAGATATTGTCATTTATATTTTTACCCCAAACCTTCAACATGTTGATTATTTACTCTCAGTACACATTTCATGTTATGCTTCATTTATTATAAAGCTGTAACTTGATTGTGTTTTGGTAAACAGATAAAATGAGGGGCATCGTGTTGGAAACCAACTGTAATGTATTTTAATTAAACTACACATTTACAGATTATATATTGCTTGCCAAAATATCCCAGACAAACAAATCAATGGGCAAAGTCTTTAATTATCTGTTGTTATGGGGTTATTTGCTCGTCTTTTTCTTTACGATCCCCTGTGATCCAATATGATAAAACAATATTAAGTATATATATTTTCAACATATAAAGAATGCTGAAACCTCCAAATAGAAGCTTGTTTGGACCTCCAAGCCCCAAACGGAACATTAGACTTAAATTTGGTAATTCATAATAATAATAATGATGATGATAATAATAATAAAACCAGTCTAGAATAAGCGCTTGATTTTTATGCACAGTTGGTGAGAGATGGTGGAGGGATGAAAATCAAAACCTTGCTGAAGATGCAGCACAGCCGATCTTTTCTTCAAAGTACCAACAAAGACACGCCTGCTGTGACGCTGAAGACTCGAGCTTTGTCCCACAGGTAAGTGGAAAACTTTTGTTAGTTTTTAGTTTAGACATAGAGATGGACCTTGTCATACCACCAGGTGGAGCCAGACTACCATCAAATGTATCTTTTATGATTCATTTCTCCCAGAGGTGTTTACAGCTCACTACAAACTGTTAGTAATTACTTAGACGTCTCTCAAGAATGTGTATTGCTTATGTTTAGTCACAACATATATTTTACCTGTCATTATTGACCTGTTTTTGTATTTATACACACTTTAAACTGGTGTTAAATATTTCTCAAATCTCAAAGAGTAAGAGTGTTATTGTTCTGAATAAGTCGACATTCATTAGCACCATTGTTTCATGTTTCACGCCTTCTGTCTCTGGGTTGCCCCGAAGCAAAAAGTCTTCAAAGACAGCTCATGTCAGCTCTCTGATGCAATATTTTAACTTGCACTGCAATCATAGTTGTGAAACAAGTGTTTTTTTGAACTACAATGGTGGAGCAACAGTCCCACCCCCACCCACCTCCTGCTCCCTCCAAGTCACTTTGCTGCTTCTTCACATCACATGGCCGAGGTGTCTCAGCATTCCATACCATATTGGGGAAAACTGCTCTCCTCTGCTTGGTCTGAGCCATGGATTCAGAGGGATTGACTTTGTTTTCTCTCTTACCTTCATAACTACTGTTGTTCTCCCTCCACCTGCCTCCGACCCCGGAGCTCCTCACTGAAGCCTTTTACTCGGTGGAACGTTGCAATTCACTTCTGCTTGAGTGGAGTTTGTTTTTGCTATTTGGGGTTTTGAAGAGAAGATTAAAAATAGACCCCACAAAGAAAGATGTATCAAGAGTGCAGCCGATCATGGAGGCCTGATACGTGTGACACTGCATGAATGGAAAGCGGTTTTCCTCTGAGCTAACGCCAAGTCAGAGCTTCAGCTGTCCCACGTCCTGGAATCTGAAAGTGAGATCTGTTAGTAACATGAGAGCGCCACTGAGGGGACTAAATCTGTCTGTGATAATCATACAGAGCTGCAAAGGTTTTTATCAGAAGCATGACAGGCTGCCTTTTAGCAGAGCCAACCTCTGCATGACTCTGTGATGATCTGAACAGACTTCAACAACAGAGACCAAGACAACCAAGACAGCTTGATGGTGATGCCCACAACCTGTTTGCTTCGGGGCTCATGTCATCTCCTTGGATCACTATTCATTGTATTTTTCTTTTTTTTTTAAACACAAATTTGTTCATTTAAAGGAGCATGAGGCTCCTTTTAAGAAATGAGACTCTCTAGCGCCACCTTTCACCACGACGGCCGTCGGGGGTACTGCAGCCAACAGTGAAGCCGGCACGGGAGAACGGGGAGAACGTGCATGCAGCGTCATGTGACGTCACATCCACAGCCCAGCGCGGGAAATTCGGGACCGAATTGCAGCACATTTTGCAGCACACAGCCTGTTCAAGGCAAAGGAGAGATACACTAGAGGGCTCATTCTTTTGGGTTTGGAACGCTTCATCTGACATTATTACTAGAAAACTTAAAATGTATACAGATTTTTTTCATAAATCCTGCCACAATCCGGCCTCAAGCTCCTTTAATATCCCTCATAGAAACTCCTGAAAGCAAAGTTGGTGGGGGGGGCGGGGGCGACAGACTCGTATTACGGAAACGTCAGCAGCAGTGCTCGTGCAGCTCACTGCCACCGAGTTATTTTTATGAAGGTGATGCTCATATTGTCTACAGATGGTCTCTGTAGAAGAATGTGCATTAGTCATATACAGAACACGTGGTACAGAACTGGCAATTCATTTATGGAGAAAGGTGATTTTAAATCACATTATTTGCAAACATTTGTCAACCTTTTGATTTCAGATTGTGGAGGACCTCCCTTGTTCAGTCTTTTCAAAACTTTACTCCTCTTTAAACATTTTTTTAGTGGACCGGTTTGTGTGCTTTGATCTGTTGTCTTGTGGCATGACCCAGTTGGTCCAGAGTGCCAATAGGCTGTCATAGTTGTCCTGACATTTTACTGTAGACTTCAAATTGATTACAAATTTGTAATTCAGCGTAAGAATTCAAAGTTCATATTCCACTGAGCATCACAAGGTTTTCTTGCCTAGAAAGCAAAACAGCTCCAATTCATGACGTTACCACCACAATGTTCCCCGAAGGGACAAAGATCCCTTCATAGAATGCAGTTTCTCCTTGACGGTTGCCATGGACACCGTTGTCGATTGTACTTCCCTTTATTCCATTGTGACCTCATGGACTTTTACACACCTTGCTCTTGTGATTGACCACTGCTTGTAAAGTTGAAGTAGCACAAAGGACCCCCCCGCCCCCGCTCTTTTTTATGTGTCTGTGACCATGAAATGGCTTGTAAAATCATTGAATCTAAGGTCGGCATAAGAGACTGAAGAAAGGATTAAACATTGGGCCAGCTTTGGCCTGCTGAGGTTGATGGTGGCCCCAATCCACAGAGGAGAGGAGGGGAAGGAAGGAGAGGAAGGAAAGGGAAAAGGAAGAGGGAAAAAAGGAAAAAATAAGTATCAAGTATGGGGCGTTGACAGTGGGAGGAGGGGAAAGAAGAGAAGAGAAAGTTAAATACAAATCTAATGAGTAAGTAGAAAATCGCGTCTCGGCCAACCTGCGTATTGTTTCGCTTAATGTTTGGGATTTTTCTTGTTTTTCCCTTCTAGTGCTCTCTTTCACTTTTCCAGACTGTAGTCAGTGGGATGGACCCCTATCCATCCATCCATCCATCCATCCATCCATCCATCCATCCATCCATCCATCCATCCATCCATCCATCCATCCATCCATCCATCCATCCATCCATCCATCCACTTATTACTTTATGGTTATCGTTATTATTTTTTTCTCTCCCTCGCTCAAATCACATACATGTAAGCAAAAGTATTATATTATATATTTTTAGAATTTGTCAATCTTCAGATATTGAAAGTCAGCTGTCAACACTCAAAACACACCATCAACACATTCCTGTGTATGTCTTCATTTTTCATGTCCTACTACATCTTTCATCTTGTTTTGTCTTGTCATTGAAATTATTAAAAAAAAGAAGAAAGCAATTACAGCAGAGAAAATGCAAGAGTGACAGAGTATGAAAATGATTACATTTTGGAGCATGTCATAAAAGTGACCTAAGCTCCAAAATGAGTTCCTAGTTAATGTTACACTTTGGCGCTCTAGGGAAAGGAGACGCGTTATGAACCCAATCAAATTGGTAAGTCAGTTGATTACCGTAGTTAGAATCAGGAGTTTAGCCAGACACCAGAGCAAAGTGAGAGAAAAGTGACGTTGGATGCCACGAACACAAAATACAATGATTACAAGTTGAGTAAAAAGTATAACCAATGCTAAAGGAAACAAAATGAAATGCTTTCTACAGATTTACAAAATTACTATATCAAAAGCAGCACCCCAGCTCCTACAAAACTTAAAATCAATTAATTTAAGAAAGGTATAGTCTGAATTAATATGGTGTTGGCAAGACAAATCTGCTTACCCACAAATCTGAAAGGGTTTAAACTGCACAAAATACGAGATATAGTGTTTGTCCACAACAAACACTATAAGTTTATATATACATTTTTATATATATATATATATATATATATATATATATATATATATATATATATATATATATATATATATATATATATATATATATATATATATATATATATATATAATTTTAATTTTAATTTTTTTTATATATATATTTTACATTTTTTCGAATTTTTATCACCCAGTTCCTGAGTAACAATCCCTCTGCCAACCCCGGGAGGCCCTGCACTGAGCTCAAGCCTCCTTCTTGCCTGAGGAGTTTGCAGGCCCTTCTCTTCACCCAACAGGGCGGGGCTTCCCTGGCCTGACGTAGGCGTGGAAGATCTTTCCACGTTATTCCAGCCAGATCCCCTCGGCCTCCCGGGCTGGCCAGAGGAGGCAGTGCACAGCCCAGGGTTGCTGCATGTTTTTGTGAGGGTAGGTTGCATTAGGGAACACGGGGAGTCATGCAAACTCCACACAGAAAGGTGCCAACCCTACCCAGGGGTCTGGGTGCTGAGGACGTGAGGAATGAAACACACCCTCAACACCCACAGCCAGAATTGAACCTGTGAGCTGTGAGGCGGCTGCACAAGTTATACGTTTAGTAAACTGTCCTAAGCAAATGCTCAATAAGGTCAAAATGATAAAATCACTCTAAAAGACAGAGCAGCACAGACAAGAGTGTGGCGAGCTGGAGGTACAGCTGCACAAACAGGGAGGCCTGTTGTGATGTCTGAAGAGATGCAGACAGGGACAGACAGGTTGAAGGTGCTGCTGCTCCAGTGCTGTCGTCAAGGGAACACAGAGTATAATGTACATACACAACTTTAACAGAAAAAAGAGGCACCATCACAGATTACAAGAGTTAGGAAGGCTTGCCACATTAACAACTATGACTTTGAACTGTGATCTCTTTTAATGCAGTTCATTTATGTTTGATGGATGAATGAACATCCCATCAACTCTAGAGGTACATTTTAAATGAAAATTAAAGCTGCAAGCAGCGATGAACGGGCCCTCGCACTCATGGCCACCGCCCCCATAAGCATATCAGAAATAACACCACCCACGACTTCCTATGTCAAACCATTCAAAAGATATAGCAGAAAAAAGGGACAACCAATCAGAAGAAGGGGCGGGGCTAATTCAGGCCAATGAAGGTCAAGGACTCCATACAGAATCTGATGACACCACCCACGACTCTCTATGTCAAACCATTCCAAAGTTATAGCAGAAAATCGGGACAACCAATCAGAAGAAGGGGCGGGGCTAATTAAGGCCAACGAAGCTTAAGGACTCATTACAGATTCCCATGACACCACCCACGACTTCCTATGTCAAACCATTCAAAAGTTATAGCAGAAAAAAGGGACAACCAATCAGAAGAAAGGGCGGGGCTAATTCAGGCCAATGAAGGTCAAGGACTCCATAAAGAATCTGATGACCCCACCCACGACTCCCTATGTCAAACCATTCCAAAGTTATAGCAGGAAATCGGGACAACCAATCAGAAGAAGGGGCGGGGCTAATTAAAGCCAACTAAGCTTAAGGACTCATTACAGAGTCCCATGACACCACCCACGACTTTCTATGTTAAACCATTCCAAAGTTATAGCAGAAAATCGGGACAACCAATCAGAAGAAGGGGCGGGGCTAATTAAGGCCAACGAAGCTTAAGAACTCAGTACAAAGTCCCACGACACCACCCACGACTTCCTACGTCAAACCATTAAAAAGTTATAGCAGAAAAAAGGGACAACCAATCAGAAGAAGAGGCGGGGCTAATTCTGGCCAATGAAGGTCAAGGACTCCATAAAGAATCTGATGACACCACCCACGACTCTCTATGTCAAACCATTCCAATGTTATAGCAGGAAATCGGGACAACCAATCAGAAGAAGGGGCGGGGCTAATTAAGGCCAACGAAGCTTAAGGACTCATTACAGAGTCCCATGACACCACCCACGACTTCCTATGTCAAACCATTCAAAAGTTATGGCAGATAAAAGTATTCTAGGGGGCGCTGTTGAGCCGTTAGGCCACGCCCATTAATGCAAACCATGAAATATCAAATTTATCGCCAAGTCTGGCTTGCATGCAAAATTTGGTGACTTTTGGAGAACTATCAAATATGGACCAATCACATGAAGGGGGGGCGCGCCTTTTGGCGTCTAGCGTCGCCACGGTAATACTTTTGAAAGAGAAAAGTAATGCGTGGTGTCGCAGGATGTAGACGCACATTTTGATGTATAACACACCTGGGTGCACGTTACGGTTCGGGCTGAATTAACTGCCGAAGGAATGGCATAAATTTCGCCAAAATGACACAATTTATTCAAAATGGCCGACTTCCTGTTCGGTTTCGGCCATGGCGCCAAGAGACTTTTCTTTTAGTTGTGACATGATACAGGTGTGTAGCGATTTTCGTGCATGTACGTCAAACCGTATTGTGGGGCTTGAGGCACAAAGTTTTCCGGGGGGCGCTGTTGAGCCATTTTGCCACGCCCATTAATGCAAACCATGAAAGATCAAATTTATCGCCAGGCCTGGCTTGCATGCCAAATTTGGTGCCTTTTGGGGAACTATCAAATATGGACCAATCAGATGAAGGGGGGGTCCGCTTGTTGGCATCTAGCGTCGCCACGGTAACACTTTTGAAAGAGAAAAGTAATGCGTGTAGTCGCAGGATGGAGACGCACATTTTGATGTATAACACATCTGGGTTCACGATACGGTTCGGGCTGAATTAACTCTCGAAGGAATGGCATATATTGCTCCAAAATTACGCAATTAATTCAGAATGTTCAAAATGGCCGAGTTCCTGTTCGGTTGCGGCCATGGCGCCAAGAGACTTTTCTTTTAGTTGCGACATGATACAGGAGTGTACCAATTTTCGTTCATGTACGTCAAACCGTATTATGGGGCTTGAGGCGCAAAGTTTTTTCTGTCTGAACCAACCAGATGAAGGGTGGCCGCGCTTTTTGGTGTCTAGCATCGCCACGGTAACGCTTTTGAAAGAGAAAAGTAATGCGTGTAGTCGCAGGATGGAGACGCACATTTTGATGTATAACACACTTGGGTGCACGTTACGGTTCGGGCTGAATTAACTTTCGAAGGAATGGCATAAATTTCGCCAAAATGACACAACTAATTCAAAATGGCCGACTTCCTGTTCGGTTTCGGGCATGACGCCAAGAGACTTTTCTTTCAGGTGCGCCATGATACAGGTGTGTACCGATTTTCGTGCGTGTACGACATACCGCATTCTGGGGCTTGAGGCACAAAGTTTTCAAGGGGGCGCTGTTGAGCCATTTTGCCACGCCCATTAATGCAAACCATTAAATATCAAATTTTTCGCCAGGCCTGACTTGCATGCAAAATTTGGTGACTTTTTGGGCACGTTTAGGGGGGCAAAAAGGCCCTCCTTTCGTCAGAAGAAAAAGAAAGAAAGAAAGAAAGAAAAAATTCCTACAGATACAATAGGGCCTTCGCACTGAAGGTGCTCGGGCCCTAATGAAACTCTAAGGGATGGAAATTTTCTAGGTAATTCAAATACATAAATCCTTCAGATTGGACTTGGACCCTTTTGGCAGTGCTAAAAGTGCTATTTCTGCCACTTTAATAATGGTCTTAAATTTGGTCATTAGTGCTCATTTTGCCTGACTACTGATTGATTCAAGAGCCTTTTTCAGGCTAATAAGAATCAGAAACACTTTTTCATCCTCATAAATATAACTTTTTAAAGCCAGCTAATAAGAATCAGAAACACTTTTTCATCCTCATAAATGTAACTTTTTAAAGCCAGCTAATAAGAATCAGAAACACTTTTTCATCCTCATGAATATAACTTTTTAAAGCAGTACATACATAACAAGACTTTGGTGAATATCTGTTTTGCCACTGAAAATGGTTTAATTCACACCAGAAATATAGAAAATCTTCAACTGTTCAGCAGCTTACTCATCTTTTGGAATTAACATGGTCATAAAATCATGCAAACATGGGTCATCTACCATAAATGTTACATAAAATAATTTAGGAGGCAAAGCTGTCAGCACAAACCTCTCCAGAAATGAGAGTAGTGGTACAGTAGACGCTGCTGCGTGAAGGTTTTATGTTGATGGGAGTCCAGAAACCCTCCCATTTTTCCTGTTTTTCCTCCTTTTGTGTCTCTGTTCTATCACTCCTATCTCCTTGGCCTGAGGAGGGATGACGGACTTTAGGAACAGCCAAGTGCTGCAAACCTCGCTATAAAAGGAAGGTCACGATGAGAAGGCTCAACTAAACTATGGGAGGAAAACTGGGGCATTTTCCATGATGGTTTAAATAGCACAATTTCATACCAAGGAAAATATGCATGCTTGGTTTTCTTGCCAATAATTATGTGAAGTAATTGCTACCATTTTTTTTTCTGTATGATGACGGTGCAGTCAGTTTTGGCAAATTCATGTCTTCTGTATTTTTTATTTTGTCTATATATATATATATATATATATATATATATATATATATATATATATATATATATATATTTACATTTTAATCTAGTAACAGAGGGCTGTGTGTGTGTGTTTGTTTGCATGGGTGAGTAAATGTGTTGCCTTCACCAGCCCTCTTGACAGTTGACAATATGCTAGACAGTAGAGAAAAAGAAAAAAAATCTGCCTCAGAGGACTAAGATCAAAGATGGTGGGACAGAAAAAACAACAAAACAAAAAAAAAAAAGACAACAAAACAAAACAGTGATGAGTTCAGTTTGGTGACTGTGTGTTGTGCTGTAGTGCATGTGAATGAGCGTGTAACGTGTTGGGTTGGAGTAAATATCAGTAAGTAAATATCATTTTATATGAATGATCTGGCTGGAGCATGGGGGGGGGGCATTCTGTATATATATATATATATATATATATATATATATATATATATATATATATATATATATATATACATATATACAGATAGCCTATACAGTGGGTACGGAAAGTATTCAGACCCCTTTAAATGTTTCCCTGTTTGTTTCATTGTTGCCATTTCCTAAAATCAAAAAAGCTAATTTTATTTCTCATTAATGTACACTCAGCACCCATCTGGACAGAAAAAAACTGAAATGTAGAAACGTTTGCAAATTTATTACAAAAGAAAAACTGAAATATCACATGGTAAGTATTCAGACCCTTTGCTCAGTATTGAGTAGAAACACCATTTTCAGCGAGTACAGCCATGAGTCTTCTTGGGAATTAATCAACAGGGTCACTCCTGGATTTGGGGATCCTCTGCCATACTTCCTTGCAGATCCTCTCCAGTTCTGTCAGATTGGATAGTGAATGTTGTTGGACAGTCATTTTCAAATCTCTCCAGAGCAGCTCAGTTGGGTTTAGGTCAGGGTTCTGGATGGGCCAGTCAAGAATGGTCCCAGAGTTGTTCCGAAGCCACTCCTTTGTTATTTTAGCTGTGTGCTTAGGGTCATTGTCTTGTTGGAAGGTGAACCTTCGACCCAGTCTGAGGTCCTGCCCTGTCTGAGGTTTTATGCCAGGATATCTCTGTACTTGGCTGCATTCATCTTTCCTTCAATTGCAACCAGTCGTCCAGTCCCTGCTGCTGAATCCCCCCCCCCCATAGCATGATCTTACCGCCACCATGTTTTACTGTTGGGATTGTATTGGGCAGGTGATGAGCAGTGCCTGCTTTTCTCCACACATACCGCTTAGAATTAAGGCCAAAAAGTTCAGTCTTGGTCTAATCAGACCAGTGAAACTTATCTCTCATATTCTGGGAGTCATTAATGTGTTTTTTGGAAAACTCTATGCAGGCTTTCATATGTCTTGCACTGAGGAAAGGCATCCATCTGGCCGCTCTGCCATAAAGCCCCGACTGGTTGAGGGCTGCAGTGATATTCATTCTCCCATCTCCCTACTGCATTTCTGGAGCTCAGCCACAGTGATCTTCTTTACCTCTTACCAAGGCTCTTCTCCCACGATTGCTAACTTTGTCTAGATGGCCAGGTCTAGGAAGAGTTCTGGTCGTCCCAAACTTCTTCCATTTAAGGATTATGGAGGCCACTGTGCTCTTAGGAACCTTGAGTGCTGCAGACAGTCTTTTGTAACCTTGGCCAGATCTGTGCCTTGCCACAATTCTGTCTCTGAGCTCCTTGGGGAGATCCTTCGACCTCGATTCTCATTTGCTCTGACATGCACCGTGAGCTTATATAGACAGGTGTGTGCCTTTCCTTATCAAGTCCAATCAGTTTAATTAAACCCATCTGGCTCCAATGAAAGAGCAGAACCGTCTCAAGGAGGATCAGAAGAAATGGACAGCATGTCAGTTAATGTGAGTGTCACAGCAAAGGGTCTGATGATGACCATGTGATATTTCAGGTTTTCTTTTTTAATAAATTTGCAAATATTTCTACAATTCTGTTTTTTTTCTGTCCATATAGGTTGCTGAGTTAATGAGAAATAAAATTAACTTTTTTTATTTTAGCAAATGGCTGCAGTGAAACAAAGAGGGAAAAATTTAAAGGGGTCTGAATACTTTCCGTACCCACTGTATATACATACATATACGCAAATATATATATATATATATATATATATATATATATACTCACACACACACATGCACAAAAAGAGTCATAGGAATAATATAGTTATGGTAATTCTAAAAATAACAATGGTGGTTATTATCATCATTGGATACTGCAACCAACATCCTCATCATATCAGACCGTCCCAGGTCGCAACGGCTATGACTGTAGTCCCCAACCGGTGGGGAGGGGGGGGGAGCCCAGGATGAACCCAATAACCCTGTGTCCTCTTACTGCAGTGGTAAAGTGACAGTGGGTGTGCAGGGTTTTGTTTACACCAAGTAAGCAAGCAAGTGATCACCAAGTAATCAAACATGAACACAGCTACTTTCAAGTAGCAGCTTTGTCGATACACATTTCTATTGCAACTTTCCTCAAGAGTTAGTCAAAAGTGTCCCATGATGAGCCAAATCTTTTCCAACCTACAAAAAAAAAAAACATGAAGATACACGTTACTGCTGCATTTTGGATGGACCAATACAACAAATACAGCAACTTGCAAAGTTAAACTCTACACAAATGTGTTAAATTTTTTTTGCAAGTATGGTCAAATTAGCCTACTGTCAGGTTTGGCTTACAGCAATTCAAGTGAAACTGGCTAGTTGAGTCTCAGCTCAGAAGAATCTCACTGTCTGACATACTAATTATTGTATATTAAACGCACAAAAAGTAAGAAGTTGTGCAGTGGTGTGGATATCTGTAGTATGAAGAAACAAAGTAGTATATCAGATAGTTCAGTGGTCTTCAGCCTCTTGTCTTTATGCAAAGCTATGCTAAGCTAACTGGCTTCTAATTGTAGCAATCAGTAGTTTGTACTAATCCAGTGTCAACTAAATGCAAAAAAAAAAAGTCATTTCTGACTTTACCACTGAATATGAAATCCCACAAGTGATGTCACGGATGGGTTGCCCAGTAATTAGGGCCCGAACACTGACAGCGCGAAGGCCCTATTGTATCTGTAGGAATTTTTTTTCTCGTTTTTGTTTTTCTCGTTTTCTTTTTTCTTCCGATGAAATGAGGGCCTTTTTGCCCCTATAAACGTGCCCCAAAAGTCACCAAATTTTGCACGCAAGCCAGGAAAAAATTGATATTTAATGGTTTGCATTAATGGACGTGGCCTAATGGCTCAACAGCGCTCCCTAGAAAACTTTGTGCCTCAAGCCCCACAATACGGTTTGACGTACATGCACGAAAATCGGTACACACCTGTATCATGTCGCAACTTAAAGAAAAGTCTCTTGGCACCATGGCCGAAACCGAACAGGAAGTCGGCCATTTTGAACATTTTGAATTAATTGTGTAATTTTGGCGCAATTTATGCCATTTCTTCGGCCACTTCTTCGCCCGAACCGTAATGTGCACCCAGGTGTGTTATACATCAAAATGTGCGTCTTGATCCTGCGACCATGCGCTTTACTTTTCTCAGTCAAAAGCGTTACCGTGGCGACAATAAACGCCAAAAAGCGCGCCCCCCCTTCATCTGGTCGGTCCATATTTGATAAGTTCCTACTTTCTGCCATAACTTTTGAATGGTTTGACATAAAGAGTCGTGGGTGGTGTCATCGGACTTAGTTTTGAGTCCTTGACCTTTATTGGTGAAAATTGCATGCGCGAGGACCCGTTCATCGCTGCTTGCAGCTTTAATTTCAGTTTATAGTTGAAACTGAACCGGGTTTGTCTAAACAGATATGTCACAAAAGTAGCATTTATTCACTCCATGCAACACTTTGGACCCCATAGTTGTTGCTGGCTGCTGAGCAGTTTCCTCCCCCCTGTTGAGCTCTGAGAAACACACTCTGCTGTGTCTCCCCTCTCTTCCTCGGCCTTGTGGACCATCTTCCTTATCCCTTTTCACATCAGTGGACATTTTTAGCCCTCAGCTTTGAATGTGTCCACAGCAGAGCCTTTGGCGGGCTGCCACGCAGAGCTGCCAAGGCTGCAGAGAGCAGAGAGGAGCAGAAAGGACTGAGCAAGGGACTGGATCTGGATCTGGCTGCTGGGGTGGAAGAGAAGGAGCGGGAGGCTGACCAAACAGTGCAGCACTAAACAGAGGGAGGGAGGTGGCGGAGAAAACAAACTTCGCTTTTTGCAACTCTTTTTTTTCATGAAGGAAGTTCATTGCTGACAAGTGGGAGATAGTTTGGGATCCGCGCCCCTCTTCTCTCGCTTCTTGTTTTTTATTAAGGCTGATTTATGGTTCCGCCTTACACCGACGCAGAGCTACGCCGTAGGTTACGCCGTACCTTACGGCGTAGCCTCTGCGTCGATTTAACGCGGAACCATAAATCAGGCTTTAGCGCGGTTGCTGTTAAAAGAAGGCGTGCCCCCGCAGACGCGAGCACCTGTTGTTGCAGAGGATTCCCCGACAGCGCAGGCATGGAGGCGTGCGTCAACGCTGCCTGAGGGAGCTGCGGCTCTGGTGGGTGTTGGTGGTGTTGGTGGTGTTGGTGGGGGTGTTATCTGACCGGGACCCGCAGCAGGAGCGACCCGCCGACCCGCTGGTCTCCGCCGCAGACATGTCCTCGTACCTCCCGCGCAGCAAGGACCTGGGCAGGACCAGGAAGACCCTGACGGATTCCCCTCCGTCCTCTCCGTCCTACACTGACAAAAACTTCAGAGTAAGCTTCTTCTCTAAAACAACAGAGCTTTACAGTTTAAAACTGTGTGCCACATTTACACTGATACAAATATTGTGCTTGATCTACTTAAAACAAATAAGTCAACTTTTTGCATGAGATTATGTAGATCAAGAAAGACTAGTCTTTGTATAAAATACTTATTTTTTTGTATGTAAATAATTCATTTTGCAAGTACAGTCAACTTAATTGTGTTAAATTTACTTTATTTACCGAAATTAAGTTGACTTTACTTGCAAAAATTTGGTTTGACTTTATTTGCAAATGAATTTTGTACATACTAAAAATCAAGTAGTTTATACAAAGACTAGTCTTTCTTGATCTACATAAAAATCTCATGCGAAAAGGTTGCCTTAATAAAGCATGTTTCATCTAAACGTTGGTCAGTCTGCCCAGTAGATTAAAATTGTTAAAGGAAAGGTAAATACAACAAGATCGTTGCTTGTTGTTTGTGTGTAAATGAAAAGATTGCCTGGGATTACACAAATACTGCTTGTTTTTGAACAAATGCAGGTTAAATTCAAAACTAGATGCATTCATGTAAAGCAACAAACAAACAAAGACTTATTTTTTTCAGTGTATTAGTGTCTGTGTGGGTACATTATATGCATTATTAAGTGAACATGCAAACTTTCTGCCATGTCACCTCTTAAATCTAAGGGTTCATTTCTTTTTGTTGCATGAACTAAACGTATTTAAGTTTTGTTCAGCTAATCAGGCGAAAATAATTTAAGATATAACTTGGAAGTTGCAAGGCAAACCCACAATGTAATGAATCAATGCACTCAACAACAATGGAAATGAATATTTTGAGGACTTGTTGACTAATCAGCCACTCATTTATTGAACTGTGAAAGAGAGACATGTTTTTGTTCTGAGTCTGGCTGTATTTTCTGGAAAATAGACTCGGATTGAAGCAATCCTTGTGTAATTTCCTGTTATTTTTTCTTTCTTTCTAAGTGCGCTGTTCTCTGGGGTCTAGTTTGACTGGTGTGTTCGTGTCAGTGCGTCAAACTGAGCTGCACTCTATGTGACAGGCACACTTTAAAGGGAAAGAATGGAAAGGAAAAAGAAATGACACAACATGATTCACTCAGCTCAGAGACATGTACAATACTGTACATGTCATGCAACTCTGCAGACACGCTCATGGTTGCACCCTTGCCAGCAATGACTGCTTTCTGCGCAGGTTGGGGTTTTCCAGTGGATTCTGATCCTTTTTAAAAGAAGTGTCAGCCTATGTCTGCTATATCTGCGGTGAAACTTGTGCATTAATTTTCCATGATGTCAGTGAGCCCTGAACTGGCAAGTTTTGCTGGGAGAGAAAATGCATTGCAGAAGGGGGTGGGATCCGGTAGATACAGTATTTGTGGCACATGCTACGATGTTTTGATGAAAGCCTGGTCCTCCTTAGCAAAAATCCAATGTGTTACAGCTGTGAGCAGCAGGAAGACAAATAAACAGGAATGCATTTGCATGACTGGCTTTGCATAGCAGTGATAAGCATGTGTATCTCAAGTACTGCATCCAATGAGAAGTTTGAGGTTATGTTTGCATTGTTTGCCTCAGTTCCCCTGCATTTCAGAAAGGGAATGTTGTGCTTGCAATAAAAAAAGCATTCACAAGCTTCAAAAACTGAAACAAAAATAGTTGAACCTGTGAGTTCAGTTGTGTACGAGTTGCTGAGCAAACAGACTAATTCAAAGAGAAATCAGAATGGAGGAAAAAATAAATAAACTGACATTTGAATCAAAATGAAGCTTTGCATGTTTTGAGCTCCTTTAAGAGGGAACGGCTGAAGTGAGTGAAAGTGGAACAAAGATCTTTTATGGTTGTGTAGCAGCAACGGTTCCACTGGTGGGAGTAGAAGTGGAAGGTGTGTGACTGTGTCCATCTCAGATTTTCCATCTTCAGTCACCCGGTCAGCAGCAGGAGAGTCATGGGACAGAAGGAAAACTTGGCTGATCTGAACATGATCATTTATTCATTTAGCAGCTTGTCTGTGTGTGATGTAGGTCCTGACAGTTTCCTTTAGTTATGCATATAATTACAAACAGTTTCCCCCAGTGTGAATCCCTCATGTTGACCATCTTCTCCTCCATCGGCTCTGCCTCACATTGTTTGCAGAGCAACATTTGCCACCTCTTGGTCCCTCCGGCATTCCTAACAAGGGAACCAAATATGCGCTGCCAGCATCAGTAAGGACAATTTCACTTATGGTTTATTTTCTGGCTCCAGTTCAGTAAAGACGAAAACCGGCTCCTATCATCCCTGCAGGGCCCAATCAAGACTTCACTTGAATTAGGTTTAAGAAAATGTATTCGAGTAATTTCCTAATCCTTTAGTGTGAAATTGGTTTGCACACAGGAAAAGAGTTTCCAAGCCTTCAAGCAGACTTCATGACAATTTATTCACACAAGCAGGGAACCAATCAACCCTGCTGATTAATGGATGAGTTCCACGTCTGATCGAGGAATCTCCCCGCTGTTACACAGAGATCGGAGAGGCCGAGAGCTCCTCTCAGCTCCTTCCTTGGCTCTATTTCATCTGAGGTTATGGAGGTCTGATTTTTCCTGGATAGCTCTGTTGAAGCACATGACCACATAAGGACAGGCTGCGCCAGCTCAGTTATGTAAACACTTGCTGCAGAATAGCTGCTATGACGCTGCATGAAATCTCCCCCCCAGCTCACCAAATGTGAATACGGATAACAATAACGCAGCATTTTGCCCTAAATTGTTCTCATTAAGCACTTTCTTGTGTTGCAGAGAACATCTGCCTTTTGTCTCCGACACAAGATGTTCATGACAAAGCATTTCCAAAAACGGGGTGTTTAATTTGTTCTTCCCCCGGCAGGAGGGGAAACTCAAAATCTTTCTTTTTTAGCAGATCTGCCAGAAGTTACATGAGTCGTGCTAATTCGTTGCAGGGACAGCTCTGAGGTAATATAATTTCCAACAAAGACTTGTGTAATCTTGTGTAGAACAGAGTGTAATCCCAGCAAGGACCTCAGCAGGCATGAGTGGCCCCCTCGGAGCGCAGACATGCCAGGGCAGTTTGATATCAGCCTGTTGTCTGAGGTCGGGCCGCGGCCTGTCATACTTGACATCTGATGTCACGATGTCATGTGTATGCTGCAGGCATTTGCGCGGCTGCAGCCGCCCTCTCCGGGAGCTTACCGGGCCTGAGCAGGCTTGACCTGCGTGAACCTCATTAGAGCCGTGCTGAATTATGTCTCACTTCTGCACACACTTCTTTAGGCTCTGACAGTGCCGTAATAATTGAAGTAGAAATTGAGTTTTGTTCCCTTTTGTCTCCAAATGGAAAATAGTTCCTTTCCTCGTCTTTGTTTGTTCCAGTCAGACAGCTAAATCTGGATATAAGCACAATAGAAAAAGCTGGGCTGTTCTCGGGCTCTGGTACTGACTGATCAAACTAATGTGGCCCATTTTCTTTTTCATTCCAGCATGAAAGACTTTCAAGGTAAGGGTTTTAACTTTCTTTTTTTCTACCCGTCTTGCAGACTTGAAAGGAAAAAGACAATCTAAAGACTGCATTGTGCACTGAGTGTGAGCCACGTTGCCTTTTAGATACGACTCCAGCGGAGAGAGCGCCACAGAGAGAGCTCTGGGCCGCACCAGCTCCTACACCCGCAGGGAGACCAGGCTGGCTGCTCTGAACAGACAGGAGCAGGACTCCACTGCCAAAGACTATAAGAAGGTGGAGTACTAACCCAGTTCTCACTTCAAACAACCACGGTCTCTTGTGGCTGGATACGGTCCGATTGCTGCAGATTTATAGATGGCAGGTCTCTCTTTTTTTTTCTTTTCTGAAGTAATGTGACTCAAGAAATCACGAGTCTCTATCTGACTAAAGTGTGTTATCAGAAGCTGTAAAGCCAATAATTGTACCTGCATCAAGGATATGTTTAGCTAAACTGACAGGAACTAATAATACTCCTACAGCAGTGCCAAACATCAGTTAGGTGAAAGCCATCTTTTTTTTTTCCAGTTTACTCCAACATTACAGCAATAATAAAACCCTTGCTGCACAATAGTGGTAACTGAACATTTAAACAAAGAAACATCACTCAAAGATTATTTAAACTCTGTTTTATTGAAAATGTTACAAAGACATATGATCAAATGTTTGAGAAACAAACATGGGTAAAAAAAAAAAAAGAAAAGAGATGTAGAAATAATACTGTTGTTGTCTTTGGTCCCAAGATCATATACGTTAGAATGAAGGAAAGCAGAAAACTGTCCTTTCGTCTGAAATATCTTATATTTGTTTATTTTAACTAATTGCCTCTGCATCCTCTGCATGTCATAAGAGATGGACATTACAATACAATTCAGAAGCCAGGTCTGTGATTGTGTGGGGGCCTTTGTGCACGTGGCAGGAATACTTCTACATGTGCACACACTTATCTTACATTCACTGCTTCTTGGTATTATTGAAGACATGACATTCGTACGGTCAGCATAAATACAGTTGTACGTGTAAAGTTTGTGACCTCATGGAATTAAGTGGTATACATTTACCATGAAATGGGATGTTTATCAAAGTCAGAAAACTGACAACACACACACCTCTTTTATTTTCTCAAGCCTTTATTGAACATACTACGGTACTTATTCTTTCACATTATTGGAAGAAAAGTGCACAAAGACTAATTACATAAATGGGAGCTAATTGGAGTCAGTAGTTTGAAGATCTGGAGTCCAATCGGTGAGTCTGGAGGTGAGGTTTGGAGCCACTTTGGTAGATTTTAAAAGGCACTAAAACATTTTGAATACTGGATTACTGCATCTGCAAAAGGAAGATCTCAGAAAACACAGAATTAAGAATAGCTGACCTGTGTACGACTGGGAAGGGACACAAAGAAACCTCAAAGAGTTCAGGTGTCCATCGGTCCACAGTTGAACACACTGTCTGAAAATGGGGACGGTTTAGTTCTGTGGGTACTTTTCCTAGAAGTGGACGCCCAACCAAGACGACTCTGAAAGCACAGCACAGAATCCTCAGTGAGGTAAAGAAGAACCCGCAAGTACGGTAACAGATAGAGGCTTGAAGAAGCACTGGAACTTTATTAGTCTGCAATATGTTAGTCTTTCAACAGTCAAGTTCTTCATGGCAAAACACCATGGAGACAGCTGTTGCGCTACAAAAAACCCACAAAAAATAAACGTCTGACCTGAAGTTTGTCTTAACATCAGAACATCCATCCAACATTGAAGTATGGTGGAGTGATTTGGGCATGCTTTGCTGCCTCAGCACCCGGACCACTTGTCATCGTAGAGGAGAAAAAGGCTTTCCTACGGAAGATATCCTGCAGAATAATAAGCCTTAGTGTCGATTGGTGATGCAGCCAGAAAAAGACTTAAGTGGAATAAAACAACCCCAGAATGGCTTTAGGAGAAGCAACTGTGCCTTTTTGGAGTGGGCCAGTCAGAGCCCAGACCTCAACACCACAAAGATGTTTTACAAATCTGTCTGAACTGTAGTTTAAACAAAAAAAATGTTTAGAAATTCCTCATGATTGTTGAGCACGTTGGATCCAGAGCTACCAGAACTATGACTGCTGCCAAAAGAGGCTCAACCAGTGGATATAATTCCAAGGGTCTACTTTCTTTATCCTTCAGCCCGCAAGTGTTCAATGGAGGTTTCAGTGAAGATATGATCAATTATAGTTGTATGTATGTTCTTAGCTCAAACATATTGTTTGTCACTTATTGTGATTTGAATAAAGAAGCATGTGAATTTAATTTTGATCAAAGTCCGAAGGATTTGAGGCATCACAAGAAGACTCCACAGAAGATGTTCAAACACTCTCCATCCTCTCGTTTTTCAGATGTATGCAGAAGCTTTGCAGGAGAATGAAAGGCTCAAGTCCAGGTTGCAGGACAGCAAACAAGAGTTGGTCAAGATTCGCTCCCAGCTGGATAAAGTCACGCAGGTATCTGAGCTGCAGACAACTGGGAGATTACAGCAACTGAATGTTAACTATAATGAATCAAAGTTACAGCTTTTTACAGCTTTTTACTTGCTCAGATCAAAATCAATACAATTCTGTAGACATTCTTCCACAGTAACATCACCACTTTAACTCTACAGAGGCATGAAAGGATATCAGAAAGATCCACAGTTCTTGAATCAGAGAAAAGGGTAAGTGGATTTTAACCGCTTGACATTTGCTGCTGCTCCATCGAGATGGACGGACTTCCATACATGTTTGTGGTTGCGTTCTCCTGCAGTTTGTTGTTTCTTCTCCATCTACAGGAAAAACAAGCTCTCGAGAAAAGAGTGACGGACATGGAGGGCGAATTAAAGGTCAGTCCATGCAGAAATAAGTAGCGTGTTCCCACCTTGGGATCAAGTGGCATTTCTTTGTCTCGGACACAAGCTGTGCTTCAATTATCTCCCTGTTTTCCCCCAACGTTAACAATCCTCTAAAGTACACACCTCCACCGAGCCTGTCTGAAGTGTTTTTCCCAGAGAAAAGAGCACACGTAACACCTGCCAGGTCTGCGGTCCTGCAGGTGGGACGGGAGTGAAGGGGAGGGAAGTTAGTCCCAGCGTTCTGCTGGGCCGCTTTCTGCCCGGCTGCAGAGGAGCTTGCGCTGCTGCTCCCCTGATCCCCTCATCCCACTGTTGGGGTGAACATTGTGACCTAGTTCCAGCTGAATACCGATGCCCGTCCAAGAGTAAAAGACCTGTTTTTGTGAGACATTCCTACGCTGCTCTGTGTGTGTCCTGCCTCTCAGAGAAGCACAACTCCAGAAAGCTTTTCAGGCCTGAGTAGGCAGACTCTGCAGTGAATGTGCCAGTAACTGGAAAGTGCACATGGACATTAGAAGTTCATAGTTGGGACTTTTAAAAAGCTGCAGAAAAATATAACCTCAAGGTTAAGGTAAAGAATATAAAGAATGCACAGGGAATATTTTAGCCGACAGTTGATGTTTGACTCCCGTGTTGTCATGGTTCCCCCAGCAGGATACCCCACTGCGGTTTCGCTGTGGGTACCAGCCCTGAGAGCTTGCTGTCTCGGGGCAGAGGGGGGGATGGTGAGTGGTCACTACGATGCAGAGAGAGTGATTGACACCTGCCTGTCACCTCACACGTTTCTGTCCTGCCAGAGACTGGTGCATGTTTGCACGCGTGGACCTTTTTTTCCAAAAGTACAAATGTCTCACTGTGTCCTAGCTCGTCCAGCCTTCGTCTGTAGCCGTGAGGGCCCGACTCGCACCTCCCTCTCACCAAGTCACTTCTTTATAATGAGCAAGCTGCAGATTTTCCACAAAGGGGAACTGTTCTGCAATCATCCGCAACTCCTAACCCAGGGGTCGGCAACCCGGGGCTCTAGAGCCGCATGCAGCTCTTTAGCGCCGCCCTAGTGGCTCCCTGGAGCTTTTTCAAATTTTTAAAACCTTTTTTCTTCTTTTTTTTCCTTTTTTTTCTCTCTTTTTTCCTTTTTTTCTCTTTTTTTTTCTTCTTTTTTCTTCCTTTTTCCTTTCCTTTTTAATTTCGACATTTTGACTTTTTTCACAAAATTCTGACTTTCCTTGACATTTCGACTTTGTTCTCAAAATTTTGACTTTTTTTTTAATTTTATTTATTTATTTATTTATTTATTTATTTATGTATTTATTTGCACAATGACAACAGTAAATCTTTTATCATACAAGGACAAATAATTTGTGCAGGAGAGGAAAAGAAGCCCGAAGGGCTTATAAAAAATCCTCCCCCTCAATACAAAATCACCAAAACAAATCAATCAATAGAAAAAGAATAGAAAGGAAAAGAAAAGGTAAAAGAAACAAAGAAAAACACAATAAACACACAAACAAAAATATCCATGAAATGGCAATTTCATTTTAGTACGAATAGCCTGTTAATTCTGACTATATAAAAGATAAAAGATACCCCATTAAGTTGGGCCTAAACATTTTTAAGGATGACACTAACTTAAGAGATCTATCTAAACAGTTCCAGAGTTGAGGGCCATTTTTAACTTTATTTAACTTTTGGCATTTTCCTTCATTCTAAGGCTTATACATACAAGACTTTTCATTTTTTTGCGGCTCCAGACATATTTGTTTTTGTGTTTTTGGTCCAATATGGCTCTTTCAACATTTTGGGTTGCCGACCCCTGTCCTAACCGAACTGAAAAGTAGCATCAGCACGTGCAGCCAGCGTTACAATCGTGCCTTCAGTGACAGGACCGATGCTGCCGAAAGTGAAATAGCTCCCCTAGAGACGTTGCCACGGGGATCAGAACTCAGGTTGTAATTCTCCGTTTCTGTAGCCAGCACATGCTCGTCTTCTGTTTGCTGATGTTCCTTCTCTTCCTACATGAGCCAGGGTGGGGAGTTGGGTCAATGTTGGGTTCGGGGAGTCATTCTTCACTGTGAAATGTCTGGCCCTGTATTTGGCAGGTGCTAGTTTCAGGTGTTCCCCATCAGTAGCTTTGCATAGCCCCCTTGATTAAGTAGTAGCATTGCTTTGCAGGATCTTACATTTCTTACAGAAAAGCTTAATTGTTCTTGACATCTACTGAAACTGAATGAATAGCTGTTGTGTGTTGAAACACATGCAGAACCCGAGAGTTGAGTCAGAACCGATTTGTATCAACGGGCTCACTATTTAATGAGTTTAATAAGCAATGCTGGTAAGTATGCTCTCTAACTGCTCTCTGTCCTTTTTCTTCACAGTTGCCAAGGGCATCTATCCAGAAATAATAAGAGAATATTATATGCATGAACTGTTATGCCTTATAAGCAGGCTGCTTCGAATTACTTTTATGAATGTGTTTGATGCCATAAAAAGCAGTTGTAGGTCTTTTAACACATCTCGGCCCACGTTTAACACAAACCTGTGTGTGGAGAGCTCAAAGTGCTACACTTGATCCCGTGTGTATATCTGGTAACTTGTTCTGGGACCATCAGGCAGGTCAACTGGCATCACTTAGACCACTGGTCTCCATGCATGCCTGATCCTAATGGGGTCCAGTTAAGTGAAAGCAGTGAAGTTGAGGTTAGATAAACAGCATTCGGCATGCACTTGTTTGGATTAAAGTCAGGGTTTGGTGGTTCACGGTGAATGGAGGTCAATGCAGTTTCCTTAAAAGGACAGCTCTGCAGTCGAGTGTGTGTGTGTGTGTGTGTGTGTTTTAGGAGGTTTACCCTCAGGGATACTGTCAAACCGCAGATATTTTGGTCGGACCGCACTGAGGTTTACCTAAAAAAATCAGGCCAAAAAATGGGGGAATGAATCATTTCCTTCAAAGTGACTTTTACTCGCTAGGCTCGTGTGTGAAATCGGAAATAGTGTTGTACTATTCTGCAGAACATCTCAGTAGTGCACAGTAACGCCTCGCCACCTTATATATTTACAGAGCACAAACCTCTTGCTTGTTGCAGCTTCTCTGTTTCTTTTCAGAATATCCCCCGTTGTGTAATTATTTGTTTTATATAAGTTTTTCAGATGTATCCAGCAGCTGGGGTTGTCTCATTTCCTCTGTCTGTGTGGGTGCATGCCTGTATGAGTGGATATGGACACAGTCGCTGTATAAGTCTCTCTCTTTGCACATGGCCTGCCTCCCTGCCTGTTTTCTATGTCTACCCCTCCTGTGTGTCTCTCTCTCTCCCCCTGTATGTAGGCTTTCCCTGCTCTGGCTCAGGTCCAGTCCTTGCGGAGGATGAACGAGCGTCTCCTGGCTGAGAATAGAGCCATGCTGCGCGTCCTTGCCCGCCTCTCTGAGACGGTCTCCATGCCAGAGACGGAGGACCTCTGATCCTCTGAGAGATCATCTGCCCTCGTTTCCTCTTTGCTTCCCCCCTTTGTCAGCCACACAACCTCTACACTTCTCTTTCACTCTGGTGCCTTCGAAGCCTCTCCCCCTTCTCCTCCTGTCTTCCGCTCAGGCAGGTCCCAGCTTTCTTTTCGCCCCCACACTGAATGCATCCTTCTCTGCATGCTTTATTCCCTCGTTTCTGCCGCACGCTGCTTCCTGTAACATGGCCACTGTTGTTTTCATTGACATCTGCGTGAAGACTTTGAGCTCTACACCATAGAACATGCAAGCATTCAACACAGGTATTGATTTCACTGACAAAGGAAATAAAATGGGTGAGATAAGTCCTTGAAATGAGTGTGTACTGTGTCACTAGTTAAGGCACAACTCCAGATATAAAGCTGATTTTGTCTCTATGAGTCACGGACCGTAAGAGTAATATTAGGCATTGTTGAAGGTATGGCCGTTTGCAGGTTGAGTTTCATGTTTAAAGACCCAAACACAAGGATACATGGAAGCAAGGAAACACAACTCACCTGGCTCTAGCAGGTTCAACTGTCTGACATGCAGCTAAAATGATGATTAAAACGATAAGCCCAGTTGGGGGAATTCTGAGCTCTGCAACAAAGCTTTGTGGCTTTTATTTATTAATTAGTTTGAATCTTTATTAAACAGGCACAAGTATACAAAACATGATTTTCAGTGTCTTCAGTGAACAACCAAGCTCCGGTTTAGAAAAATGTACCAAATGCAGAAGTGCCAAACGGTGCAGTTCCTCAAGTGACCACAGGGGGCTGGCTCTAAAAGTGAGCCAATGTCTGTTTACGCGCATGTTAAAATATCCAGTTTTACAGAACTGCAAGATTTTGCAGATTTAGATTTTGTGTTCTGTTACAGATTTATGGATAAGCAGCTTTGTTTGTTTGTTTTTTTGACTGACAGCTGCATTGAAGGTTGTGCTGTCAAACGGTTAGCTGACATCCCTTTAGCTACTTGGCACTGTTAATAAACAACCTCTGAGCTAAGAAATAAGACCTATCAGAGCATAATCGTTCTTGTTTTAAACATGATATAGCTTGCAGTGCTGTTAGTTGTTCTAACAGACAATTTGAAGTTTTCTTTTTCTTTTTTTTTCTTTTTATGTAAATGACTGAAGTTAATCAATAAATGAAGATATTTGAACAGTAGCTCCAAATACTTGAAACGGCCTGCTCGGTGCAGGTGTACCACTGGCTGAGTGTCGCTGTGTACGATGAACTATTATTGAAACTATTGTGTTTTGATGTTCTGTGTGGCGACGGCCATCCAGTCCCCCCGCGAAATCAATGCAAATTATTAATTGTGACTCTTGAGCAGAGAAAGCTCAGCGTTTTCTTGTTTGCAGTTAATCTGCTAGTCTAAGCAGCTGAAAATCTCTGCAACACATCTAGAGTACAGATGTATGGTATACATTTTTTTTTTTTTTCAGCTCAAATACTCCCAAACTGCAAAGCCTTTTCTGAAACAGTGCACTGCCACAGTGCTGGGACCGTGCACTAGTATTTGGTTTACATACTGAACTGGCTGATGGCAGGTGGCTTTACTCAAACAGTGGTTGTGGTAATTTGTCTCAGGATGAGTAGACGGTTACTGTTTGTCTCCAGCATAGAGAAAACACTATGTCGGTGGCTATTTTTAGTCATTAGTCCTCGGGAGAAACATGGCCTACAATGGAAGATTGACCTCCCCTCAGTTTTGTTTTGTGTTGTTTGACTTCATTCTCTGTCACTTTTCACACTGGGGATCAACATGTCAAACTGACTCTTCACTGCATGATCAAATGCCGTAAAGCATGTCCAGAAACCACTGAATTTACATTCCTAAGAGTGTTTAAGGGATGGAATCTTCTAATTTTTTTTTTTCTTAACTTTTCCAGGTCCTAACAGAGCTCAAGTCAGACAACCAGAGGCTTAAGGACGAGAACGGAGCGCTCATTCGAGTCATCAGCAAGCTGTCTAAATGAAAAGATGTCTGAATCTCATGTTCTCTGTCTGTGAAAGTTATAACTATTTGTTAAACTTTCTTTACGAGTGGCTGATGGGTCAGAATTAGATTATTTCTGTTGGAACCTTTGTGGATCCAAAGAGAAGTGTGGGTACCTGTAGGTTTGAGTCCAAATGAATGCCTAAAATGATGGAGCTACTGTCGAAGTCTGTCCGTGACTTTTTCTTTTCAGATTATTTAGTCACATTTGCAACTTGGGGACCAGATGTAATGTTTGAGTGAAATTATGAGGTCCAGTTCACACAAATGTAGGGTTTTGCATGAATGTACAGTAAAAATATACCAATACATCACAATAACACTTGAGCACTGCATTTAACGTTTTCAGTGGTATGTTTACTTCCAGAAAGACAGAGGTTATGTATTGACACAAGCTCTGGTGAATTGAGGGATTTGGAAAAAAAAAAAAAAAAAAGAACTGAGGATGAGGAAAAAAGATGATGGAAATATTTTCTACATAAAAGGCCTCTGCGACCTTCAATTTCAATAGGTAATAAAAGTCGTTTCATTTTGAAACTCAGACCTGGAGCAGAGACTGGACATCAGTCCCACGCTCACAGTCAGAATGGACGCTTTATTTTTTCGGAATATTTCATCTTTAAAACACCCGAGTTGATAAACTTAGAAGACGCTTGTAAATAAATAAAAAAAAAAAGTCAGATTTTATGTTCATTATACATTTATATTTATTTATTTATACATTATTGGATTTCATCTTTTTTTTTTGGCCCTGATAAAGATCTTTGTTTTACTGCTCATCCTGTAAAACACTTTAGTACCAACGCCTTAAGACGTCATCCAAAGTTTTGTTCTTTTTTTTAATGCGGTGATTAGTCACGTTTACATTAACACAGCTGAAATCTATTTCAATATAACAGCCCCTCAGAATAAACTTTATTGCACAGGTTAGTTCACGTTGCGGAAAATTGTTTGATAGTACTCCTGCACTGAAATACTTTTCAGTATTGGTCGAGTTTCCAAAGTGATATAAAGAATCCATGACATTTTAATTTACGTGATCATAATGTAAATGTCGGGGTCCATTACGGTAGTATTAAACGTTTGAAAGCAGCAGGTGTCCTCTCCTGGCGCCTGAACGTCTCTCTGTTTTAGCTCCCGTTGCTTTAAGAGCCGTTCTGCTCGACTGGTCAGCAGATTGATCCGGATTCACAGAAGGCAAATCTGGTCATTCTTTCTTTGAGTTGTGCCAGACTAGTAAAAATAATAGGAGAAAACTTTAAAAGGAGGCATTTACTGCAGTTCAGGTACGGTGTCTGCAAAAGAAAGATTCCCTTTAGTGTGGACTGTAAGTCTGGAGACTTTTTCTGTGAGCACAATAAGCTACGTGACCTTAAAGAAAGGAAGGAAAAAAAAAAATCCTTGACCGTGAGATGCACCTCATGGTTCTGGTGGGGAGTGCAGAGCATGAAACTACCACAGTGTCTACTATTTTTCCACCCTGCAGGGTGTTACAATAAACAATCTGAATGTGTTAAATGATAGCTTCAAATGTATTCACTGCTTGAAGAAGTGTAAAAGAAATGGTTTTTTTCTGTGAACACGCTGCATATTAAACACAAACAAGTCATGGTTATTAAAAGGCCTTTATTTCCTATTTGTTTTTACAGAACTGGTAACACATATGATAAATTTGTAATAAGTTATTTGGTTCCTTGATAACTTTATAAGGATCCCCAACGCATGTCCACATAAGGGTCAAGAGGAGTTTGTGAGCAACGTTTGTGTCCAGTCAAAGGCTAAAGCATGCGATCCACAGTAGGCACAATTACTGACATGAACACGCGCACCACGACACTAGACACGAAGAAACACAGCTAGGGGACACAACCTGACTGCCCTCTGATGCTTCGAAAGAGTATGAAGAAAAACTGTGGCGAAGCAGGAGAAAATGAAAGGAGCCTTGAGAATGCTGCTGCATCAGGGATGAGGGAAGGAGGACTAGCCACTGAAGCGGGGGAGTCTGGTACGGTCCTGCATGTTTGGCAGTATACAGTATGTCCAAGTTGTAAACATGAAGGCCTGCATTCTTAACACTCAGCAAAAGCAGGTTCATTGGAGACATCAGCGAGCCCGCTTCCCGTTCAGCATCATGATACTGATTGTTGGTCACATATGAACAAGACAAAGACGCAAACGGAAAGCAAATGCAGAAAGTATGGCAGTAACGATTCTCTGGCATCAGCTCCAACACAGTCCCACATTCTTTTTTAGAGGTATACATCACAATAATAATCTTTTTTTTTTTTTAAACAGAAGAAGTGATTACACATAAGTACAAGAATACAAAGTTATAGAGACAATACAGCATGTTTCATAAAGGGTGGAGACTTTATCCACTGAGTGGCTCCTCCACAAATTTTGACAGGGTGGACAATGATCTACTCAACCTTGCATGGTTTCTCCTTTTTGAATCTCAGCGTTTGTTCAAAATCAACAACAAACTTCATCTGTGCTCTCAAACTGTCTCTGCAGAGCTGAGGCAGCACAGCCTCTGGTGCTTTTTGTGCATAAGGTATTATACATCTACACAGCCACCAACAGAACAAATGATTTATCATGATTAAAGCATAACTAAGATTGTTGTTTTGAGTATCAGTCGTACACACAGGAATATACATTTAACAATCGGTATGCATGTGTCTCGTGCATACACACCTGAACTACATCTTTTATAATCTAGTGATGTGTTTTTGCACCATGTCCACTAAAGGGCCTATTTCATTGGCTTATACCAACTGCATATGCACGCACAGCTCCCAGTGTCAGTCCCCCATACAACTTATGCGGTGGTCATGTGACTGCGGTGGCCCGAGCAGTAAAAGGAAACGAAACAAAGCCCTCAAATGTGCTATGAGTTTACCTGTAATCTCATTCGCCTTATCATCTGTTGCACTCCGTCTCCGCTCTGCATACACTGTTATCTTGGCTTTGCAGATTCAAACATTGGCGACAAATGCAGGCAACTGTAAGCAGGCGGTGGCAGTATTTTTGAAACGCACTGATATCTCATATTTAGACTCGGGCAGTGCATTATTTGGTCAGTCAGTATCATTAGTTCAACAGAATATTGCTTTAGAAACTGTGGAGAGTCATGCAAAACATTGAAGACTGTTACCAGAACAGCTGTAGCAGTTTACTTGTAGTTCCCCTCCATGGAAAATGGGCTCTTTTGCATTCTTGCCAAGAGTTCAAACGAAGATCCAACACCATTCTTTTTTTTTCTGAAATCTGTTCATTAACTGAAGGTAAAATATCTGACTGGACACTTTAAAAAGTGTATTCAGTTATTCAATTTCTTACTTTTGTGTTTTATCAATCTCTGGTGTTTCCTCTTTAACAAAGGATGATGTTCCCTCCATTTTTGCTCCATTTATTGGAGCATTTATACAAATGAGCGATGTGGATTTAGGTTTGGGTGAGGAGTGTATATGAACTGCGTTTGGTGACAGGAGCAAGAAGGGGTTCTTATTTGTTATTAACTCTTGTTTTTTATTACTACTTCTGTTGTTTCTGATTTAATCTTGGAAAGCACTATTTTTGTCAGTCAGTAATTTGGTTGTATGAAAAATGCTTTATGAATAAATTCCGATGTATATACTGATTCTTCCATCCAAAATCTTTAACTATTTCATTCCCATTCAGGGTAAAGAGAGTCTGCTGGAGCCTATTAACAGGCAAAAGGTCATTGTTATATATTTTATTTTAAATGCAAGTTATTTTTAGAAATGCGAAATACACATATCAGAACATTTACTATCACATTCCACCTTTCATGTTTCCTCATGTTCGGTTATGATAGTAGTAAAGGTTTTTCCTTCATGACAACTGCTCTGGGGGATTTTTTCGATGTAACAAGTCATGCTTTTAATTTTTTTAATCTGCGCATTCTTGAGGCTATTATGAGTCACAGGTGATTTATCGCCTGGACATGCAAAATCTCCTCGTATTAACTCTCAGGCCTGTCTCTTATACTTCACATCCACTTGCAAATACTGAAAATAAGGCCTCTAAATGTTAGTCCACTAAGCCACAGATGATGCCTCATGATTACTTTACTCTTCCATAAATGTTCTGCATTCAGGCCCTGCAAGTTCTCATAAAGCATCACGATGTGACAAGATGCAAGAAACAAAGGGACATTTTTTTCATTTTTTTGCTGAGTCATCATGTACAACTCTTGGCAAGAAAGCAAATTTACCAAAATGAGAAGAGGGTTCTTTAAATTTGTTTCACGTGCATTGTGAACAACATATTTCTGTTTCCAAATGTTTGTGCCACAATGCCGTGATAATCATAATTATATGCATAGTTCAATGGGAGGGAGTCAGGCTAAAACCTTGGGTTGCACTGTGCTAAGTTTCTCTCATTTTTGATGTAGCATTTGTTGCTTGAGAAATCTGCTTTAAAAAAAATGACAAAAATCACAATGAGCCTCAAACCACCTGTAGTGTGTTTCTGATTGTACGAGTACATTCTTCTGCAAAACTGGAAGAAGAGAAACTAGAGGAGTGACCCAGTTTGGTTCATAAATTGCACTCAGCCCAAGAATAGAACATACTCTCATATATATATATCATTTTAGCATTATTACTGAGAACCTATTGTGATATCTATTATTGGTTATACTATCAAAACAAGGAATATACATTACTAATCACAATACTGTAAAATCAGCTACCTCAATGAAACAAGGACATCAACAGCTCTGAAAGTAGAAAAAGACACACTCACTCTACTAAACTCACAGCCGTTCTCAAAGCTCACATTTACAGTAGAATAGAGTTTGCCCTCTTGATGAACAAAGACCTCTGAAAGGAATGTAAGTGAAACATTGGCCACAGAAAATGAAGACTTCTGATTTTTTTTTTCTTCATAAATAAACTCTAGCTACTCATCTGAGCTCTAAAGAGTTAGTGCTTGAGTTTTATGGCTTTCAGTGGTATCTTATTAATTTATTTTGCTTACACGTACACATATTGTATAATAAATACAGTAAAAGAGACACAGCCATGAAGTTTTTCAAGTCAGTCGAATAAAGGAGAAAAGTAACCTTCTGAGTAAAGGAAGAGAAATTAAGGGATTCCAAGTCATTTGTGTCGATAGAAAGGGGATTATTCATCTTCTGGCCCCTGGAGCAGCAGTTTATATAAAGATATGAATCATCAGACTTTATACTTGTTCAGTGCTGGCACAAATAACGCCTCAAATCCACCTACGAATTAAAGAATTCTCCAATCTTTTATTCTAATGACCTACGTCGGAGTAAAATCTGCCATTATAAAATAGTTGTTGTACAGACTTGGACATCCCCCATACTAAACATTAAAAACTTAAAATATGCTTCCTTTTTTTTGTATAAGAAACAAAACAGTAAGGAAAAAAAAAAACAAGACAAAAATTGACCCGCAATCAAAATAATTGGCAAATAAATATTATCGAATAAAAGAATTTGAGCACAGGGAATTTAGATAGCAAGCATGCGGCTACATTTTCATCCTACATGAACTCACACACGGTACTGGACGACACACTTGCTTTAGGATTTCAGGCGTGGAAAGTTTCTTATTACTAATAGTAACCTAACATTTGTACGACATTCTCTCCAATGACCCTCATGGAAAATAAATACACACTTTGTTCTATTTAGAAAATATACAGTGCATTTTTTTCCCCTTTGTTGTGTTATTAAAATGGCAAATTACAACCATTTACGTACACGAGATATTTTTGCTTTGTCTCTAAAACATGCTCTTATGTACAGTATTTTGTATAAACATGCAGAATCAACGTATATGAACTATGTATATAAGCAAAACTACACACCGAAGGGTTGCTGATTGCTTCCATGTTGCCTTTTCTTTAGTGTTGCTTTACCAACAGAACAGGAAAGGAAAACTGATGTAAGGTGACAAACAAAAACGTTTTCCAATAATTACTGAAAAAGATTTTTTCAACAGAAAAATACACATTTTTCAAATTCTTGAATAGAAAAACACAAAAAATGGTGCTAATGCCTAAGAGGTTCTATGCATTTGCTTCATATTGTACACAGTCAACTGGTAGTTGCTCTCTTAAGCATTTCAGTTTTTTTATGAGTAGCAAAACCAGCAAGGAAGCACACTGGGGTCAAAACACAACGCACACCTGACCTTTAAATAACAAGTGAGTCGTCATCAATTTGTCAAGGGCTGATGAACTTTGGTCAGTTTGGATTTTGTTGGCAAGCCAAAGTGTCCGTCCTTAAAAGTTTCTCTTCAACAGAATGCTAATTTACAAATATAGAGAGCCAAAGATAAGCTCGTACGTTTTTGGTTCAACAAAAAAATAAAAAATAAATTAAAATCTCCACTGACTCGTAGCAGCACTCGTAGCAAAAGCTGAAAATTGTGTAAAATGTACTTTAATTGGCCTCAAATGTACTCGATTTCTTGATCTGAGAGAAATGTGGCCAAAGAGGTCAGCAGAGTTGAGGTTTGCGGTTCCCGCAGCTGGACACCAAAACGGCCGAACACTCCAGAAGAGTTTTCGACAGCAGAAAATTAAAAGCATTTATTCACGTGATGGAAATTTATAGACGTGCCCGCACTGCTGCAGTTATACTTCATCTGTGCTCATCAGTAAATCATTATTCAGCTTTACTAAAATGTCTAAAGACTAAAAGTCTTTGGCTCTTTATACTCGAGCAGATGCATTCTGTGAAGAATCCACCGTCAATTTCTAAGAGGAGACTCGTCCGCATGTCCCACAGAAAAATTTCAGTTTCACAACATTTTATCACAAATAAAACCACACGGATCAAACAACAGTGTCAAATTACCACAGTAGTGCAATTATGTTCAACAGTTTGGTAAGCTGTGTATAACATACACACGGATCAGTGCCTTCTTCCAGACCAGATCTCTGCAACCAAGTGAGAAATGTAATACCCAAACCATTAAAACACATATCCATAAGCCAAAAAAATGAACAAAAAGAAGAAGCAAAGATTAAAAACAACAAAAAGAAGCCTTTGCACTCCCTTGCTCTTAAAAAAAACCCAGCAGTTATTCTCAACATAAATTATTAAAGCTAAATTTTTGAGCATGCTTGAACAAAACATATCTATTTAAAGTGCTTAAGGAATTCAAATGTTTAAGCTAAATATATAAAAGAAAAAAAAAGAAAAACAAAGAACGAAGAGAAACGAAGAGAACAACACCATTAACTGGAAGGCGTCCCTGGTAGTTGAAAATTGCTTATTTTGTTTCTTGGAAGGCTTGTCTCCTTTATGACTGTAAGACGGTTATAGGGATTCCTTTGAAGTAAAAACCCTTATGTCAAGTCCATGACTAATGGCAGTAGCACTGAACAGGTGAGACAGAGATTCAGAGGCGTTGGGAGGGGAGGCGTTAGACGGCAGGCAGTTATCGACACCTTATAAATATTATGTCAGTGGTGGTTGGAATCAGCCTCTGTTGTACACACTCTGATATTTCCACACTTTCTGTTGTTCAGATGACGGATGCAGCTTTTTTTTTTCTTTTTCTTTTTTTTTTTTGCTCAATTAAATACATAAACACCCCTTTTTTTTCACTGAAAATGCACCATCCCCTCCCTCTCCCAGTCACACCGTCTCATGGATACACTAACAACGGGCCGCGAGCCTCGGGTCATCCAAAAGCCAACACTAGGAATGCAACATTGCTTTATCATCCAGTGGCGTATCTGAATAAAAACAACCCGTTTCGGAAAAAAAGGCATGAAGTTTGAGCTTCCTCTCAGAGTTCCTGAGACGATGGGTGGAAGGTTAACGAATCATAAAGGCAGTGTGTTTGTGGGTAACTGGATATGTGGCTATCCCTACTTGGCTACCCCACTTAAGGAATGTACTTTAAACTAACAGAATCATCGAGTATGATAACTGGCAGGTGTGGGGCATGGTGCATAAAACACCTATGGAATGGACCTGCTTGTGTTATTCCTCTATTATATGGCAGTATAAAGCATTTTATTTAATAAGCACTAGTCTAAGCAAACTGTGTCGCTAAAGGGAAAAGGTGAGAAGTACAATATGGGTGAAAGGATGTTTTACCCCGTCTATCATCAGATTCCCATGTAGCACTCCTACTGTTCTTGGTCGTCTACGTTGCTTTCTTATTAATGGAACAACAACCCCAATACAAAAATAGATCTGAAGGAAATTAATTGAGTATCTGTCCATTCATTAACTTGTCTTCTTCTCTCAGTGACATGTTTTAACAGAACATAATACTTTTTTCACTACATTTCCCATCATGTCAAATGGTTTCTATGGATCTTTCGAAAGGTGGCAGTGGGAGAGGAAGGTGCTCTAGGGAGCAGATGGGGTGTTCTTCGGGAATATACACCGATATGTAGGATTTGGGGGAATGACAGGAAATGCATGGGGTGGGTAGGTGTGGGGTGGTGGGAGTTTACTTCTTGGCATTCATGGCCGCGAGGGCGGCGTCCACCTCCTCCTCGGGCTGCAGCGGATGCCACTGGGCGATGGGGCGGCGGGGGTTCGCCAGCATGTCGGACCAGTGTTTCAGCCCGAGCCCCGTGGACTTGGTTCCCACCCAGATCTTCCCAATGGCGTCGTTCTTGCCAATCTTGTCGTAATCCAACACCGTGATCACAGCATGGATTTTCTAGGAAAATACAAGAGAAAAACATTGGACAACTGGCTGCAAAAGCGCGTCAATCTCCAATGACTCCCATGTTGTGCGACGTTACGAAGAAAACGAAGAAAAAAGGGCTTCAGAACCACTCTCCATAAACCAGTGGGTTACGTGACCCAATGCTTCGTCCAGTTTTTTTATACTCTATGGAACCACACCGTCCCTTTCTCATTTCGGCTTTCACGCTCATGCACGCTCACACACATCAAGCCCAGCCTGTTAAAGGAGCTTGAGGCTCCTTTTAAGAAATGAGACTCTCTAGCGCCACCCTTCACCACGACGGCCGTTGGGGGTACTGCAGCCAACAGTTAAGCCGGCACGGGAGAACGGGGAGAACGTGCATGCAGCGTCATGTGACGTCACATCCGCAGGACAGCGCGGGAAATTCGGGACCGAATTGCAGCACATTTTGCAGCACACAGCCTGTTCAAGGCAAAGGAGAGATACACTAGAGGGCTCATTCTTTTGGGTTTGGAACGCTTCATCTGACATTATTACTAGAAAACTTAAAATGTATATGGATTTTTTTCATAAATCCTGCCACAATCCGGCCTCAAGCTCGTTCTGACGAGGTGATGCTGATGTTGGAGGACAACTAGTACGAATTCTCGTCTCAGCCTCGCTGGATCCTCCACCACTCCGATGGACATCTGCTCACCACAGAGCCTTGAGGTGACGTGTGTGAAATGTCAACAATTGCATAAGTTGTGGCTTGCGTATACCGGACGCTGACATAAGTCAAGAAATTTTGGGCATACACAAAATTTTCCACGACCTTGCCATACTACAAGCTATGCCAGAGTGCTTGATCATGCTCTTAACTTATGCATAACCTACTGTACCTAAACCTACCCATAACTTATAACATACATCACCAAGGTGTGATGGGGCCAGCTAATTGGCTGTTGGAGTCATATCATAGTCATACCAAGTAGATGGGACCTGTGTTAATCTTTTGATCTATGTTCTCTTAAAAAAGCTAATAAATGTAATGGACAAGTATTTTTTCAAATGCTACCATATAGTGACAATAGCAAAATCAGAAAAAACACATGCTGTCCTGTCCAAACAATATCCAAAACAAGTTCACTAACATTGCCCATCCTAAACTAGCAACCAAATAAGAGTTTGTCTCTCAAAGATAGACCCGTTTTCACATCGATGGAGACAAGAGCAGGTCTGATTGAAACCAATGTCCCTTCTGTGAGGGGAAAAAAACTAAATCTGGCTTCTATTAACCTTTTATCTCTGATTCTATGAGGAAACTAAAAATATGAAATGAAAATCATTTGAGGTTAAGACTTCTACGTCTGCCCTCGTGTTTCTCAAGGTTTTTAACAAATATAATATTAATGGTTTTTAAGGTTTGAAAGGTAACAACAGGTTAGTGGAATCGATCAATGAACCACAATTATCTCCCAGTGAAAGGCACAGCGTGCTGTGAAAGGGCACCTGCAAAGTAAAATTACAAGGAATCGATTTTGGTGAAATAGGTCAGAAAGCACACTTTTAAACATATTATTTGCAGCTCTGAACAATTTTTATACAAAAGAAACGTGCAGCTATGGATTTAAACCTTCATCAAAACATGCAATTTCCAATTTTGTCCATGTTGCATTTGAAGTGCATTTTATATGGAGCTTTTTTTTAGGTCTGTTGACCCTTAAAGTTCTTCCACATCCACTCTGCAAAGTATCTCTTTCAATCTATCAGGGGATAAGTGGGATAACCATCAACATACTGCAGCGCAGGGACTGTTGTTTCCAGCAGAAACCATCTTTCACCTGGAAACCAAGGCTTTGAAACAATAACATGCTCAAAGTGAGCGGCCAGTCAGTAGATTTTAACCAACAGTCAACATTCATGCAAAAACGAACCAAACAAGGTTTAGCAACAACACCTCTGAGAGGATTTACTGCACTCTAGATGGTGCTATGCCTTTTTATTTATGTGTTATATAACTGCAACCAGAACTAATGACCAGTGTTAACAGAAACCTGCACAAAAACATATTTCTGTGTACTGTATGTAAAATAATTTGGCACTCTTTCCACCTCTTTATATTTTCTTTTTCCTTTTTAATACTACTCAATGTTCATACCTGCATTTGCTCAAGAGGAATCTCAAAGCTGAAGGATTCATTGTAGTAAGGATTCAAAGTGTTCTTCTTCACAGTGGTCTTCTTCTTCTTCAGCCTCTTTCCATTCTGCAGAAGGTTGATCTTCACGTACGGATCTGAAAGAGAGAGATAGGGCAAACTCGTGAGCAGGAAATAAAAATATCTGGGTTGCATTTCTGAAATCTCCCAACAGATGGGGCTAGTGCTGAAGAAGGAAGAGTGAGGAGATGCTGCAGGGTGAGCACTGCAGCTTCTGCACGTGAGCACAGCAGGGTCACAGGGAAGGCTGTCACGCTGCAGGACGCTTATTACCCTGGACTGAGCAGTGAAACTGCCCCATGTGCAAAACAATGAAACGTTGTATCCTTTCCTCACTTCTGAATATAGAAAGCAACCTACCTGACAGGCCACCCACGTCCATTTTCTTCAGGTTCTTAGCCTCCAGGATGCAGATGGTGAGTTTGCCAGCGGTGGGGACATAACGCAGGGAGATGCAAATGTCACCCAGCTTCTCCGGCTGTGAGGAGGAGTAAACAGGATGGAAAGTTAAGAGAGCTCAGACGCAGAACCTTTTGTGCTACACAGAAATAGACAGACTGCACCTTTTAAATTACATTTTAATAAAAATACACAATATCAATGATTCGCACTGCCGTGCTGTTTTTTGTTTTGTTTTTCTTTGTCTGCAAGAATTACTTGTAACATCCAATTAGTATTTTTTTTTAAACACATCTGAAACTGTTGGGGAAATAATTGTATATATTAATCTGTAAAACATGCTTTTGTATGAATAGGTTTCTGTGCATGTTTATTGTAACGTTTATATTCTGCAAATGTTTAAACAGAAGGCGACAGCAGCAGTGCAGCAGCAGGGGGAGACCTCACCTCCTCTTGATCTGCACTGTCCAGGTCTTTCCACTCTTCGATTGGCTTCGCCAGGTCCAGGGTGTTCATGGGTATCTTTATCTCTCCAATGACATCGTGTTTCGAGAAACGATCAAAGTCGTAGACGGACATTACAAGAGACTTCCCTCCCATCTCTGCGAATGGGATCTGGAAGACAGCAGTCACACCAGTCATTTTGATAATTCAGAAAAGCTATAAAAGCAGCAGTGCTCCTTTCTGCTTTCAACATCTCCACCTCCATCTATTCTGCTGTTGACTGTTGCACGTCAGTTTTAAATTACTTTGGATAAAAAGATTTAATAAATGCTAAATTGTAACACAAATGACACATTTATAACAGTTTATAACATATAAAGTGTGAAATCAGCCCCATCAGAGCAGCTCTGGGTTTGACATTGGCCTGCAGCTCAGCATTCAATTCCCTGTCTTTACAACATGCTGCTTCAGCAGAGCTGTCTGACTTTGGCAGACCAGTAAAGCTGTTGAATTGTTTTTTTTTATAGAGCTGTGTCAGCACACAAGGTGCAGCAGAGGTGGCCCGCTCCTTTAATATGATTCTCCACCACACTCCCCTTGTCAGAGACCTTCAACATATCAGCCACTTTTTATCACTGTCGGACAGCAGTCTGAATGAGAAGAAGACAGAGTTTAAGCACCTGCTAAGCACCACAAGACAGAGGAGAAAGGGGAGGGGTGGTGCATCTTAAACAGAACCCATTTCCCTATCAAATAGCATGTTGTACACCTTATTTTAATAAGTAATGAGTAGTAGGTGACGACCTCCTGGTTTAAGCTTACCTTGAAAATGAAAGTCTCATTGAACACGGGATTGAGTGTTTTCTTGTGAACCTTTGTGTCAAACTTTTTCTTCTTGTCAGGAAGTACAAAGACTTTGACGTAGGGGTCTGAGGTGCCACCACTGTCCATGGAGAGGAGATCGGCTGCTTGCAGGATTCCCACAGTCAGCTGAGGAGTGCAGAGTCATGGGATTAAAATGCAGCAAAACTCAAGTTCAGCCAAAAGCCTTTTTAATAGCAGCAATCATAAAATAAATACCAGGCCCCTGGAAATGCCAAAAAGACTCAGTACTTGCCTTGTTTTCCTGGAAATCATAATCGATGGAGTATTGCAGCTTCCCAAGCTTTTCCTTCTCTTTCACTTCTTCCTCTTTCTCATCTCCAGTAAGTCCTGGTTCCACGTCCTCTTCTTCATCATCATCATCCTGTAGTTTCTGGAATGATAAAGGGGGACAGGCGGCAAGGAAAGGTGTGAGAGGACGATTATGAAGCGGCTGCTGTGCTGAACACCAAACCCCGGGTATCACCCGTCGGGTTTGTCACAGCACCTACCTTACACTTACCCAGTGCAACTACTGCAATCTTTTCATCGATGACCACAGTTGCAACCTGACTTGATTTCACTGATTCTTGGGTGACACTTTTTGCGGTTTTCGGTTTCTCATGAGTTTGAGAGGTATTTAAACCCAAATATCAGATTGGAGGCAGGGAATTTCTCCTCTCTTGTCAAATTCTGTAGAACTGTAAGGTCAATGTGACTTTGCTGTTTTAAGAATGCTATTAAATATCTAAGAGGTGACAGAAAAACAGAAAAAATGCAGTAAAATAGTCTTTGGAAGTTCTTTTTGCCCTCTAAAAACACTGATTACGAAGCATTAAAGTGGCATGACTCACTTAAGTAGCGGCCAGTAACGAACAGGGCTCTGAAGGAGAAGAACATAAACAAATCCAAAGTTTGACTCATCCCAGATGAGTCATACTGTGTTGTTGAAAGAGTCCTAAACTCTGTGATGGCATATCCTATTCAGAGGAAAGCTGTGTCAACAGAAATGAGCCAGTGTCACAAATGAGGATAGAGACAATTAGGTAAAGTAAGAGTAAGTATGTTTGCAGGCAAAAGTACCTCACCTTTCACTTCTAAGCTTCAGCATATATCAGAACATAGAAAAAAAAACATAACTTAATCAGCAAACAACAACAAATGACTTGTTTCACTGAGTCATTATTTAATAGGAACCATGTGTGAAAAACTAAGCTCCCGATCTGTAGCTTTTAAAACCACGTTTGTCAGCACTAACTTGAAATAGTCCTTTTCTGTAATCATGTCCCATCACTGTGGGGGAATATCACTCTTCTTTACAAAACTGCTTCACTTCATTTGGGTCTGCGTTCATTTATACACAGCTTTTCTAAGCTGGGGCCACAGCATCTCAACTTGGTGGAGGTCTTCACTTTTGGCGCTTTTGCACTAGTCCCGCCTTTGCCCGGCTCGGCTCGGTGCGGCCCCGTCTTGCACGTTTGCACTAGGGGCTGAGACGGGTAGAGCCGCTCCAAGCCGATACTATTTCTGTAACCATTCTGGCGAGGTTCTTTGCGGGCTGAGCCGGGACTATTTCTGACGTCATCACCCTCCACGCCTCTGATTGGTCGGGGGGCGGGGCCGGCAGACGTTTGAATCAGGAAGCGGGAGTCAGCGCGAGAGCGACCCGCGGCTCGCGGCGATTTTATTATAAACCGCAAAACGTCTGTTTGGTAATCCGACTCTGAGGTGCAGATGTTCATAAAGCTGGTGGCTGAGAAGAGAATTAAAAAAGGGATGTAGACGGGCTGTTTTACTCTCAGCCGCTCGCGGCTCCAGCTGATTTCTGATCAGCGCCGACATGAACAAAGCGGTTGCGCAATCGAGTACGTCACAGCAGCTTCACCCCAACCTGCCCCCTTCTCCCCTGGCTGTGGAAAAACAAACGGGTAGAGGCGGGTAGAGCCGTGATGAGCCGAGTCGGGCTCAGTAAGTCCTAGTGCAAAAGTGCCATTTGACCCGACGTCAGTCGAGCTTTAACTGTCAGACGGATGGTCTCAAATCTTGACTCTGGTATACAGAGGAGTTACCTCCGTGACTGTGAGGTGCCCAGGCCCAGTGGCTGGAAAACAAGCCCAGATCATCGTTTCTTCTTTTCCTTTCAGCTGTTCCCTTCAGGGGTTGCCACAACAAATCATCCATCTCAATCCAATCCCGTCCCCTACATCCTTTTCTCTCACAACAACTAACTTCATGTTGTCTTTCACTACATCCATAAATCTCCTCTTTGGTCTTCCTCTAGACTTCCCTCCTGTCAGTTCTACCCTCATCATCATCCTCCTACCGATTTATTCACTCTGCCTCCTCTATACGTGTCCAAACCATCTCAGTGTGGCTTCTCTGACTTTCCCTCCAAGTAATCTGCAATGTGATGTCCCTCTGATGTATGAATTCCTGATCCTATATATCTTCATCACTCAGGAAGAGAACCTCAACATTTTAACCTTTGTAACATCCAACTATCCTGTCATTTCATCAGAACCACTGTCTCTAAACCACACAACATTGCTGGTGTCACCACTGCCTTGTACACCGTTCCTTTCATTCTTGTGGATACTCTTTTATCACACATCACCCCTGACACTCTCCATCCTCTCTGGACTGTTGACCCTAAATACGTAACATCCTCCACCTTCTTTATCTCTGCTCCCTGTAGCCTCACTTGGGTCCTTTGCATACCTCCATCCCGCTAGATTTTCCTCTACCTGCTCCCTGCTCTCACTACAGATCACAATGCCATCTGCAAACATCATAGTCCACAGAGATTCCTGTCTGGCTTCATCTGTCAGCCTGTCCATCACTGTAGCAAACAAGAAGCGGCTCAGAGCAGATCCTTGATGCAGTCCCATCTCTGCCTTGCACTTCTCTGCCACACCTACAGCACACCTCACCACTGTCCTACAGCTCCCAAATATGTCCTTCACAACTCTAACATATATTGTACTTTTTTGCTATTCCAGACTTCGACATACAATACCATAGCTCCTCTCTCGGCATCCTGTCATTAGCTTTCTCAAAGTCTATAAAGACACAATGTACTCCCCCTGACTTTCTCTGTCCTTCACCTTCAACATCCTCAAGACAAATATTGCTTCTGTAGTTGTCTTTCTTGGCATGAAACCATGCTGTTCACAAATGCTTCCTTCTACCCTTAGCTTAGATTCCATAACTCTTTCCCATAACTTCATTGTATGACTCATCAACTTTATTTCCCCTGGAGTTGCTACAACTCTCCCTTGTCCTTAAAAATCCTCAACAGATCGTTTCTACTCTATTCCTTTGGCATCCTCTCTCATTCCTTAAGATCTTGTTGAATGTCCAAGTCAAAATCTCTACTGCCCCCTCTTGTAGACCATTTCATACCTCCACACGCATATCATCAGGACCAACTGCCTTTCCACTCTTCATCACTTCAGCCTTACTAATTTTTGCTACCTTCTGGTCCACAAAGGCCACTTCTTCTACTCCTCATTCTCTTTCATTTTCCTCATTCATCAACTCTTCAAAGTACTCTTTCCATCTTCCCATCACACTTCTGGCACCTGTCAATACATTTGCATATCTATCCTTGATCATCCTAGTCATCTACATATCTTTCCCATCTCTATCGCTCTGCTTCACCAACCTGTATACATCATTCTCTGCCTGCTTGCTGTACAACCCTGCATACAAATCACTGTATGCCCTTTGTTTTTAACTTTGCCACGTCTATCTTTACCTTACGCTGCACCTCCCTGTACTTCTGTCTACTCTCATCAGTCGCCTCAGTGTTCCACTGGGCTAACTTATTTCTCTGTACCTGCTCCTGTGCTCCTCATTTCACCACCAAGTCTCCTTGGCTATTTTCCCACAGATGACGCACCAAATACTCTCTTACCTGTCTCACATTAGCTGTAGTTGTCCAGTCACCTGGAAGCACCTTCTAATCACTCAGGGCCCATCTCAACACACAACAGCTTCCACCACTTCGTCCTCTGCTCTGCCTTTGTCATCTTCATCTTGCTCACCACCACAGTCACCCTACACACCACCGTCCTATGCTGTCTGGCTACATTCTCGCCTAGCATTATTTTACAATCACTAACTTCTTGCAGGTTACGTCATCTACACAATGTCCACCTGATCTAGTCCACCTGTGTACTCATACTACCACTCCTACAAGTCTCCCTATGTTCCTGCCTCGTGTGGAAGAAAATATTCACTACAGCCATTTACATCCTTTTTACAAAGTCTACCACCATCTGGATACCAAACCTGCCCAAAACTTCCTCCTCACCTCTCTTGCCTTCTCCAACATTAACGTCTGCACCAATTACAACTCTTTCGTCCCTGTGGAGGCTCTCCATTACTTCATCTGCCTCACTCCAGAAGTTCTCCTTCTCTTCTAACTTGCATCCCACTGGTGGAGCAGAGGCACTAACAATACTGAACATCACATTCTCAATTTTTCATTTCAGACTTATCACACTATCTCTTGTCACCTCTAGAATATTCCTAACAAGCTCCTCCCTCAAGATAATTCCTACTCCATTTCTCTTCCCATCCACAACATGAAAAAAACAAGCTTGAACCCTGCTCCTAGGCTTCTAGCCTTGCTACCTTTTCCACCTGATTGCCTGAACATGCAGAATATCTGGTCTGGTATGGGGTTCATGGGTCTTGTGATATGCCTGCTTGTTATGGCATAGGATGCCCTTCCTGACACAACCCTTTGCATTTATCCAGGCTTGGGTCCAGCTAAAACAAACACTGGCTTGTGCACCACTGTGCTTTATTTTAGGAGCAACCCATGAACCCCAAAACATGATATGAGGGAGGGCACAGGGGGTTGGAGGCCTAGGCCTTGCCAGTCTCACCTCAAAAATTGAAGAGACGAAGAAGAGTTCAAGAGAAGTTTTGTGGCTTTCAGAAAATCAAGAAGAGATTGACATTTCATGATGAGATGGGATCATATACTTGGGAAAAGACAAAGGAAGAGATGGAGCAGAGTTTTTTGCAGCTGCAGAGTAGAGGTATGACTGCGATTTTCTGAAAGCCATATTCATTGGTGAGTATGGTGAGTATGGAGTCCGGGGCCCTCTATTAAGGGCTGTCCGGTCTCTGTATGATCAGAGCAGGAGTTTGGTTCGCATTCCTGGCAGTAAGTCAGACTTGTTCCCGGTGCATGTTGGACTCCGGCAGGGCTGCCCTTTGTCACCGGTCCTGTTCATAATTTTTATGGACAGGATTTCTAGGCACAGCCAGGGGCCGGAGGGGATCCGGTTTGGGAACCACAGGATTTCGTCCCTGCTTTTTGCGGATGACGTTGTCCTGTTGGCTTCATCGGACCGGGACCTTCAGCATGTGCTGGGGCGAGTGCGACGCGGCAGGGATGAGAATCAGCACCTCCAAGACCGAGGCCATGGTTCTCCACCGGGAAAGGGTGGCGTGCCTTCTCCGGGTGGGTGGAGAAGTCCTGCCTCAGGTGGAGGAGTTCAAGTATCTCGGGGTCTTGTTCACGAGTGAGGGAACGATGGAGCGGGAGATTGACAGACGGATCGGTGCAGCGTCCGCAGTTATGCGGTCGATGTACCGGACCGTCGTGGTGAAGAAGGAGCTGAGTCGAAAGGCGAAGCTCTCGATTTACCGGTCAATCTACGCACCTACCCTCACCTATGGTTATGAACTTTGGGTAGTGACCGAAAGGACAAGATCGCGGATACAAGCGGCCGAGATGAGTTTCCTCCGCAGGGTGGCTGGACGGTCCCTCAGAGATAGGGTGAGGAGTTCGGTCACCCAGGAGGAGCTCGGAGTCGAGTCGACTCCTTCACATTGAGAGGACTCAGTTGAGGTGGCTTGGGCATCTGTATCGGATGCCTCCTGGACGCCTCCCTAGGGAGGTGTTCCAGGCATGTCCCACTGGGAGGAGACCCCGGGAAAGACCCAGGACACGCTGGAGAGACTATGTCTCTCGGCTGGCCTGGGAATGCCTCGGACTCCCCTTGGAGGAGCTGGAGGAAGTGTCTGGGGTGAAGGAAGTCTGGGCATCCCTGCTGAGACTGCTGCCCCCGCGACCCGGGAACGGATAAGCGGCGGACGATGGATGGATGGATGGATGGCATATTCATTGGTAAACTCGTCCTATGCTCACGTCATGTTTTGCAGTTCTCAAGTTGACCACATTGTTTGAGGCGTTCTTGCTGATATCCTGTGCTTGTGTTTTGTCAAACATGGCGTTATGCATTTTCTCTTCTGTCCAAGGAACTTTGTTTCAGATTGGAAACCCAAGAGGCTACTATCTTCTTATTAAAGAGAAGAGGTTCTCTGTGCCCAACCCCTCCAAACAAGCCATACTTGTTCAATCTTTTTTCAGTTTTATTTTATCATTAATTTAACATTAACATGCATAACTAAAGTGGGAGATGTAGTTTTTAGGCTTCTAATAACTTATTAACCTCCATTACGTGTCCTGACCTCTGAGCAAACCTTAATCATAGCTGGACTTGCGGCTATCTTGAATGTTTTCCACTTGTGAATAATCCCTCCAGCAGTATGGGCAAAAAATAACCTAGTCCCTTCACTGATGTATTTGCTTCTCTAAGATCATTGTTGATGTCCTTCCTCCTTGACTTACATCTTAATGCTCCAGACCAGCAAAGTAACCAATCTGCTTTTTTAAGTGTGTTTGAGTCATAAGACTGAGCTGCTATCTACACTCCTAATTCATGGGGGAGCACTGCCCTTCATTTCTGAAGCATTATTTCTCCAGTTGGATTAGTTTTTGTGAAACAAATGTTGACACAGTTTAATATAGGCTACCACATGTTAGTGCTGAGCTGAGGTTGCATTTACCTCATTTTAAGCCCTGTTAAGAACCAAATGAGTTTTGCACTTGGAAAATTATACATAACTTTATGGGATGTGCTTTGTTTTTCACATGGCAGGAGCCTGAAAAATAGCTTTGTAGCCTTCTTTGTTATGACTTTCTCAAGCCTGGAGAAACTGGTTTGGGTTATTCATGTCTCTCTGTCTTGCTTTTTGTTCAGGGGCCTGTTATAGATCAGAGGACAGATCTGAAGGGAACGAATCTCAATAACCTTCATTCTTTTGGGGAACTGTTGTGTGTCTTGGTCAAGTGATTGGTTTTAAAGTCCAAGTTGGATTAAACATGTTTTTATTTTAATTTTGTGAAGCAGACTCTTCAAATTCGTAACTTTGGTTTGAATACAGTCCACGTCAGGGTTTGGTACTTAGATCACTTTGACCACAGAGATGCAGCCAACAAATGAAGTTGATGAGAAAACTAAAAATTGGCTTTAAAATGCAAGCTTGAAGCAAGCTGTAGTCACATCTACACTAATTACTATATTGTTACTGAGAAAGATAAAAAGATTTGCACTTTTCCAACTGGTACAAATTTCATAAGGTTTTGAACACAGGAATGAAAAGGGATAAGGGACAAAATCAATTAAACTATTGCAAAATGAGTGAAAAGTCAGAACACTTGAAAGTGCAGGCAATGAATAACTTCCTAAATGAATAAATAGACTTGAATTATTTTTTTAAACTAAACCAAGTCCAGATTTTCTTGCTCTTTTGAATGTCCATAGCTCTCTTAATCCTTATCTACAACAAATTTCAGCAGTCCACTGACAATTTACCTGCCCGAGAGGGGACATGAACACAATAAATACAATTATAAATCAAGTCCTTTGTTATCGTCCATCTTTTCTTTACCTCATACACAGTGACTCCTCTGTGTTTCAGCTTTTGAAAAACAGTCTAAACTTAATAAACTGAGAAAAGTTTGCCCTTATAGGAGTAAATTTAATTTTGGAGTCAGGAGAATATCTTGGTATGGCCTACTTTCCTAAGGCTGTCTTCTTGAAAATGTCTTCGTAAGACTGGAAGGTTCAGCTACTCACTGACGAGCTGGAAGAGGAACAGGGTACACACACACAGATAATACGTACACTGACACAACCACACACACACACGTGCGCGCGCACACACACAAACACACACACACACACACACACACACACACACACACACACACACACACACACACACACACACACACACACACACACACACGCACACTCTTTTTATGTGGCAGTCTTTATCTTTTTTAAGGTAAATGCTTTTCATTCAAGCATGCCAGGTCACACAATGCAGGATCCAAGTTTATTTATGATGGCAAATGTAAATGGATTACCTTATGATTTTGGAAGAGAGGTAAAGGTCGTGTTTTGATGTTACTGAAAGCCTCTGTGACAAATTTTTGTTAGCTCCAAAAATTTCTATACCTATGCTTTGAGTGAAATGTAAACATCCATGGAGGGATCATGCTCTACTGAGAATTTCCGGCTCATCTCAAACTTCCAGTGGGGACTCAAAGATAAAGACATGGTTTGTCTGAATGAATGCCTTTTGGTCAGTCCACTGAGGGAAATTAAAGCCCAGTACTGAGGTTTTAGTAAACCAAATATGTGTTAAAACAAATTAAAATATTTGGCTATTGCTTTGGATTTAATGAAATGAGGTCATTCGGGAGAATCAGGAGAATTTAGGCAAACATTCTGGCCCACCATGTCTCTTCAGTAAGACCCAAGTGCTTCAGGGAGGAAAAGGGCATCAATGACTATCACCTAGTATGTCAGCAGCATGGGTCATCCAGGAAAGTTACTCTCAAGTCAAGTTGTGGCCATTCAATGGTACCTACTGCAAGGGCATATGCTGGTCTTTGTCAAGACTGTTGTGGAACTAGGAGCATGCTCGCACAACCGGGGAACAGCTTATGAATTTTATAGTCAAGGTATTCTTGAGTTGAAGAGTTTGTAAGGCCTCAGTTTTGGGTTGTGGTCCACAAACAAGCTCTGTCACAGTGGAAACATGCTCTAAGCTCTCATTTAGGTAAAGTTTCAGCTACCATTTGACAAATATCCAGCTTAGCCCTTGCACATGCATGTTAGTGATCTCTAGTGAGTTGCTCAGTGCACTCATCATTCAAAGGCTCAACCGTAGGATGGGTTTCATGTTCATTTCAAACCATAGACATTTAAACATTATTCTATTGGGTGTTTTTGTTTAGTTATTTTCAAAAGTTGCAATCATTGGATATTCAAGACATCAGCAATTGGTGCGGCATATCAGTTCAGTGAGTTGCGAAGCAGCTTAGTTGCTCCCATAGAGTCCTCAAGCACCCGCAGCACCTAAGCTTGCAAAAACTAAGGAAGCCATAGCACTCATTGTCATCATGACTGCAATCCAACCCCTCAAAGCCCAGCCCAGCCCACCCCGACCACTGTTCCCACCCTGCGGTGGTCTGCGCTTACACAGAGCGGCCAGAGAGGGGTGCCGCGTGCTATCAGACCTACCGTATCCAGAGAAGTCCACCACAGTCAAGATACACGGAGCACACATAAGACACAAAGCAGGAAGGAGGAGAGCAGAGACAAAGGAAGAAATTGAACTCACAGCAGACACCAAAGAAAAGGTAATCACAGCAAATGCAGTAAGCTACGCTGTAGGGAGTGAGGAAAAGGACAGATAGAGACGCTCCTTTTTAGCAAAACTATCTTGGAGAGTACGGCCATAGGGTTTTTATGATTACTCAATTTTCTTTATGTATTATTATTCTTTTTTGTCAAATTATCAGTCATCTAAATGAGAAATGACTTTATATGCTTAAGGCAACATTTTTGCACGAACCATTAACTTTTGATAGTGACTCTTTTATGAGGGCAAGAAAAGCCGTCGTAAAAGAGGGGCCGGTTACATAACAATCCTGTCGTTTTCACCCAAACCTCAAAGCACAAGTGAAAGAGCAAGAATAACATTTATGACAAATACGTTAAATAACCAAGAGAAAAGAGAAGAATGAGATAAACAATAATTATGGTGGATAAAAAATGCACAGTAAGAAAAAAAACACCTGTGAAAAATACTCTTGACTGGGTTACAAACACATCGTACAGGAAAAGAGGAAATTAATGTGTTAATTGTACTGCACTAAAATGCAAAAAACTATCCAAGTCAAATTTACAAAAGCAAAGATTTATCTTTATTCCACTACGACGCTTAATATTAAGCTCCACAGATGTTATGTAAGGGGTTCATGAACAAGTCAGAGTTATTTGTAGTTTGAGTAGCTTCATATGCAGTGGAGGTGTAAATGTCCTCAGCCGTGACGCGGCCTCCTGCAGTGGAACATACCTCTCCCCCTTTCAGGTTCTTCATTCCCATTTCACCTTTCCCCTTCTTGCCCTTCTTGTTCTTCTTCTTCTTGCAACAGCATTTCTTGATGATGCAGAAGCAGCATGTAAGGATGAGTAAAGCGGCGACCACAGCGATGGCAATAATAGCCCAAGACGGCACTGCAAAGAATACACACAGACCAGCGTGAGAAGCAAATACTTTTCATTTTTGATAAACGAATCATTAAGTTTGCTTCGTGTCATGTCTTGGGCCGAATATATTTAGTGAGAGGTGATAGGTTAGCAATTAGATTGTACGATAATTAGATTTCTCTGCCATTAGGAAGAGCAGCCTGTGATCAATGATGAATAAAGACATTACGGGGCTCCCGATGCCTGCAGCAAAAGAGAAAATCTAATTCCAAAATCATTGTTAAGGGTCGCATCAATAAGTGTTGGGTGATAGGGACAGTCTGGCTTTTCCCTGGCACTCACGTGGGATCTTGTCTATTTCATTCAGGAACTTGTTTTTGATCTCATCGAAGGCATCGTTCTTGTTGACTGCTTCGGTGCCGTTTTCAGTGGAGACTAAAGCGACTGGGGCCGGAGTAGCGATCAACTCAGCTGCCCCCGTTGGCTTGGCTGCAACCATGGGTGCTGTCTGTTGCCCGCCTAGCGCCTTCCAACCCATTTAGGCTGCACGCACCGTCCCTGAAAAACAGCAAGAAAACACAGTCATTGTGGTCGTTAAAGCATGTTTTTGCACATGAACATAAAGCTCCACTTGTGTACGATCACTGTAAAGGCTGGCCAGCTGGAATGGCAGTTACTCATTAATTGAATAGATTTAAACATTTTCAAATGGTCATTTGTGAGTTAAAGTAGACTTATAAAGTATGCAGTTATGTACTTTATCCTTTTTTAGTAATGTTTAAGATGCAGGATCTTCCATTCAGGTAGCCATCTTCCTTTCCATCAAAGAGAACCACTCACAAGGAGAAGGATTTGAACTTCCTGCTCCCCTTGTGATCCTTTGTTCTGTTCTATCACACGTACTGACACAGGAACATACACACATACAAATACGCCTCAAAGATTCATACAATCTTTGGGGTTAAACCCGTGATCATCTCATAGCACATTTAGAGATGTGTGAATCCCTGCAGATTCGGGTTAATCACCCGGCTCTATCAGCCGACTCTGAAGTCCTTAATCCCACACTCCGAGGAGCTGAATCCTAGCACGAGGGCTGCTACTCACATCGGGGGTTTTCAAATGGTTTAGAAAGACTATTATTTCAACAACCATGTTGCATATATTCCTGTACATTACAACGGTACAAAAGTGGCAGCCAGCTTTCAGCATCTCCCGCTCGAGGTGATAGCATGTTAGCTCTTATCCACACTGAGTTGTTGGGTTTTTGTCTTTCATGCCTATGAAGTCAGAGCGTAATTCCTGCTTATCTGGAAGTCTTGCAGAGACAACACGGATGACGGATCCGAGATGACACACTATGACTCACGCTCTATATCTACGCTAGCTGCTAAACCAATCAGCTTCCTGCAGAACTGGAAACAGAAGAGGAATCTTGGTGTTTGTAGAAGAGCTACAAACTCACCCAGACCCATTCAGATTCAGATTTATTAAACTAAGTGAGACTGGAGGGATGTTATATTACAAAAACATGGATATGAATGAAGGAGCATTTTGATGTGAATCGTCAGAAACATGATGGGCAGTGTGGTGTGTTAGCAGAAACAGTGAGCTAACTGTGGAGTCAGATTGTTAATGATCCAAAGCATTTGGTCAAGACAAATAAGCACAAGCAGTGTTTGTTAACTGTGGGCATTAACATTTCATAACATTGATAATTAGGCTTCATTACACACCCTTTTTTACAGTATATGTTAGCTATCAACTTCTAAAGTAAAAATGGCGGGTCACTGGTAAGATTCATACATTAATTTATACATCATCAAAGGATCCGAAGGTTCTGATCACAGTGTCCTGTGTTTTAGTCTTTTATTAAATATGTATAACTTTTATTAAATATGTATAACTCTCACTAGACATTTATTAATAACTGCTAATAACTCGGTACGTTAATAACCTAGCCCCACTATACATTTATGGAGGCACTAGAAAAGGAGAAAAAACATATATGATTTAATAAGAAAAGATACAAGTTTGCAGCTAATAATAAGCTCTCAGAAAAAAACAATTATTAAGCTGGCAGTTATGGTTCGTTAGTAATCCAAAATGAATGCATTAGTCTGTTTTGTTTAACACTAAAATGGGAGGCTAAATCAAACAAAGACCAGAGACGATAAGCTCTTGCTTTTCATTCACTTATTTGTTAACATAGAAGAGACCAAAAGTTAGCTGTAGCTTGGACGGGGCCGAGGGGCAGCTGTTACTGGGCACATGGTTAGAGCCGAACCCCAGCCAGCTCTGAATCTGTATGCATGAGGAAATGAAAAGAAAAAAAGAAAAAGAAAAGGCAAGTCGTCAAACTAATGTAATGTAACTGGCATAACAGATGGCTCCTGGTAGACGGAGAGACATGATTTATTTGGGTGTGCACAAAATGACGCCCCACTCACGCCTCATTTACACATATGTACTGTGTCTTCTAGCTGTAACTCGGATTGATATTCAGATCACTCTCCCCGGTGTTCTACATACGGATATTAGTACGGATGGATGGAAACTTTGCTGCAACCTTCAAAGAGAAGTTAATTTTAGCTGCTTTTCATAGTCCTGTTTTGTGTTATAAAGTTTTATGTTTTTGTCTTACTACGACATGAAGCATTGACATGTAAATTGAACAAAACGAATGAGAACAAGAGGAAGAATGAGATTAAGAATGCTGTGTAAGATGTAAGTGAAGAGTTTGCCAGGAGTGAACTGTGCTCATAGATGAGCCATTGATTACATTAATAATAGCATATTAAACATAAAGATTACCTGACTCTTTCTTCAAAATGTTCATCCATCCATATCAAATGTTAAAGCTCCTGAACTTTGGAACATGTATTTACCATCAAACAGACATTTTGGACTCAGGATAAACGCAGGATTGAGGAAGAAGAGGGAGCAGGGGCTGGAGCTATCCCACTGTGAGGTTAATCAACGTTTTGGAACAAGTTTGTCCTTATGAAACGATATGAAGTATCAGAATCAGAATTAGAAAACTGCCTGTTTATCCTTGTGACATTCTTTGACATACTCAGGAGGTTAAAACTGCTGACTTCCTGGTGGGTCAAATGCACCATTGTCTTTAGGTGCATCTGTTTCAAGACCCCCATCACATGCTCTAACAGATAACAGGGAAGCCACTTCCTGAGTTTTTGTCAGGGGGTCGACTGACAGCCGTCTCATTGTCTTTAAGGGTTAGTGGACCATCTGATGACACGACCACTTAAGGTTTCTTAAAAGGATGTCTGTTGCTCTGCACAGCACAGATAAGTTGTTTATTAACTGAAAAGTCATAGGTGTGACTTTTCAACCATCATCTGATCTGTTTCACCATCTGTTTCTTCTAATTGTTCCTTGTTAACCAAATATGGTTTTTCCTGTCATCCTTGCTAAATAAAAAGGGCTCGACTGCAGGGAGAATTTGGGAGAAGGTCTGACGGGCTCTAAAGAGGAGGGCCGTGTTGCCTTTAAGCTCCTCAGGACTTCTCTCCAAGCTTCTGCAGAAGCGCCTTGAAAATCATTTCTAACAGTCTCTGTGTCTTTTCCTAAGTTATTAATTTATGTTTATGATTTAGGAACCTAACACCCACCATCTATTTAGTTTTGCCTGGACAATTGTAGAAATAACAGCAAATAACATTCATGGTCTTTTCTACACCCCCATCATGGGTATGTAGTACATCCTGATGTGTGACCAGTTACCAATGAGGGAAAAAAGTACCAGAATTTCACACATATTTGTTTTGTCTGATTGCTGAACTCGGCAAACAGTATATGACCAGGAGAGGTGTTTAACTGCAGAAAGGAATAAAGTGAGCGACTCCAAAGCATCCGAGAGTTCTGTTTCCACAGACCAAACAAATGTCCAATCAGGATTCTTATCGGTTCCAGAAATCCCAGAGTGACAAGTGCAGCTGAAAGCAGCCTGCCGACAGAGCGATGAGTGATGGAGCCAGACCTCGGTTCAGAGTCGAAGACAAGCATAAGACAAGAAGGCTTCTGCTGCCGGTTTCATTTCAGTCGTGGGGATTTTTGGAAAAAGATGAATCTCCTGTTTCTCAAGAGCCAATTCTCCAAGCTGGTGAATTTCAGCTTCTATTTCTGATTCCTATAAATTATTTAAAAAGCTGATGATAGCAGGAAGCAGAGGCTTATATTATTCAGGGCCCTGGACTAGTTTATTCATTCTAAAATATGTACAGCTAAAATAAGCCGTGCTGCTGACGCTACTTGTGACAAACACATGATAATATATTTAGATGGGATTTTAAGAACTGACAAAAATGTACTGAGAAACAATTTAATCCATCGAAGGCTGAAAATGAGTGGGTTGCTTAATAAAGGTGAAATCCATGCCTCACCGCCTCCGCTGTACAACATGTTAGGGAAGATTTTGAGACAAATTTTAGCCCGTTTGTTCCTGACATTAGGCCAGGCCAGACCAATTAAATTACCAGTCATGGATATGTGCTCAGACATTTTATCTGCTCCACTCTGAAGGCAACAGTGAGGAGAGACAGAGATGGACACAGATTTACGCTATTGCTTTATGAAAGTCATTAGTCATGTTTCATAGAGAGAACTTGCTAAGCTTGTCAAAATGTGCAGGTTAACATAACTTCCGAAGAAGTCACATATTAAGACATCCAAACTGAATGAAAAAAAGCAAATATGGGCAAAATTCTCACTTGGGCCAGAAGTTGCCCTTGATTCAATACAAAATATCATCCTCTTTAAATGAAAACATAAAATACAACAAAAACAAACCTCAACGTGTATTATATAGGTAATAATGTTTGGTGGTACCATAATAATATGTACGGGCCATTTTACTTGATCACAGCAAAGGGTGCTGGCCATGTTCAGGTTGGATAAGAACATTTAGTTCCTGGCATTGATGGGCCAGTAAGGTCAGTATTTGATGCCAGAACCAGAATAAAATGATTTAATAAGGCAGAGGTTAACTCAGAATGTCACAATTTTAACCTTGGTTTGATTCAAAAACAGCATATTTGAAAAGTCAAAAGAATGTCACATTCAAGGAGCACATAAAGACAACTTTTAACCAATCATTCAAACCTTACGAACTTACAGTTGATAATACCTTCCAGCTTAATTTCCAGGTAAAATATTTCTACAAAGCATTCAAGCATCAAAAGGCAATGTTGAAGAATAATACAAAGTCCAGTTCAGGAGTCCGCTGTGGGGTGAGAGATTTTATTCAGCCGGCGTTCAGCAGACCAACACAGACGCAGTGTCTCGGTCGGTGGGCTGACCTCGAGTGATGTTGTAACCAGGTTTTTATACAAGAATTTAAAGCAGGAATACACAAATCAGGCGAGAGACAAAAGTAATTTACAGTCGGGTGTCTAAATGTCATTATCAGACATTTGGCATGACTGTCACAGACTTCTAAATTACCCCATAGGGTGTTCTCGTGATTCAAGTCTGTTTGAACCAACTTCCAGGTGTCGGGATCTGCACGGTGGGTAGGAAGCTGGGTAGGAAGTTGGAGCTACCTCAAACGTGTTGAGTCCAGTTGTCTGTTTGAACCAACTTCCGAGGTGTCGGGATCTGCACGGGGGGTAGGAAGTTGGAGCTACCTCAAAGGTGTTGAGTCCAGTTCAAAGCCCTGTAGGGGGTAGGGGCTGGAGCTTCCCATGACAATGTGGCTCGACAGCAACAATAGTTAGCAACATGCTGTCACATGACTATGCAACAGACCTTCGTCTGATGGTGAATTTTTGAAAAATTGTATGATAGAAACATCGATTAATCTGTGCCCATGTTTCAGTTACATTCTCTGATCTAAAGAAATATGGATCGATGGGGAAAATAATATTTCCTACCACTGCCATTTGTTAGTGCATCTGTATTTGACTGATATCACCGACTCCTGGATTAATGACGTTGATCCTGTCTATAAACAAAAACAGAGCAATTTGAAGACCATCATAAGACCAACAGGAGTACTGACGGCAAGGAAAATATTTCCTAAATGAATTAGGGATAAATATAGGCAGAATATCCAGTGAGCATTTCAAGTAATACTCTAATTTCTGATCTCCATCTACCAAGAAGCACTTCGTCAGGCTGATTAGTAAAAACCCAACTGCTTCACTGCACAACCGAGCAACGCAGAGCCTTAAGCATAATCTGCTAAATATGTTGAAAAGGGAACACTTTTATTTTTTTGGGTGATAAAACAGTATAGTATAGCAACTACATGCACTTGCATATCATTTTTATTCTAAATCAGTCACCAGGGAATGGTCTTATTTAAACTATATTAGAAAGGACACACATAAGACTCAGAGCAGATGGCTTCAGCAGAAAACAATCTGAAGACTAGCTTCTGATGTCTTCTTCTAAATACCTTATTATATGCAACAAAATTGTTTTTCTAAATTAAGCAAAGCCTTAAAAATACAAAGTATGTTGATAATTGACATCACGGTGGTTATATTTCAGTCAATGGAAAGACGACAGGAAGGTAGAAGATGATGCAGCAAGGACTCCAGTTGGGCTGCTGGTGTCTGTTGCAGCACATTAAAGATGATGAACTGCAAGTGCTTTATGCAATAAACACAAGTCTCTGAAATGATTACGTTTATGTAGATTATATTTTGAAAGAAACGCTCACATGCACCCCATTGATCTATCTCTTGATATACTGTCTCTATCTTCAGTAAAAGTGAAAACATGATTCATTTACAAACCCACAGTCATATCTACAGAGTACACACCCATATCTAATTACCCTAAACCTGTCAAACTGGTTTCTCTCTTCGCTGTATGATATCGTACAATCACATTCATGGAAATTGCTCCTGTTTCTGTGATATCTTGTGTGCAATGACCTCTCAGTGAAACATCCTCTCCAGCAATGGGAAACCCCAGCCTGCAGATAAGCCCACTCCACGAGGGTGGGGATCATGTTTATCGAGGGCTTATTAGCACCCAAGTCAGCTCCAAAAGAAAACAGCCTATGCGTGAGCACAAGTCGGGCAGCTGTTTCACCGAACAAGTACCCTGAACAGCAGTTAATTACCAATCTACGACCACGCGGCCAGGTTTGTTTTCTCCTGGCGCTGACAACTCGCCTACATAGCAGTTCACACAGCCATATGCACTAGTGAAAAGCTTCAACTTGTATACTTGTATTTTTCATTTAGACTTATAATTAAAAATAGAGCAAACATGCAGCCGCTTTAAAAATGGCTTCTGTAAATGGGAGGAGGTCTGGTAGCAGGGTCACGTGACTGCACCTCGGGGCAGCTGTCCGGAGCAGTGGGGCGGCAAATTAAATATTGAATATTAGGCACTGTGAAAAGATTGCTGTGATCAAAAAGAAACCACTGCAGTGGCTGCTTGATCGTCATCAACCACTAGATGACACGAGTTCTCGCAGATGCAAAGCAAACCAACCCCAAAGAAATCATTCAGCCCCCACTGTGGCCCCTGCCATCTGTGACAGCGCGGGATATGTGTGGGTGGGCAGAGTGTTTCGCCTCCAGCTGAACTAGCTGTGCATGCAGTGCAGCCTCATTTCCTCTAAGTCTCACTGATGTGAGTGCTGCAGTAAAATGGGTGGGATCCTGGAAAAAAAAATCTACAAGAAATTTAAGACTCACGTGGTTTTATATACTGGAGAGACCCTTAATTTCTTAATTCGTGCTTCAGGCTGACGCAACCTTGAATCATATTTCGTTTACAGATTATCTCTGTCTGAGGAGTTGCATGGAAGCGCATGCTCTAATTTTGTAATCATGCTTTTCATGCAGCGGGACTCTTTCATCTGAATCCCAATGAGCTATTTTTGGCACAAGCAAAGTTGCATAAGTTATTAACGATATCATTTACTGTGTTTTTTTCAAAGGGCTTCACATGCATCCTACATTTATGATGAACCCTCTTGAGGGTATGGAAAATGAAGCGACTGGCTCCACCAGCACTGAGTCAGAGTTGACTTCTGATCTTTTTGGTCTTTATTTCAAGCAAACAAAGAAAAGATTTACTGGAATGTTTAGAGAACAAGGTGCAAGGTTTATATATATATACTCAGCGTCTAGCAGACAGAGCACTATTGTAGTCAGAAAGCTGAAATGGTGGAGTTGTCGCAATTAGAGATAATGAGTTGCTTTGCTACTCTGAGAAAATACACCCCTGCTGAAATGGACTCGGGGCTCCCGTTGTCATAATAGCCCAATTTTTCCCAAGTCTTAATGGGTGTACTCAAAGGAAAGCGATGGCGATATTACGTGTTATTTACAACTAAAGGATGAGAAATGGTGTGGAATTTGGCCTTAGTCAAACCAAAGAGAATACTATGACTGTTAAAAAACATACACACACATTCTCATAGTAGAACTGTGGACATTATTTAGACTAAATGAGATCTTGGTTAATAAAACTTCGAGCCTTTGGATTTACTGTCTTCACACTACTGTTTTCTGTAGCTTCCACAAACAATTCATTTCAGTTCAGTGTACCCCTCCTTTATCATTTGAACAGATTTCAGCTGCCTGGTACAGTCAAATAAATGTGTCATGTATAGGGATGGGAATCAAGAACCGGTTCTTGTTCAGAACGGGTTCCCAGTGTCTCAATTCCTTGGAATCGTTTGCGAATTTTGCAAACGATTCCTATTTCAATTCCAAATGGGCATGAATGACGACATCATGTTGATCAGTCCCCCCCTGTTGATCACGTTGCATCACATTGCGTAAGCCAGCAGTCAATAATGAACATTGCACCCAAGCGATAGAAACGCTCGAAAGTCTGATTACATTTCAGTAAAAAAGACAACAACAGGGCAACTTGCAACACTTGCCAAGTGAATATTTCATCAAAGGGAGTAAATACTACCAACATGCAAAAACATTTGGCTACATGGCATGCAATAAAAATCAATGAATGTCGCATTTTCGATCAGCTCCGGGCTACCGTCAGTAATTCTCAACCTAGCAGCAGCAGCAAGGTTAGCATGTCATTGGCTAATAATACTGCAGGTAACTAATTAACTAACGAACACTGCCTACCACATCAACACCATTTGCCTCATTGTTGTCCTTTTTTCCCAAATGAGAATCGATAAAGAACCGAATCGTTAAGCAGAATCAAAAATGGAATTGGAATTGTAAAAATCTCATCAATTCCTATCCCTAGTTCTGTATATTAGAGAAAGGTCTCTGCAAGGTAGTCTGCAGTAGTTACAAAGCAATCTCTCTTTGCCATTTCATGGTGGAAAGCCATGAAAGTGGCCAAGACCGGACCAACTCACTAACACAGCACATTATCCATAAGAAGGTGCTAAAGCCAGAGTCTGACTATTTTAAACACAAGCATTAAAGTCTATGTTCAAAGCACAGTCATGGCAGCATGCCAAACATCTGCCAGATGGGATAGTTCCACTGGCTCTTAAAAACAGGAAATGTGATTAACAAGGCTCTGGCTTCTGTACAAACTCTTTCATCGAGCAAACTCTTGCCATCACTCTGTCTGTAGATATGTGTTCACTGATGTTTGTCAGAGATGATGTGCAAACAATTATCAAGCTGAATTTCACATGTATTGGTGCAATTTTGATGAAAATCACTTTCCTTGAAAAAGTGACAGAAAGCATGACGCTCCCACCAAGTACCTTTGTCTTTAAAGTTAATGTTGCACGTATATTTTTACCATCCCAGTCAAATTACCGTTCCGTCACAAAGATCTGTTCAATGTTTTATTTTAGCTGAAAATAGTCTCACAACTCGCAGTGAAGTGCAAGTGCAGAGCTCAGTCGATCAGTTTGCAGGGTTCATTTAAAATACTAAAATAACTTTCTATGTCTTGCAAGCACTGGACTCCCATTGCACTTGTAAATAGAGGTAGTTTTTCTAATGTCTAAAAAATATTTTTCATAAAGTGCAAACTGAGAATAAATCTGCTCCATATAATATAATATATCCATATAATAATGGGTACCTTACACCAGGTTACAACCTACAGATAAAAAATAGCTTTGATGTAACGTAAAGGAATTTACAGTAAACTCACTATTGAAAAAAAAATATATATATATGTCGTATATTTCGTATATCTCGATTAACAAACAACTGAGAGAATATTTATGCACTCAAAATTCATCTTAACCTCAGTCAACAAAACTAATCCTACAGCCATCCAAGACAGGATTTCCAGAAAGACAGCAGAGCCCTCGGGGAAGCACAAATGCCCTGGAGGCAAACATAAACACCATAAACAAGCAGAAAGAAAAACTGACCATCCGTCAGAGATGCCATCAGGGCAATTACAGTTGGATATCAACAGAGCACAAGTGCATCAAGATGTCCTCCTGCCGCCACTGCTGATCAGAGGGCAGCCACTGAGACAGGGAAGCCAAAAAGGTGATTTGTGCATCATCTCCCTAAAGACAATTAGAGAAAAGACCTTGCCTACATATATCTTGTTGGGTTCTTCCCAAAGGGCGGTGCAGAGGGGCTCATTCACAAACCTGCTTGTGTAGATAAAACAATGCTACTTTCACCTGCGACTGAATGTGACTCAGCTATTATCAGGAGAGATCCTTGAAAAGGAAGTGCGAGGTGTCAGGGTTTGAATGTCGAGCAAGAAGCCGCAGGCATCATTACAGCCAGTTGCTATACGTCGTCCTCCCTCTTCTCCTCGGCGCAGCCCATTTCCCTGTCTCCCCATAGGCCGATTAATCAATCTGTCACACAGACAGTGACCCAATCTGCATGTAAGGCTTTGTAGAGGAAATGTGACAGAGTGGAGGGCTTCTGCAGCACTGCAGATAGGCGACACCTAATATCACCCAGAAGGATAAATGCTTTGCTAAGGAGACTTCAAGTAAAAGGGATCATTCAATAAAAGAATGCATCAAAGAAGTAGCTTGAAATCTTGGGAGATTTGGTTATTTCCTTTCTCGTGGGAAGTGAGACAAGCTGATATAGCACTGTTATGTCAGTAAGTCTATACATTATTATGCACATTATTACATTACATATTATTATTATTATTGTTATCCAGTTTTCCCATCATTACCTCCTTCCAAATCCACATCACACTGGATTTGCTTTAGCTCGGAGGAGGGTTGAGGGAAAAAAAAAGGTGGCTGGCTCCACCCCCTAAAGCACTGGTGGAAAAGGGAGCTGTGACAAGGTATCTCTGGGGTCCATGACATGACCCAAGCATATCATTGATAATTCATTATGACAACAGGAAACTGGGTCATAATATGTCTCCTTCAAGCTCTTCAAAACCAGCGAGCATACAAAAGCCGTACTTCCAAGGAATATCTTGAGGAAACATTCTTCATTCTAGTTAGATAATGCCTGACGTGACACGGATTTGTCAACTAGTCTTTTGGCTGAAAAGATCCCATAGAGGTGTCAAATCACCCAAATCTGTCAACAACTTATTTGCAAAAGGAATTAATATATTTAGTCTATATCAACTCAAGCAAGTTCTAAAAATCCTAATTTGCACAGCTAATACTAAATGTCCCAAATTGGCCAACTTGGAAAGCCTCTGTAAACATTCCTCTTTGAAAACCTCTCTAAACCTCTGTTATACAACTGGAAAATCAGTTCTTGCACATTAAATGACGAGACGATACAGAATGGGTTTTTAGTTCGTGAATCCAAAGAGATTTGTACTCTAAAAGTGGCTTTTCTTTTTGTCACACAGACTTTTTTGCTTTAATTGCCTTCCACTATCATTTACTTCATCTGAAAGCGTATACCTGGAGGAAGAACGTCTACCCTTCGTATCAAAACCTGGTATGGAGGTTATAACTGTCACAGCAATCAAAAAGCAATCAACAATATATTAAACAGGTATTGTAAAAAAGGTATTTCCCGAAAGTGCGTAAATAAAACAAGTACTTCCAACTTCAATCCACTTCTGCTGGTGTGGCGCTTGTGGCACAGGCATCCAAATTTAACAACCACTCTGTTTAACAATGATCCTCTCCCTCTTAACTTTAATGTACATAAACCGCTACGTTTTCTTTCTCTAACAGACAGGCAAACAAACAAACCTAAGGCAGGGAAAGCTTAGCTTCTTTTTGTTTTAGCAGATTTAATTACAGGATAATTAACTACAGATTTTGAAATCATGTCAAAAGCTAAAATATGCCTTTTTATAAGTCACAATGGATAAAAACGCCAAGCAATTCTGTTAACCTTCGTCTGTTGTTAGGGTCGCCACCGACCCGTTCTTAGGTTTTAAATTCATAAAACTACCACAAAAATGCGTTTATTGCATCAAGGCTTTTTGACTTTGTCAGGAACCTTTATTTCAACAAAACAATATCCAACATTTTTTTTTTCACTAAATTATAAAATGCTCTGGTTGAAATTGTTACCTTTTACTTTTCTTCCATTTCCTTGAAGTAAATGGGTCGAAATGTACCCATAACACCATAGATGTTACTATACCTGTAGTTAATAATATTAAAATGAAAAAATAACTGAAACAAATGTTTTTAAGATATGTGTTCTAATACCTCTCCATAATAGCCAGGTAACACAACAACCTTTTATTTATTCATATGATTCTCTTGAGGCTCATATTACCAGTTTTTAAAATTGAAATTAAGGGTTATACTGACAAAAAAAAAGGCCCAGAGTCCCATACCAAAAATATTAAAACCAATATTTTCATGGATAAGGAAGACTAACAATATAACCAAGAGATGAGAAACAAATTGGATGATGGATAATTGCTTTTAGTGTATTTTAGAGATAATTTAAAACACGGGTCAAAACCGACCCGTTAACATCGGAGATGGTAACAGAAAGCTAACACCAGACAAAGGTTAAGCCAACTTGTGAAAATGCTGTTTAACTAATTGTCCTGTATGATGAAAGAAGTGAGGAGGCTTCACTCGCTCTGCAGGAAGAGGGTTTCCCTGCTCCGCATCATGCTCCACTTGACAGTCACAAATCCACTCCTCCATTATCAACTTACGAAGCCAACATGTACAGGTTGATGACAACTGGCATGTTTTTCTCCCTTTAAACTTTGAAAGAGTGGCCAAACTGCCCCGTTAACGCAGCAGTATGTTGTGTTCAGCGATGGGTGTCTGACTGATTAACACCGTCTTCTGCCAGTGAAACAGCATCGGATGGGCCGGGGCCAAGACCGAGGACGTTGAGTTCTCACCTGCGGTGAGAAGCTGTCAGCAGCTGAGGAGTCACAGTCGTAGTGTGTTAATGTGTTTGAAAGAACTGCAGACTCACCTTTAGAGTCCCAACTGGTTAGTTCTGTCATTCCCAGCATTGTTCTGCTTTTAGAATATCTTAAGATATGAGCTTGGAGAGAATATTTTAACATGAAGAACCAGCACAAATGCGGATTAAACAGTGATATATGCCTAAAAGGGCACACCCACTCATACTGTAGATTGGTATACAGGCGGCACAGCTAGAAAAAGCCTCTTTTCTTCCTCTTTCTCTCTGAGCATTTCCAGCACTTGGGCACCAGCTGCCTTCTTGAAGGGAGCCAACAGAAAAAATAAATAAATAAATAAAAAATAAGACAGGATTGGTGAACTTCAAAGCTTCCTCTCATTTTTCTGGTTATGTATGACAGACTCAGAGAGTAATTCTCTGTGTGAGAGCTACTGGGAGCGGCTGCCTGAGGTACAGACTTAATGAGCCTGTCTGAATGTTTTAGAGCCTGACAAAGAGAACCTTCGGAGCATGCTCAGTAGCAAATAGTCTCCTCCACTATGGGTATTACAGAAGTAAACATATAACGCTAAGTTGCAACTGTAAAGCCTGTGTTTGGTTAGGTGGGTATCTGTTGTCATTGTTAAAATATGGTGTTCTGCTGAGAAACACTCAGTGCAGTTATGTGCAGATCTAAATCAAGCTAATGGCAACAATATAGCCAAGGATTAAAGTGGAGGTTCCGAGAAATCCAAGCATACATGCGCAAGAAGACAATCGATTATAGAGTGAGGTGCCTTCGACTCCGTAATGCTAGGTGGCGCCACACGCACTTTTGCGTTGGCATTCTTCCGGTTAGTTCTTTGTTGTTGGTCTTTTTCTGTCCTACTGTGTTGATATTCTGGCTTTTGCGGAGTCGTCACTTCCAGAAGGGGGAGTCCCGGGGCAGTCAGTATCTCGGTTAAGCGTGGGTACATGCTGGAATAACTCGGATTAGGAGGACGCATTATCTGGCACTAATAGCTCGATCTCAAAAGTGTCAGTTCCGTTCGACTACAGCCCAGCTAAGGTGTATACACTACACAGCTTTTAAAAATTCGATATCGGTCGGATTAAGGCAACAATTCAACTTTCTGTTAGTGCATGTAAACGTACTGACTGAGCACTAGCATTCAAGCAGAGGTTCCTCTACCTACCTGAACTTGCAGACCAAACACAGCCACTTTAAAGAAAGAAAGATATGGTCCCCATATGAACATACACTCCAAAAACTCTACAAATACAACAAAGATCCCAAAGGGTTTACCCACCTCCACCATTCCCACATAAGATAAGAGTTAGTACTCTCAAAATGTTGCTGGAACAAGCCAGTGAATATCAGGCAGGTGGCTTGAATGTTATGGCTGACTGGCACACGTAGCGCTACATTGAAACCAATCTGTGTGTACAATTAATCCCTCACATCCTCAGCAGTTGGTTTACTATGCTGTTGAAACCAAGTAATCATGTGACCACTCTAAATGCAATCCATTGACTGTTTCTCATAGTGGCAGCTCCACATACTCAACCTGACGGTGTTACTTCAGGTCACATGAATGCACAAGAAAATAGAGCTCTTTGCACATAATGTACAATTGTTGTAGTTTTCATTTGTATTGATAAAAACCTTTAAGTTTTAGTTGCATTGCAAAAACAATGCCCTAGCTATTGTCGATTTTTTTAAAGTAATGAGTAAATTAAATTGAAGTAGCTGAAAAGCCTGGCAATGCTAATGTCAGGCCCAATACAGACATCAAGTGTCAGGCACTAAGAAGTGAAAGCAGCCCAAGATAGGTTTTGTCCTTGGTAGTGTCACCTCAGTGCTGCCTGAGCACTACGTCCCATGAGAGACAGCAAAAAAAAAAAAAGAGCATCCTGCAGCACTTTACAAAATCCCCACCCCTCTCTCCATACTCCTCAGCACAACTGTCAGCCTCTCTTCCCTGTCAGGCTATTCAGCCTTCAAAAATGAAGAGCTCTGGGGCTTGTGGCTGCTTTGGTACATTCCACATACAGCACACTGGACCTGGGGATTTCTAGAGTAGTGGGGTTTTTTTTCCCTTTCTTTTTCTCGCTCCTATTGGCTGTTGCTCAGCGTTCAGGGAGGTTGTGAGATATGCCAGTAAAAGCTAAAGGGGTGAGCAGAGCATCATCAGAGCATCAGCAGGGCAGCTTCCTGGACACTCTCCAAGAAAGAGGTAGACCCACCAGGCGAGCTAAATCAAGCATGATCAATGACAATGATCTAGATCCAGTTCCACATACCCCCCCACTTCTAAAAATTACTCTAAGAGCCTATGATGTTAAATCATAACAGACTGCACAGCAATTGCACCTGATCCTAGGGCGCATCAGCTTCAAAAGGATGTTTGGTATTTCCTTCAAGAGGGGGCTTGTAAATAAGCTTTGAGGGAAGTTGGGATAACATGCACCAAAAAGTAAAATGCATCTGCATTTTAGATGTAGCGAGCATCCTACAGCACAACTAGCACATGCTTATTACAGATTTCTTCAAAGGAGGTGTTCAAGCAATGCTGACAGGAGAGTTGAAATACACCCTTACCGGCACTACCGTGATTCCGTAATCCTGTTCTCCACAAAAGGCAAACCCATTCACCAAACAGGCACTCAGAGTTAATATTACAGTGCCTTAATAACGTCCCTCGACTGCTCTCCCATCAGCACCAGGAACTGCAGTCCTCCTCGCACTGTTTCCACTGCAGCAGCTCTTGTTCTCCTGCATGCACACACGTGCACACACACGCAGTAGTGTCTCTCTCTCTCTCTCTCTCTCTCTCTCTCTCTCTCTCTCTCTCTCTCTCTCTCTCTCTGACTGCCCCCACCTCTGTTTTTCTCAGTCCCCTCCTCCTTCTCTCCATCTCTCAACTCTTTCTGTCTCTTTCACTGAAAGGACCCCCTCCGACCTCCACCCCAACCCCCCTTTACCCTTGCTTTCTCTCTGTCTTCCATCTCTCCCTCCGCTCCAGCACTCGCTCCTCGGACGGCTGATTTGTGATGCTGCTCACACAGCGCTGTATGCAGCAATCTGTGCCCCAACATATCAGGGCAATCCAGATTCATCCGTATGTTTTTTTGTTGTTTGTTTTGTGTGTGTGTGTGTGTGTGTGTGTGTAGGACCAGCATCCATACCCCCATTCTACCAGCGCTGCTGGTTGGGGACTCCGTGCAAATTGGATATATTCCTGAGCTGCAGCTGAGGGGAAAAAACTGGATGTAAATAAACAAAAAGAAAGGAACTGACACCTCTAGATAACAGCAGCTAAACTATAACAATCCCGTTGTTTGTCGGCACCACAGCAGTAATTTGCTACTTTGGCACGCTTGTCATCTGATTCCATTTGTCTGATTTATGTCTGTACACTTGCACCAAGGCCACCGTCATCAAGGGAGATTTTCATCTTTAAAATTTAAAGGATATGAATAAATATCTTTATATAGCCCCTGAAACTTGATGAAATGGATTTTTCTTACTCTGCAAACTCGTTACAATGGCACACAGGCCCCTTTGGTCACATTAATTTGTTCCCGTTACAGTCGGCGTATCATCTGCTCGTTAATGGCAAAGACGTGACGCAGTTTTTCGTTTAACACCAGTGGTGAGCCAGACAGTTTGGAGCCCTTCGGGCATTGCTGTATGTCACTGAGAATTATCATCGTCCTCTAAGTGAATCACACACCTTATTGGCCAGCAATGAGTGCTTGATCCTAAAATCAATAAAGCCCGAATCAGTAAAAATGGAAGGCAGAGAGAATGGAACATGGCTTTCTAGAAAATTCAAAACATACAGAAGGAGTGGGAGGAATATAATTTGGTCCATATCTGTGGCAATAGCATTTCTCAGTGTTGGCCTCATGTGGTTATGCATGGTTGTTGGTTGAGATGTAGAAGGGAATTTCTGCAACTATAGGGGGAGGTGAGGGTATCCCAATAACACTCACATGAAGAAAGAACGCATGATGTGTATATCTTGATGTAGTCTTACTTGTCTAGCAACAATAGGCTCTTTTTTTATCCAAGTACTTTCCAACTCCCCAATGCTTCCTGTCAAGCCCACTCATTCCTTCATCTTTTATAACAACTCACAAATGTTTTCAAATGGTCAGTCATTTCTTAACCAGTAATATTATTCAGGAGCAAGTCATGTGTTTGTTGGGATCTGTGTTCTCTTGCAGCCTGATACACAAGCAGGACAGTGAATGTGGGACAGATTCAAAATAACTACACTCATCGTGTAATGAAGAAACACGCCTCTCAGTGCGAGGGTGCTGTGTTTTTAATAGTCTCAGCGTAACAGCAAGGCTGAAAAAGGGAGACTGAAAAGTCCTCTCAGCAGGACTCATTCATCTGTTTTTCTTGTCTTTGAGTTAACTAGTTAAATGTTGTCTTTAAAATCACAGTTACAGAACCAGCCCCTGCAGTGGGGACTCCTGCAGCTCTCCACCTCCATATTGTTTTGTGTAAGGGTAAAGGTAAAATGGCAGCACCCCACTGCAAATGTGCAGTCAATAACTCACCAGCTTCTGCTTCTTCCGTATCAAAAAGGTGGTGACATTTTAAACCTGACTGTTGATTCTATCAAATTCAATCACCCCTGTATTTCTTTGTGCAAGCCTGAGAGATATCTTGCAGCACATGGTGCCCTGAAGCCCTAGATGGTCTGACTCAGTCTGACAGGGAACAGGACAATGATCCTACCAAGATTCATAGCTTGCTGGGTAAACCCATCCTGACCAGCGCCGGCACCTTTCCTATGAGTCAGGGAAACACTTTTACTAATATTGCCCTAGTAGATTCAAAATGCTCTAATAAACTAGTAATTTTCAGCACAATTTCATTGAGCAAGAAGGGGAAAAAAAATCCATCAGACCTTACTTTGAACTAAACAGGCCATGTCTCTGGAGATGTTCAGGGCAACTTCAAATACATTTTTAATAAGTCATGCGTATAGAGACTCGGTGCATAGAGTTACATATCAAAAGCTACTCATTCAATGACTGTGTGGAGGCCATTCAAGTGCACTACCCTGCGTAATCCAAAAAACCCTTTAACAATTTATTTCTGCATAGTGATGCATCTCATATAACTGCAGTGAGTGCATTACACACAAACTAGGGAAATACTAGTGCAAAAGGCGCTAAAAATGCACAAATGCAACTCAAAAGCTTATTTTAACACGGTATATACAGTAACACATTTAATGCTTTCATCTGTATGTTGAAGCAACTCATTCTGACATCAGTCACTTCTGTGTTAATGTTCCTCACACTTCATTCAGACATGCCTGCGAAAGTGGGAGAGTATCCCACAGTGCACGGGTAATATTAGTTAAACTCACAAGATTGGACAGTACATCAAGTGAGGCATAATATCGAAGTCCTAATAGAGACTCAGTTTTTTTGAAAAATGTCTACTGCCATCACAATTCATATCTCTGTGCTAACAGGCGGTGGTTGTGAATACATAGCAGCGCTGGATGAAAGTAGGTGCAAATAACACTTTTCTGCGAGTTTATGTTTGTTGAAGAGATGGGATTACTGAAAAAAATCTTATTTATGAGGATTGTATTACTGTAATGGTGTCATACTTTTTTTTTACTTCACCTGGGGACAATCGCTTCATTGTTAGTGCTGCTTAAGAACCTGCACCCCCACACAAATATCTGTATGTCCTTCTGAGTTATTGTTGTTTTGCCAAACACATTTTAAAAAGGTTATAAATTAATGTTTTTGATCAAGTGAAATTCATATTTGCATGAATTCTGGCTCTCACAGATCACAGTGCCCATAAGGCACACAGATTACTCCTGTCATTTAAAAAAAAAAATACTCTTTGGGCCTGATTTACTAAAGGTTTGCGTGTGTAAAAACGTGTGCAAACTTGACAGCACCCGCAAACCAAAGTGCCAGCTGATCTACTAACAGCGTGCAGAGAGGACTGCGCCTCTCAAATGCGCAAAATAGCACACGCTATTCATTTAGTACTTTTGCCCTGATGAATAATCAATATGGGGCGTACACGCCAGAAATCGCTAAATACTGGGAGGGGAAGATGCAAATTAGTCCATTTACCACGCGCAATGAGATTTACCAAGCCTGAAAGTAATTGCGGGGATTGTGATTGCGTCTGTATTTAATACGTTCGAAAGGAAGGTTCTAATCTCCACATGCAAAAGGAGAAATATTTTATTTGAATGTTAAATCTAGTATTATTCAGCAAAAGGTTGCCACAGGAGGCACATTCATTTTTTTATTTGTGATAATAAATAAATCACGTGTTTTCATGGAGAAAAAAGTGTTTCTTATTGTGCGCCTGTTCTGCAGTTGTCATACCCCGGTGTTGTGCCGTATTCAGCACCCCTGCCGTGAAAAGAACCCCCTCGTCTGACAAAAATGATATTCTTATTCCGTGTCACGTTCTGTTTAGCGTCCAGTTTTGTGTTAATGATTCATGTTTAAATGCGCTCATGGATTCCACAATCGTCATACTTTCCCACAATTACAGTCACAGATAACAAAAATCGGGTAAATGGTTATTGATGTCATTAATTAATAGCCTGCTTACTGTGTTGTCTTCCATAATATTTGTCAATATATATAATATAAACTCCTAAGTATGTGTTTGTGTGAGTGTGTATATATAAATATATTGAAGTGTCAGTGTGTTGTTTTTTTTCTTGGTCTACTTATCATTGAATATACGAGGGGGTGCTTTTCACGGCAGGGGTGCTGAATACGGCACAACAATTTGCTTCTTCCACTAATATCTCTAACTCCAACTCGTCAAATTTCATTTTGCGCTTGCGACTATATCCTGCTTTCCATCCAGACTCTCCATGGCGCAAAGTTTGCGCCGCAAACCGTAAGACGCGCAACACCTCATTTAAATACTGCTGTTTGCACCTGTTATCAATTGCGCACACAATCTTAGTTGATCACCCGCAAAACAAACAGCACGCGCAAACTTTTTCAGTGCACATGCAATTTAGTACTCTTTATTTAGGATCTTAGTAAATCGGGCCTTTTGAGTATAAAAGACACCTGGACAAAGAATCAGTTTCTTCTATTCCATCGCAGGTATGTAACCTTTTTTTTTTAACTGTTTTGGTGTTTAGGTTCATGTTTTAATTTTAAAACCTTTGTCTCGTCAAGCTCTGAGAATATCTTGTCTTGTCTTTCCCTCAGTCCCTGCTGGTCCGTACTGTTCCTACCCTCCATGTACCATGTCAGGTTTTTGTATTTTTCATCATGTTTAAGCTGTTGTTTTGCTTGTTTTTTAAAATCCTGCTCTGAAGCGTTTCTTTTTGTTTGTTTTATATGTTAAAATAAATCATGTTTTCTGGAATGCCTGTCTCCTCGTCTCTCTTGTATCTGGGTCCTACTCAGCCTCAATGTGACAGAATGGACCAGCCAGCATGGACCCAGCAGGATAGATCTGTGATCTGTGGAAGTTTTTCTGCCAGGAGGGCAGAAAAAATAATGCCATGTTGGCAGCGGCAGGATGCACCCCACCGTGTCCCTTTTCCCAAGGAGGTCCTGGATGTGCCCCAACCCGTCTCCTTTTCCCAGCCCAGTCCCCAGCCCAGTCCCCTGCCAGGACTCTGCCTTGGCCCCAACCAAGGACTCTGCCCACGCCACAGCCCAAACCCCACCCAATTACTATGCTCAATCCACAGCCAAGGACTCGTTGGCAAGGCCAGGAGTTTGCCAACGACACAGCCCCAGCCCAGGACTCTGTCCATTCCACAGGCAAGGACTCTACCCACGTCCCAGCACCAGCCCAAGCCCAAGACTCTGCCCATTCCACAGGCAAGGACTCTGACCCGGCCGAGAGCAGCAAAGAGCTCTGCTCCTAAGCTGGCGCCCTGAACTGTCTCGCTGGTCAGCCTGGCCCAGCACCCAGGCCCCCAGAAGTGTGTTTGTGTGTTGGCCTCAACGTGACTTCTTGTGATTATTCAAAAAAGGAAGCAATACCAAATAAGCATTTATCACCCTCAGTCTGGAGCTCAATGCAAGATTTCGCACCTCATATGGTAAGGATGATTGAGAAAGGGGAGTGATCAGCCCAGAACTACAACAGAGAAGCTTGATCATGATATCAAGGCATCTGGGACCAGAATTGCCACAAAAACCATTTATGTCACACTATGCTATGATGGACTGAATCCCTGCAGCAACCACAAGGTATCTGTTCTCAAGAATGTGCAAATTTGTCTGTTTACCAGTGACACCTAAATGATTCAGAGGAAGACTTGTGAGAATGCGATGTGGTCAGATGAGATAAAAACTGATTGTTTTCTCTCCCTCTTGTTCAGAGAGAGAGAAATGCTGACAAAGACCTCAAGAACACCTTCCCCACCATCAGCAACATAGGTGGAAACATGAGGGAACTTAAAGGCGACCTATTATGGCATCTAATAATACCTATTTTAAACAGGCCTTGAATGTCTTAAAAACAAGCTTTTGATTGTTTTTGCTAAATAAATTAGAAATTCAGCCTCTGAGCCATGTCTTTATCATCCCATTCTCTAACCTCATTATCTATGCAGGAGTCTGAGTGGGCGGGGCTATGATAATGAGGCTCTGTGCTGATTGGCTGCCTGACGCGATGACGCGAATGATGCGATACACCTCTACGAAAAAATGGCGGGTGCTTGCCGGCGGAGTTAGTTGTGGGCGTGGTTTCACGCATCGCTCCTGTCATTACGTAACGACAGGAGCAGAATCTGAACGGCTCGTAGATCCACATCACACTGGAGGCTCATCCAGGCGGCTGTACAGACTCTGCAGAATTTGGTTGCTTTCCTCCTTCTCTGAGTTGGCAGGCTGAGGGGAGACCACTTTATATATGTTAAAGCAAGAAAAAACTTATTTTTCATAAAAGGTCCCCTTTAAGTTTCTAGTTGCCAGTTGACAACCTGACAATAAAAAGAATGTTTGGAAAGAATCTGCAAAGGGACATGGACCAAAATCCCTCCTGAGATGTATGAAACCCTGGTGACCAGGTAAAAGAAATGTCTGACCTCTGTGTTTGCCAACAAGAGTTTGTACCCCAAGTATCAATCAAACAAGCAAATCAAAATCATAAAAGCGAGCACATCATCTTTGTCCTGGCTTCACTCCACTGGCTGCCTGTGTGTTATAGAGTTCATTTTAAAATGCCTATGCTTGTTTTGATCTTTGATCCTGTTCCTCTCTGAGCTTCTTCACCCCCACTCACCTTCTCAGTGCTTCAGGTCGACTGACATGCTGCTCCTGCAGGTACAGAGGTCTAGGAAGTAGCTCAGAGGTGACAGGGCTTTCTCTATTACTGCCCCCCAACTGTGGAATAACCTGCCCTCTCAAATTAGAGAGGCCCCTTCACTGTCCACTTTCAAAACCCATTCTTATTCTTTGTCTTTCAACCTCAACAAGACTAATGGCGCTTTTACACTAGTACCTACTCAGAGGTGTGGCGACTCGACTCGACTCGCCACGCCTCATCTCGCCTCCACTCGACTTGCCCTGGTTTCTTTTTAGACGCCCAGATCAAAGTACGAGGTTGGAGTGAAGCTGCTGTGACGTATTTGATTGTGTGATCTAAACGGAGAAGACAACAACACTAAAGATGTAGAACCTGGAGGAGATGATAGATGTCAGCGATGCTTTTTTTTGTTTGTTTGTTTGTTTGTTTGTTTGTCTCGGCGCTGCTGAAAAGTCCGTTGGGAGCCGTGAGCAGCTATGAAGAGACAGAGCTCCTGGTAGATCTTGTCGTTCCTTATCGCCCATCTACATCCCTTTTTAATTCTCTCCTCAGCCACCAGGTTTATGAACATCTGCACCTCAGAGTTGGATCATGAAACAGACTTTTGCGCTGCCATTGCCTGTTGAATTAAATGAACAAGAAGTCGCTCTTTCGCTGATTTCCACATCCTGATTCAAACGTCTGACGGCCCCGCCCCCTGACCAACTGGGCAGGACTGAATAGAGTGAAGTTAATTAATAATGCAGTCGATCCAGTGTCAGCAAGCAGCTCATCCAATAACCTTCGACTGCTATCCGTCTGTCTGTTGATGTGACTGCAGCAGTCCAGACTTGTGCAGCACTGAAAGACAGAGTATACATATGTCCCCAGGTCTGACCCAATTAAGTGTTCTTCGCAAAATGTTATGGAAAAGTCCTAAGATTCATGCGTCACCAGAATTATGGAAAGCAGTGCATAAAAGGGACTGTAGAGAGACACATGAAATTTGTTAAAAAAACAAGCAAAATGGGAGAGAAACAAAATGCTCCGAAAGGAGCTGCGTGAAGTGTTCTGGAACGTTGGGAAGTGACAGGCTTAAGCAGTTATGTCAGAACTTCTGCATGCCGCTTTACTTCATTATTTCTACTTGACTATTTGCGTATCATCCAAAATGATCAAATCACTCTCTGTAGCGTCCCTGGAAACATTTAGTGTTACATTTGTTTTTCTTTTAAATGTATTTTTACTGGTATGTTTGCTTGGCTTTCTAGCATTTTTCTCTAATGTTTGTGTTTTTGCTATTACTTTTGACCCAAATGACAATCACAGATGCTCAATTGGGAAAAATGACAAAAAATGAAAATGTGTTAAAAATGCTTGTTTTCTAAGTAATGGAGGATGGGAACAGAACAATACGTAAGCATACACAATGTGTCCTGTTACATCATTTGACAGCACCTTGAGTTTCTATTTATCAAGCAAAGCCTCAAGATTAGGTATCTGCCTGTGATGGCTTTGGACATGAAGCTATGATGGATTTCTAGTGCTGCACCATCTCCAAATCTTTTTAGTGATTGCTGCTTTCATGTTGGCGTGGTAAATATTCCACCCTGAGGCTGGCAGTCAAGAATTTGATCTGGTTCTGTATCTGTGTGCTGGGATGTGGTGGTGCAGATATGAGGTGATGCAACAATGCAATACTTTGTATTTAGTTTTAAAAGAGGCAGGGTGAGAAGGAAACTGCCAGTAAATGACATGCAGTTCACATCCACGTAGTCTTTCGTCATCATTTAACTCACTGTTTTGGAGTTGATTGTCATGGTTTATTGATTTTTTTATATGTTATTTGTTTCTTTGTCATGTCCTATACTCTGCTATACCTTGTTTTGATACTTGTTTTTGGTATAGGACTATTTTACCTGTATTTGCTATTTTATTTTATTGGGCTTGCATCTTTGTTTTTAATTGGGTTTTGCTTCCTGCACTCATATAACCCCAGAGGCGGTGTACTATAAAGTGAGATAAGATGATTAACAAGATTTATGGGCTCTGAAGCCAAGATTTCTGGTTGCATGAATGTGGCTCCCTTTTAACCTGGCTACATCACCATGGGGATTTATGCTGAAAACCTAACCCCAGGTTATGTTTCATATTTGATCTTAAATCTGCTTGTTGAAGAAGGTTTTCTTCAGATAATAGTAATACTTCAAATTTCTTGCATTTCTTACATGATGAAGGCACTAATTTGGATCATGTTTTTGAGCTTTGTCATGGTCTGTTGCCAGATTCATTTGAGTGAAGTGCCATTGCAGCTATCAGAAAATCAGTTACATAACAGAATAATCTGTTCTAACATGGTGAAAATACAGAATGAATTAAATCAATTTGTTTTTCAACACTGTTGCATTCAATGTGAAATGCTTGGTTAAAGCAAATTGCATGTGAATGGCCCATTATTGTTTTATTTTTGGTCACCTTCTGTTCTGTTGGAATGCACACTGTGCTAGAACCAGTAAATTGGCTTGATAAATCCTATCAAAGATTATAATCACAATCACTTTTTGTGGTTGTATTTGTTGTATTTTAGGTACTTGGTTGACTCTCTAAAAAGCCTTGGTATTTTGAACTGCCTTCCCGCCATAACCCTCATGTTTCAGTGAGAGATACCTGCATTGTAATAGCCATGACAAATCTGCTGATGGGAACCAAAATAGAAGAGTAGTTGATCTGCATGAGACTGGAAAGGAATTAAAAGTAATTTCAGTGTTTACACATCCATCAGTCCACAAGTTGTCTACTAATGGAGACAAATAGAAGAGGGTGCCCACCCAAGAAGACCCCAAAGGCACAACAGAGATATAACAGAGACATTTTGGCATGAGTTATGGCAAAGGGTTGGGAGAGCCAACCATAGCACAAAGACCACAAGAAAATGTAGCTTGGGGTCATGTCTGATGGATATGTGGCTGAGTTTATACTGCCATGCCTCACCCTCAGTCAATGCCAATGTGGGCCAAAGAAAACTGGAAAACTATCTGGAAAAAAAAAACGACATCACCGGGACTGACAAACATCTCTGTCCATGAGGCTCCTATATGTAAGTCATTGAACAGGCAGGGCGTCCATGTCAGAACACTAAATAGACAGTGTCTGATGGATGGATGGATGGATGGATGGATGGATGGATGGATGGACGGACGGACGGACGGACGGACGGACGGACGGACGGACGGACGGACGGACGGACGGACGGATGGATGTATAGATGGATGGATGGATGGATGGATGGATGGATGGATGGATGGATGGATGGATGGATGGATGGATGGATGGATGGATGGATGGATGGATGGACGGACGGACGTATTGGGTGGAGACAATTGCTGGCATGGGTGTAGATCCCGGGGGGGACGGGGGGGGACATGTCCCCCCCAATTTCTGAAAAACATGAATTGTCCCCCCAATAAAAATACCCTAAATTATTCAAAATTGAACAAATGTATTTTCAGACTTAAAGGTTGAATATGTAGAATATTTCTTAAAAATATATTTCTAAAAAAATAATACATCCACGGTGCGTTTTGAGGTGTACAGATTGAAAGTATTGCTATGCCATACATTTTTTTTTTTTAGTCTGAATTAATATTTTTAAAATTTTTGACGGGCTCCAATCGAGCTGTTTAGGACAAATAGACAAGAAATAAACAAGAAAGGTAAGCACAATAAATGATTCCCTGTGCAGTATTTTTTGGCGAGCCTTTACCAATTTATGGCATGGTATGATTTGCATATTAAAATTTACAAATTAAAAATTAAAATCACGTTGGTGTCCCCCCCAATCCTGACATCGGATCTGCACCCCTGATTGCTGGAATAAGATTTTTATCTATCAAGAAATAGTCGATACGTGAAAATGAACAATGTGCATGGGAAAAGAATATTGTCTTAAAGAGGAATGTAAAAATCCCCAGTAAAGACATTTCAGTAAAGACAGAAATTATGATGTTTGTGTTGTCGGCGTAAGCGTACTGTTTGTCCCCAATAGTGATAAGACCATATTCTATGACATGAAAATTAGATCATTCCAATGGGTTCACTAACTTTCTCTTGCCGGTATAACTTCATTGTTTTAGCTCATTTTCATAAATCACAGTTCTGTATTCATGCACAGGTGGAAATATTTCAATAAAATTCTTTTGAAGAAAATGATACTGTTTGATATTTCACATTAAATCTCAGACAGATGTGGTAAATGACTAACAGATGAAACTTTTAGCATGTGAGCATGAAGCAAAAGCTCATGTTAAGTAAAGGTGCTACAAAAAGTTTTACAACCCCAAATAGTACACCGGCTCCCAGGAGTTGAATTATCATTCATCATATGCTGGGCTGGCAGTGGCAAGTGTTAATAACAATGTGGCTGACATATGGAACAGAGAGCAGAATCATGCCTCATGTGGGCAGAAGCATCATAAAAGCAGCATCCACTAACTGTCCTTCCAGCCTGGCTATTGTCCGCGAGGTTTTATTAGCTCTCTGCTACTCCTGCAGTACTCAGCTTACATCACTCATGGAAATGACTCTGATTAATCAGCTGAGTGCTGGAGTGTGCAGGCTTTGCAGGAGACTGGCTCCCAAAGAGCAAATCCTACAGTAAATCATGCCTGTTCACAGTGAGCTGCACCTTCATCTTCACCCAGGCCTTTTCTACTCATTTCACACTGCAGTTGGCTCCCTCCTCTCTGGCACATGAAAAGCTTTTCCAAGTAGAGATGGGAGAGCAAGGAAAACCCAACACATGTTTCATGCTGACATCTAGTGGAATTCAAAACATGTGACTGTAATAGGCTGAAATTTAACTTTCCCTGCATAGCCTAAAAGTGTGTCCTGAAATAATTTGTTGTGAAGTATAAGTAACTATAGTCGTCCGTAAGAGTTCAGTTTTACCTTACACATGATTATAATGAGCATGATTTTCCTTCCAGGTCAGCTAGTGCTGCACCCTACAGCTCATTGGAGGGCTATATCATTGGACTGTTTCAGAAAGCATCCAGTCATAGACAGTCTGCCATCTGGGGCATGCCGTCAGAGGACTTGAGGACACATACGCAAGCTGAGGGGGGGCGTCTGTAGAAGATGGAGGCATGAAGCAATCCACAGTGAGCTGTCCCAGCTTAAAAAGAACAGCCCCACCAATATATTTGGACCACTCTGATGAGCAACTCAGTTCAAGCCCTCCGTTTCTACTTGTGGGATACTTACAGCCAAATTCTTGAATGTCGAAAGGTGGCTGGATCACAATGAGGGCTGTCAGTCAGAAAACCTGCAAGACACAGACAAAGAGAATACAAACTCAGAGAGGCATGGTCACTTTCGGAGTCACAGAAATATCTGGGTCCTTGGAGCCAGGAAGAGACTGAAGTCTCTAATTCGACTAAAGTTTTGAAAGCATCCATCCATTCATTTTCTATACCCGCTTTATCCTTTGCAGCGTCACGGGGGTCTGCTGGAGTCTATCCCAGCTCATCACAGACGAGAGGCAGGGGTCCACCCTGGACAGGTCGCTAGTCAGTCGCAGGGCCACATACATACACAGAAAACCAGACACACTCACTCTCACACCTACGGGCAATTTAGAATAATCAATTAACCTACTACACATGTTTTTGGACTGTGGGAGGAAGCCGGAGTACCCGGAGGGAACCCACACAAGCACGGGGAGAACATGCGGTAACCCTTTCTTTTACAGTACAGTAATAACCAGGTAATACCATGGTAATTACACTGTAATTACCTAGTAGTACCTTGTATTTACAAGGTAATTACATGGTAACTACCGAGTAATTTACCCAGTAAGTACTAGCTAATTATTTTATATTTTCTTGTACCATGTAATTATGTGTATTTACCATGTAATAACATGGTAAATACCTGGTTGTTTAAACTAAACATTACTAGGTAATTACAAAGACATTAGATGGGAACTATGAGGGAAATTATAGGTATTTACTAGGTTAATATTGGTAACTACCAGTCAATTTACCATGTAATTACTCTGAAATTACATTAATTATTTCTAAGTAAGTACCAGGTAATTACTAAGTATTTTTCTGCAAACTACCAGATCTGCTATTTTTCAGCTGGTGGTGCGTGTAAATGGCAGCAGATTACGTTCAGAATGAATTAAGCACTTCTGTCATTTTACGTTTTATTTTTATGCTCTTATTTTGAAGAGCATCGTTCTTCCTCTGTTACTTCCGTTATTGACGAAGCTTGACTTCCTGTTCCCGTCCGAGCGTAGCAGCATGCTAACACTGCTCCTGAGTTGGTAAAATATGCAAGCAAATGATTAACTTGTCATATTTTGTGTTGAAACTTATGAAAAGTTATTTCATTGTGGTTCGCCCCGTGTTTTTGTTGTTTACATGTCTCAAATCTTTGCTTCTGTGAGGGTCTTTGGAAAAGAAAAATTGAGATTAAGGGTGATGGCCAAATGCAGATAATACTGGGGTCCTTGACATGCCAGTTTGAGATCTAAATATGTTGTTTTATCGTGATTGAATGCACTGTATTTTTTTATTTGTTGCATTGATTGACTGAATGTGCCTATATTTTCAACACTGTGCCTAGTTTTATGTTTTACACTATGCAATACGTTTTACAGTGTACAATATGTTTTTATACAGAACTTTGTATTTTTTTCTTTATCCTTTTGAAGAAAAAAAAAGTATTTGACAGATCACCTGTTTTGGCATAGGCTATTTGTTACAAGGTGGTGGTGGTGTGTGAGGGGGTGTGGTCCAACTTTCTAATTGCGGGGTGAAGGGGAGGTAATTATCAGACGTTTTGCCAATTGTTCAAATCTTTATAATTATAATCTACAATTACCAGGTAATATTATGGAAACAACACACGCTTTCTTTTACAGTCCAGTTTCACTTTAATTAATGGGTAAATATCAGGTAATTATTTCTGTACTTAATGAGGAAGTACCAGGTAATATTATGGAAACAACACACGCTTTCTTTTACAGTCCAGTTTCACTTTAATTACTGAGTAAATGCCAGGTAAAAATGTCTGTACGTATTGGGTAAATACTTAGGAAATAGAATTACTGGGCAAGTAACTACAAGGTAAGTACCTGCCAATTGCCAGGTAAAACATGGTAACTATCAGGTTAATAACAAGGTCAATACAGTCATTTACACCCCTCGGGGGTACATGTACCAATCCATTGATAATACATAAATCAATAATGAATGGGTAAATACCCGGTAGTTATCCATGGAATGTATAGTAAATAGTCTTTGTAATTTCCTAGTAATGTTTAGTTTAAACAACCAGGTATTTACCATGTTATTACATGGTACATACACATAATTACAATAAGTAATGTAATTAAGTAATAAATAATGTACATAAGTACAAGAGAATACGTAATAATTACCTAGTACTTACTGGGTAAATTACCCGGTAGTTACCATAAAATTACCTTGTAAATACAAGGTACTACTAGGTAATTACAGTGCAATTACCATGGTATTACCTGGTTATTACTGTACTGTAAAAGAAAGGGTTACCGAACATGCAAACTCCACACAGAAAGACCCCTGCCTGGCCAGGAAGTCAAACCGGCAACCTTCTTGCTGTGAGGCAACCGTGCTAACCACTAAGCCACTGTGCTGCCTTGTTTTGAAAGCAATTTAACAAATTCAAAAGTGGCTTCTATTTTTTTTTAGCTTCTCTTGAATGATATAGCGGCAGATTATCTGATGTGTAAACACAACTGTGCACTGATGAAGCTTAGCATGACAAAAACATCTTTTGTCAAGGGAGGAATATTGATAACTGTCTCCCGCCTCACATAAGCTTCATCCAAGTTGATGCCTAAATCACTTTTGATCCACAAAGCTGGTGGATGGATAAATTATCACTGATAGCTATTAGTTGCACACCACTGATCCCTGATCGTTAAAATGTAATCCTCACCATCACTGTATTGGCGCTTTGTTTGTTAATCACTGAGTTTAAACCTGAGTCACCACACGCGTTCTTAAAACTACACTGAGTTGGTCCACTTATATTTTTGCCATAATGTTAATTTAATTCAAGAAGTAAATAATCAAATATTAATATTGCAGCATAGCAAGTTACCACACTGAAGAAAAAGTTAGAAAAATAACTGACTGACTAACACAAAGCATATTTTTTCTGAATTTTAAAAGAACAAAATAACTTTTAACAGTAGATTTGAATGTGTGGCGATAAAATTAAATCCCAAATTCCCATGATTAACTTAAGTCAGGAAAATATACCCTAATGCAATTTAGGTAGGTTTCAGAAGTTTTCAAGATGTGCCATCAAATCATATTCTCACACACACATACAAGCTTTTCCTCTATTTTGACTTCTTCTGCTGTATTGATACCGTGCACATATTGGCTGTGTGAGTATTCATAATGGTGCAGAGCAAGATACAGAACTTAGTTGGTATCAGATCTCCTTAACCAGCGCTTGTGCTTTGAGTGGTGAACGACACATACATACATACAGTAGGTATAAAATGTGTAGAAAAACTGTGTATTCACCAAACCAGCCTTGAAACTGCTTTGGTCAAAAAGAGGTATAAATATCAATCCCATAATGTCCAACTATTCCATTCAGGCAAAACAGTTCATTTCATTTACAATTGTGCTCTCAAATGGTTTTGCAGATCTCAGTCAGCTGACCAGAGTATTAGCAACCTTTTACGATGAGTCAAATTTCATGGGTGCTCTCAGACCTGTGAAGATTTATTTTCTGTGTTGCCTAATTTTCTTGCCTTTTAGCAAATCAGCCAGTTTCATGACTCACTAGACTCAAGTGTCTCATTGTGATTGTATCATTAAAGACATCTACAGGGAGAGATAACACAACTTAATTTGTGCTCTGAAGTGAAGAACATTTCACAAGGGTTAAATCTATCAGGAATTTGGGGTGTTAAGGATTTTTCTTTAGCAGCACACTTTTCATCCGTCATTTGGACCCCTTAACTTTATACAGTCCTTAGTAAAAACAATCTGAAGGAAATTGTTTTCTTTTGCTTGTACTGGTGACCTTTTAACGCTATGAGACAGGACTTGACGCATTTCTAGACAACATGATGGCTGTGGATAAATATCAGCACTACACTAGTATCATTTCAAGAATCATTTCATAGCACATACTGGAGTGGGGGAAGGAGCTCTTTCCATTTGCTTTCACCACAAAAATACTTGCAGCCTTCATGTAAACAGTATGAAAGGTCAAGGTGAGAGTTTGCAGCTAGCTGAGGACAAAAGCAACGATTCGACCTTGCTTTATGCTGCAACACACTTGCAAGAAAGCAACTGACATTTTCTTACAAAATGAAACATTTCGAAAGAAAATTTTCAATTGAGTGTAATAAGTATCCCAAACCTTATTGCAAGGCTTTCTATTTGTCGATAATGTACTTTAACCTGCTCTCACAAATAAATGTTACCCCTCAAGGACAAGTACAACCTAGAATAGATCCTAAATTTTGCCCGCTGAGAGAGGCACCAGGCACTAATGCGTATGATACCATCACAATAAAGACAATTGCCTCTTGGTGGGGATAATTGCACACTTCCAGAACTATTAACATCCTCAAGGGACCCAACAATGCAGAGGATAAACAAAGCAATTTCATGACGACATGAAAGCCCCAGTAACTGAACCAACCAGTCACTGGATTTGTTGGGGATCTGCGTCAAAATAAACATGAGTATGGTCCGACTTAACCTCGTAGCTACAGCAGGCTGGAATAACTACTTTGTGAATAGACCACAAACTACCTCTGAAAATACTGCAGGACTCTTCATCTGAATCTTGACATAAAGCAGCTGAGGAGATATATCAAATGATGTCATATGAAGCTAAAAATATTGACTGTGAACAGAGCAAATGATATGATCATTCAGCTTATTGTAGAACTTTGATGTCTGAAAGTTTAAATTAAGCTTAAACTTGGTCTTTAATGGCTTACTAACTACTAATAATAGACATCTGGGGCGCCCTGGAGGAGGTAGAGCACTCGGCTACCACGCAGGAGGCTGCTTGTTTGATTGCTGACCTTGTCGCCCATATGTCGAGGTGTCCTTGGGCAAATCATTAACCCCCCGTGTTGCCTCTGATAGATACACTGGTGTGAGATTGTGTACAGTATGTATGATACCACAAAATAAACAACCCAAAAAACAATGCCTTGACTCATTGGATTAAACTGTGTACATATGTACGGGCCGAGAGAGTGCTTGGGTGTGAATGTCCTTTGAGTGGTCGACGTAACTAGAGAAGCTTGTTCTAATAAGATTTACAATTCAAGTACCTATCTGCTGTAGCTACAATCCAGACAGGCAATCACTCAGATGTACTTGTGTACTTATATCCTATGAAACCATGTCTAAAGGAAAAAAAGGAGGAAAAAGATCAATGGGAAATGTGTTACAAATGTCAAATATTACTTTTTTCCTTTTTTAATCAGCCATCCAATGTTTTACCATTTTCATTTCTTTCTTTCTTCTTTTTTCTTTTGGATGTCAATGCTGGTATTATTGTCTAACAAGTCCTTCCATGACAGCTCATCTCCCTGATTAAACAACTCCACAGTTGGAGCTTTGAAACAAAGCCTTTCCCTAATATTCCACCTGATAAAATCCCACTGTTTTCCAACAACAACAACAAAATCCTATGATTATTCTTAGTCCCCAGCTGAGCTGTTTAATGAAGAGTAGCATGCAGTCCAAACAACTAGAAAAGCAGCACAGCACCAAATTACAGTCTTTCCAGTCTTCACCAAAACAAGCGAGCAGCTTCACAGACGCTACTTGAACTGCTCAGCCCCTGAGGATCCCATGCTTTCTTCCTCTCTTTCTCAGTCCTGAGTTCTTCCTCTCACTGCATCTCTGTCTCCAAGACACATGGCTCTCTGTGACTGTTGTTACCGGGGACTTTTGGGGGCTCTCAGCTGCCAAGGATCTCCGGAGCATGGCATATGAACACTGGAAGATGTGCATGTGTGAGCAAAGAGCTTTCCTCACAGGAGGAGTCTGGCCCAAACTTAATCTCTCTATTGTGAGGATCAAGGGTTAGAGAGAGGAGGAAAAAAAGGGTTGGGGGGGCTTACTGAAATCCCATGGCAGTGCTGCAATGCAGGGGTTTAATATTGAGTCAGAATGTAGGCAAACATATTAAAGAACTTGCCTTTGGCTTACACATATTTTTACACAAACATAAGAATACACAATTGGACAAATGCGTACATGGCTGTACATAGGTCCATCGCATGTGAAATAGTCACATAAATAGAGTTTGAAAAACATGAAAGATCGATTTAGCACTGTGGAATGATGCCATATTGACACACATATTGTTTATTGATGAAGGACGTGAACCAGTTACATATCACTATTTTTGCAAGTATAAGGAAAGCAGGTTGTTGTTGTTGCCTTCCCTTTCAGTCTGTGCACTTATCTAGAGAGCGAGAGGTGAGGAGCATGATGGGTGTTTGCTTACATGACAGATTGCTGACTGTGGGAGTCTTTTACAGTCAGCAGAAACCACCAATTCATGACACTTTTGACGCTTTTGCCTGTTCTGATACAAACAGTAGAGAGAAAAGACAGAAATAACATTGTTCGACAAATATTTTCTCATTGAGAGAATTTAATTTGATGTCAAGTCAAGCTATACTTTAAAAAAAAAGAGACACATATTGCAGGGTGTGATAGATTAAATAACTTGTTGGGATACTGTAAAAGAACTGAAAATTTGTCCACCCTGGCTGTGGTGATTCTTGTAAATGTCATTGCTTAAAAAAGCTGCTCTGTTGTTTGGGGCAAACACTCTGACCTACTCCGTCTCGAGATGTTTTAATTGCTGTATAGTTTATATGTCTTTTCTGCTACAGGGATTAAATGAACGTTTTGTGGCTAGTTACATCTTCAACTGACACAGAACTCCCATTGCTACATACAGTATTTTATTTGGTCTGTGACCAGATACTGACAGGCATGCTTTCCTCATCTGCAATTTTTTTTTTTATGTTGTTGCTCAATTTCTTTCCCTCTACCTGCCAAGTGGCGAGCTAACCAAGCGAGCCACCATCACTGTTCACTGTGACCTGCAGACTCATTAAGGATTTGGACATTGCAAAGTGAGTTTTAGATGAATAAATCAAGTTTGATCACGTCTATAAGCAGAAACTGATGTGCAATTTCAACTATGCAAAATAATGAATCACACACTGTGAGTTATTAAGATTAAAATACCACAGTAATCTTTGTGAGATGTTATATGATCTAATGTGGGAGGTAATTTAGTTAAGTTATACACCAGGCAAAGACACGTTACATTACAGGCCTGAGTTAGCATGTTAAATCAGTTGCCAGGCTAACATTTAAAAAGCTTTACAAAGCTTTAAAATTTCCCTTGGACAGATGAAACAGAAAAGACGATGTTTGGTTCACATTTGGTGAAAAACAAACACATCATATCAATACAAAGACCTCATATCACCTATCAATCTGGGCTTGGGCTTGTTGTCCAGCCACCTGACTGGCGGAATATTGCAGCTGTTTACGCTGAACTCCTCTCTATAGGAGAGTATACAACTTGAGGCCAAAGAAAATGGGGTCATGCAATAGAAAGATGATCCTAAATGTATGAGTAAGACTACAACTGAATAACTGGGGAAAAAGAGAATAAATGTGTAGCAATGGTCCGGTCAAAATTTGACATCAACCCATTTGGAACGTTGCGGCAGGACCTTCGGAGAGTTGTGCATAAATGGATGCTTGAAACCCTCAACGCACTGCAGTAACATGGTAGAGTGGCACAAAATTCCCCCCACAACAATCTGACAACCTGATAATGTCCTTGAAAAAACAAGTGCTTGAAGCTACAGTATCCCTGTAAGGGATGGTTTTGTAAACTACTGAACGATGTGCTTCGTCTTTCGCACTAACTCTAGATTTTGGCTTCGAATGTGTTAAATAAATAATGACACTGTGCAATATGTCATGTTTTGTTCCTCAGCTAGAGTTATGTTTGTCACTCTGAAACCTAGCCAGATATTTTTTGTTTCTATGTGCTGATGCCAGGGGGCTACATCTAGCTTGCTAAACTGGCACCAATGTGGAAGTGGCAGTATCTGCGGTCCCTGTGGCAATGTGAACTAATTTGCAACAGAAATAAATAAATTTACAGCTGACTGGTAAAAAAAAAAAAAAAAAATAACTCCATTTCACATCCATGACCAATGAAGGGCAGTTTAATATGACATACCTTATCAGGTAAAATTATATAGAGACACATTTATACATAATTAAGGTTTTTTTGTTTGTCTGTTCTTTTATTTCATCACTTTAGCTACTTAAATAGAGGAACGTATAATCACTCTTATTTTTAAGATATTATACTTTGTTCAGTGCTATTAATTGTTCTCAGAGACCTGCGAGGACACAGGTGGCTCCAGCAGAGCCCCACTAGCGGTCTTTGGCTGGGGGCCAACTGCAAAGGATTCTTCGTTCCACCCAGTGGTACATTTTTGGATTAACTGGGGTTTGGAAAATCCTGCCAAGATGACATCCCATAAAGTCTGAAAAATCATCCTCAAAACTATCTTTCTGCAACCTCTTATCTGCGTGATATCGAAGAAGGTTTGTGCAGTTCCTTTAGTCGGTGCCTGATAAGCAGAACTTCAGACAAGAAAGAGGGTGCGCGTTCTTTTTCACACGCCTGTAGGTGAGGCTCCTACACCGACACTGTAAAAGAATACAATAATCACAAAGCCTCGGTGGTTGAACACCGTTCTGCAGAAATATGGCTCCCATACTTTAAAATAACTGGCTAGCAGAGATTACATTTGACTTAGAATAAATCAAACAACATTTGATGTAAATCTGTGTTTAATGTAAAATGGCTGCATCCAATCAGTTTCAGCATCCTGCCTGGCATCAGTTAAAAATAAATTGCTCGCTCAGTCACATCACAGAGCATAAACATCAACAAGAAAGATCTTTTTCTAACATGTTTTTTTTTCAGTCCTCACAGCTTTTCAGAAAACAATCATCTTAGTTCACTTGTTCGAAGTAACTACCATTTTTCTCAAACACATTGTCCATAAATCCTGACGGAGGGTGCCGACTTTCCCCCAGCTACCAGCTTCACTGGGAGACCTGTGTTTATGTGCTGAAATTGGGTAATTCATCATCCAATCCCAGAGAAATGGTCAACAGCAGGGACAAAATGGCACACAATTCCAGATTAATGGCTTCCCTTTTTTGCCTGCCCAGGGGATGAAACATAACACCACAAACTGCACTAGATAATAAGAAATTAAATATTATTTTAGAAAAGATGACAACTGTCGATACAGTTTGTACTTTACAACACACATATCAATTTTGCATGATTAGCTGACAGATTTAACTATACAGCATTATGAGTTTATGATGATGATTTATGATTTAATGTAGATTATTTATTGACCACTATTGACTGTTAATCTGTGAACAAAAAGACCACCTAGACCTCAATGTCTTTTCTTTCAGAGCACAGTTTGATGGTGAAAAAACAAGTAGCTCCCCAGGGGACCAACAAACTCCTATAAATGTCAAAGACAGTTTTTTAATGTGTTCTGCAAACAGCTATATCTTTCTGGAGAGTGCCCTTCAACATAATAAAACATATTACCTACCAAGGTCTATCTGTCACTGGGGCAACAATCTATCCCAAGAGTGTTCAGCGAGTGCAGCATTTCGACTAAAATTCCAGAGTTTGTCTCTCATAAACATGTCTGATGTTCTGATTGCATTTAACAATTTGTGAGTGTGAGATGACAATGGAGCACAGTCTTGTTAATAAACCACAAAAGCCGCAGATAAAAGCCCCCCAGAAAAGGGCGGATGGAATGCAGTCAAAGGTATTGTAGGACAAACGATAGACAAGCCACCAGTGGCCGCTCATGGGTATCCTTCACCTTCACGCCAGCAGTGAACTTCATTATCAGTCAGGCCCAAACTTGGAAACCGCAGTGCCATTACTCAAACAAAGATTGAGTCTGACAGCTAACCCCTCATGGTGATTTCCTTGCACCGCACAAAAGATTACTTTTGTTGCTGCATAATCATGTTGGTATACTCAAAAATCAGTGTCTCTGCACTGTTAAAGCCCATGGCACCATGCAGAAAAGCCCTTTTAACACTTTCAACACATACTAGGGTTTCTTTGAGGACAATTTAATAAGGTGAGTTCAGAGTCTTAAATGAGAACTTAAACAAACAGCTGTTAATTCATCTGTCACCTAAATGCACAGTCAAAGACTCCCCTCCTGACACTTGACTTAAACAGAGTTCACACTCAGATGAGCAACAGCTGTCTTTAGCAGGCTTACTGCAAGTTCTGCTCGCTACCATGAAGATTTGTCATTTAAATCCCGAACGTATATTAACTTCACAGCTCCTTCATGACAGAAACAGATTACTGCCGTTTTAACAGTTCAGTGCACGCTTGCTCTTCTCTGACAGTTTATTCGTCTGTAAGAGAAAAGTGTTATTCACTTTTCAAATCTAATGGTGTTACTTTTCACCACACTTCTCCTGTATAAAAAAAAGTGTCTCCTGATGAGTGATGAACAGATTTGACCCAATAACATTGCAATATTTAACTGAGATCATCTGTAAAGTAGACAGAGAGTCTATTTCAATTAAGTCCTCATTAAAAACTAAATTAGACACTGACCTTTGAAACACAGTTGCACAGGGAAGATGAGAGAAAGGTAGATATGTCCTTCTAAAACCTCTCACTCTAATTAAAATGGAAATGCAGCGCTACGTTTCACAGGTTTCTTGTGTTTCATTAAATTAAAAATTAAAAAAAATCCCACAAACATCAAATGAGTCTTCATAAAGTCAGTTTTAGTATAATTTTCTAAAATTAAGTTTCTGTAGTCATCAGCTGTGTGTTACAAAATATCTACTGGCTGTGTAATTAATCAGTTTCTATTTCGAATTTAATTTTGGTTTCCATCACGTGAAAATGAGACAGAGATAGAATAAGCAAGAGGATCGTTTTGAAGCAGAATACGGAACGCATTCTGCTTCAAAATTATCCTCTCATTCTTTATGCTCTCATTTTTTTCCTTACAGAGGTTTTTTGAGTGTCTCCCTACTGGTTCAAACTAATTATAATGAAAATGTATACACAATGTGTTTTGTCTTTCAAATCTGCAAGCTACATGTGTTGAGAATTTAATAGATGTCTAATGTGAATCATATCCAGAGAGAGTCTTCTCTGTGGAACAATGTGAGTCAGTTTAATTATTTACAAATATCTGTAGCCATTAATGTACTGTGGTGGATATTTATGAGCTGGAGTTGATGCTTTCATTTATGAATGCGGTCATATTTCTGAACAAGAGCTGCACAGATGGAAAGAAAGCTGAATTTTTGGGACTGAAACGAAGATAAAAGCTTGTATATTGGGATGTCCCTGCAGGTAGGCAGTAGTGTATTATCACCTGCCCTCACATAGCCTTGTAATCTGAGAATGGCATCAACAATCAATGGTAAGAGGGAAAGAGAAGAAAAGCCAAATCAATGGCTGTTAGAAACAGTGTGGTAATTGCACACTTATCAGCCCCGAGCAGAAAACTGAACTGGGAGAAGTCTGAATTGGTTGACCAATAGATAAAACTTAAGTTTCAGGTTCATACTCTTCATAGCGTTTTTACCACTTTCTATTTCCATCTGATCTGTTCTAGATCTAATCTCAGGCTGGAAGTGACATTTAAATATTGTGATCAACAGTTATTTTCCAAAATCTCACTGTGTAAATCATTGCAGAAATTCAGTATGACATGAGTGCTTAATGGAATAAGAAATGTAAATGATCTTTACTGTAACTAACAAATAAAACAATACTAAATGTACCAACTTAGTTGTCAGGATCCACATTGGCACTGCTTAAAAGTCGGGTTGCGGAGGCAGTAGCCTAAGCAGGGAAGCCCAGAATTCCCTCCTCCCTGCCACTTAGTCCAGCTCATCTGGGGGTATTTCAAGGCATTCCCAGGGCAGCCAAGAGACATGTTCCCTCCCCGTGGGACGTGCCCGGAAGACCTCACTAAGGAGGCATTCAAGAGGCATCCTCACTAGACGCCCCGGCCATGTCATCTGGCTCCTCTCGATGCAGAGGAGCAGTGGATAACCAAAAGCTTCTCACCCGATCCCTAAGGGAAAGCTATTCCTCCATGCTGAAGAAAATAATTTCCACCACTTGTATCCGCGATCTCATTCTTTCGGTTACTACCCACAGGTCATAACTCTAGCTGAGGATCGGGAACATAGACCGCATGGTAAATCGAATGTCAACTTTTGGCTCAGCTCCTTCTTCACCACAACAGACCTTTAAACAGTCTGCATTACTACGGATGTCGTATCAATTTCCATATCAATATCCCACTCCATTCTTATCTGACAGATGAACAAGACTTCAGGATACTTGAACTTCACCACTTGAGGTAGAACCTGATCTCGGAACTGGAGAGGGTACTCCACCCATTTTCGACTGAGGAACATGGTCTCAGATTCAGAGTTGCCGATTCCCATCCCAGCTGCAAACATATCCAATAACAGTTGCAGGTGAATGAAGTTAACAGAACTATATAATCTGCAAAAAGCAGAGACCCAATGCTGAGGTCACCAAACCAGACCCTCTTCACCCCTGGCTGCACCTAGAAAATATGTCAATGAAAGTAATGAACAGAGTTGTTGACAAAAGGCAGCCCTAGCAGAATCCAACTGTCACAGGAAACAAGTCCAACGAGTCCGACAACTGACAATGCAGACCAAGCTCTGACACCAAATGTATAGGGACTACACAGCCCATATAAGAGATTCTGGCATCCCATACTCCTGGAGAACCCCGCCACATGAATCCTCTAGGGACGTGGTCAAAGGCCTTCTCCAAGTCTATAAAGCACATGTAGACTGGTTGGGCAAACTTCTATGCCCCCTTCAGGGCCCTACTGAGGGTGAAGAGCTGGTCCACCGTTCCACAGCCAGGCCAAAAACCACACTGCTTCTCTTGAATCCAAGGTTCCGCTATCTGACAGATCTTCCAGTACCCCCTGAATAGACATTACCAGGTAGGCTAAAGCCTGAATTATGGTTCTGCGTTAAACCAACGCAGAGCATATGCCGTTGCCGTGATGCCATCGTGAACCCTTCGGACTTCTCTATCATTCCATTTCGCCGCGGTGCAATACCCCCCGCGGGCGCTAGTTGATACTTTGTTTAGTTTCCGGCTTTTCCAGTCACAGTGAATCGAAGAGATAAGGACAACTATTGTGCAAAAAACAAAAACAAAAAAAATCACACTCACACGAAGAAAAGAGTGCTGAAAGTTCACTACTGCTTCACGAACCAGAACCGGAAAAGCGTTGCTACCAAGCAAACCAATCACAGCCCTCTCGGTCTGCCTTGGGTCCGCGTCGCCTCGACGTGTAGTTACAATTTTTGGGAGGAGCACATCTGCGTCGATTTAACGCTGAACCATAATTCAGGCTTAAGGAGTGTGATCCCTCTGTAGTTGGAGCACACCCTCCTTCCCCCCCTTCTTAGAGAGAGGGATCACCACCCCAGTCTGCCAGTCCAGAGGCACTATCCTCGATGTTTATGCGATGTTGCACAAGTGTGTCAACCAAGAAAGCCCCACAACATCAAGAGCCTTAACACTAGCATCCTTGAAGGTTTAATTCCTGCAGAAGTGCCCACGCTCATCCCCCTTCCTGGACAAAAATGTTTATGTGGCAATGCATTGACCACATATGCATAACAATGCATTCAAGGTGCAGTTGGACACAGGGGGGTGGTGCTGTTCTGATTACATGGGAATTGCAGGCAGACCCTTAAGCAGCATTTCCATTAAACTTTTGAGCAAAAGAAAGATCTAAACTGTGAATATACAATAAAAGTAGTGCAGTAGGGGTCAGTGTTTCCACTAAACGGTGTATCTTGTCCTGCAACACTTCAAAAGAACAAAAAATAAAATCTCAACTTTGGAGAAGATTGCGATTGCCGTTTTTGCAATATTTGGGAGTTTTTCCTTTAGAGCTATTTCCATTAGAGGATTTTTCCCCTCTTAATAATTGGGTTTGGCGCAACTCAGGGGTAATGGTAAAGGATGCGCCTGAAGTAATAAAAGAGACAATGTCCCCTGTCTGTTAGCAGTCTATGATAGACAATCTTTGCTTCGCTGACAAATGGTAATGGTAAATGGGTTACACTTATATAGCCCTTTCCAGCTGTACTCCTACAGCCCCAAAGTGCTTTACACTGTAGACATTCACACACACACACACACACACATTCACACACTGGTTGTTGGCGGAGCTGCCTGACAACCGGGAGCAACTGGGGATTCAGTGTCTTGCTCCTGTATCTTGCCCTTTGGTGGACACAGGAGGAACTAGGGCTCGAACCACTGAGCCACCTACCCCCAAGGACCCCTGTGCAGAAAGTCTGAAAACTGACCAATCTGGGATACCTGGAGATGTTTCACAGCTGCATTGCAAGTTTCAACCCAGGACAACATGTAACAATGGACAAACAGCTTTTCCCATTGATGGTCTATTGCCCTTTCACAACCAAGCTGGACAAGTTCGGTATCAGGTTCTGGATGGCGATGGATTTGGAGACCAAATATGTCTACAATGCGATCCCTTACTTGAGAAAGGACCCTACTCGTCTGACGGCTGAAAGGCTGTCAGAGAATGTTGGTATGATGGTCATGGAGCCGTTTCTCGATGCGGGCCGTACTGTGAAAATGGACAACTTCTTCACTTCACTCGCACTGGCAAACAGACTGGTTCGGCATGATACCATTCTTCTCCATAAACAAAGTTTGACGAGAACTTCCACCTCCAGCAAAGGACACAGCAGCGCAGGAACTATTGTCCATCATTGGCAGTGTTCAGAAGTGGCAGTGTCTTGCTGACAGTGGACGTGGCTAAGAAACTGAAATATGTCTGTGTTCTATGTTCCATGCAGAGAAAAGTGGAGATTGGGGATGAACAAATGCAACCTATAACCACCTGAAGGTATATGAATTTATATTTATATAATGGTGCATAATTTCTGAGATGTACTGTACTGTACAATATCTGGTACTGACTATTACATGTATTTATCTCTCTCTCCCTGTATTTATGTTTTTACAACGCAGTGTTTATGTGTTGGACCAAAGGGGTATAACATACTCCTGGAACCCTGGCACCCAGCAACACAATGGTGGCCAGTTGCTGTTTTCTTTAATATGCTGGACCTGGCGGCGGTGAATGCCAAAGTGTTGTACAAGGCGTGCATAGGGTCCACAGATAAGCAAAGAGTGTTCTTGTGTTATTGTGTGCCCAGGAACTCTGTTTATGCTTCATTCAGAATAAGGCAATAGAGAAGTGGTCCCCAGACCACCAGCTCCCCCTGGCAAGACAACCCAGTGCCAGGTGCTTGAGAGCTATAACAAGAATCACAGCAAATATCACTGTGTAAGATGTCAGCGGTATGCCTGTGCCAAACGTATAATTAAATGTAACTGTATGTGTAAACTGTGCAAATAAAATGGACTGACCCACAGGCAAAACAGAATTATTTGATGTCCTGTGATTTTTCTGCATCAATAAAATGTACAACAAAACTATTCAATGCAGTGTTACACACATCAGTGGTCATCTACTGATTGAACTAATCAACTAATCAGTGAGTTTATTTTAAAATGTGCTTTGTGCCATTTTGGCCAATTTAACAAAGAATTTTCAATAACTGCATCATGCCACCAAATTCACTCATGACCCCATAAAAAAGAATGACTTTGTACATGGGAAGCAGCATTAGGGCAGAGAAGCAGAGCAGGCTGATGAGGGAACAGATGCACCAGAAATTAAAATTAGAACATTTCATCAAACTTTTGGGATCAATAAGTTGTATGCAAAATGTTAATATGCTTTTGTACAATGTTGGCGACCTCACTCCGAACTCCGTGCTGTGTCTCTCGTCAGAACAGCACCGTCAGTGGAGGACAGCACGGTATGACTTAGCACAAATACACTGTACAAAAATATATTTCATAGTGTCATCAGCGAGAAACCAGCAGCGGAAATTTCCAGCACATACAGTAGACTGGCGAACAGGTGATCTGCCTGATGTAAAGTTGAGCAGCTGTCTGTGGCGATTACACTATGCGCCTAAGGAAAAAAGACTTGAAGCGCAAACCAGAGGTCCAGATATGACACATCTCGGAGTCAGTGTGGAGTTGATAGCATTAGCACCAGCAAACTGCACCTGGTTATGTGAACTGTGCAATTGATACAGACTGCCTAACATACAAAAAAGCTTGTAAAAAAAAAAATCAGATGAATACACGTACTGTACAAAATTAAAGCAGGGTATGGACAACTCCTTCGATATGCATCTCAAACGTAGCACATACATGTGTTATCCCACTTTATATTCATGTCACCTGAGAGTTGAAACGATTTAGTTTGCTCTGTTATCTTAACCAGAGAAAACCAAAGAGTTTCAGCTGATGAGGCTGGACTGTGGAATGTGCTAATGCGATTGCTGTATTTGCTTGAAGACAAGCAGGCATAGAGATCTGCAAAGATTTTTGTGGCCATTAGTGATCCTAGGGAGACTTTTTTTAAAGAAAATTCTCGTACGGTTTAGGGATGCTAGTTTTAATCCACTCCTGTTGCCTTGGCACCAAGGAGCTTCTCAACCACTCCAGAGCCCCAGAGATAGGTGAGTTCACCTCCAAGTTTACAGGCTCTACTTTCGTGTAGGAAAGCATGTCGGTGGAATTGAGAAGGTCATCAAAATATTCTCTCCAATCACTCACAAAGTCACAAGTTGAGATAAGCAGCGCCACATCCCCACCATACACAGTGTTGGTGGTGCACCACTTTCATAATGGCCTGGACATATATAAAATAAAATAAAATAAAAATAAATAAAATAAAAACAAAAACAACTGATCTGAGTCTGGTCTGACTAATCATAAAGTAACCTTAACAGAGGAACTTGTTTCACACAGAGAAATCTCCAGAAATGGTTCCGCATCTGAAGCATTATACATTTCTGGTAGTAAGCTGTAAGGAAAACACTTGACATAGCAGGAAAATATTAGCACAGCTTGCTTTATACTATTTCCATTTGCAGCCTCCAAAGAGAGCCACATTTCTTCAAATGGATCTATTAAATGAACTCGTGAAATTATCTCAGCTGGGTGTTACACTGCCAACGAGCGATGCAACATAGTTTTGGGTTGTAAAATGTCTCATATGGAATAACAAACAATAATTGCAGCACCCAATGACGCAGTTATTCCAAGCAGGAAAGAAAAAAAAAGAGTGCTGCAAGGTATTTGTTCTTGCTGACATTCAAAATCTACCATGTCATTGGTTATGTAATGCAGTTAGATGTGATGCACTTACAATACCAGCCAGTTCTTTCTCAACAAATTAAAGTTTGTCTTTATCTGCCTCTTTATCGCCACATAACAGCAGCTACATTTAGAAGAAGCCACAGAATTAAAGCGCTGTATTATAAAATTAACTATTATTTCCACCCCTCATTACAACCCAGCAGATGTGAGCTCAACCAGTGCTCTATTATTTGAAAAGCGGACAGCCTTGGAGAAGCACATGGCACTCACAAAATCTCTGCACTCAAATGGCAATATGTGAAATCTTTCACAGCCAACTGACAGTTTTCTATCAATTATTCAGAGGGAAAAAGGCTCACAAAAAGTACTGCACCCCTGACTATGAGATGGTAAATCACTGTATAGCACACCATCTGCTGCATGTCAAAGCTATCGGTTTCTGTGTGCAGACGAGTACAGTGCAACATTGATCCTGTAGTCTGTGTTCATTTCAGCTGCCAATGACAGATTTATTACTGCAGGTAAAATACGTGAAAAAAATATGCTGTGCTGTTTGTCACACCTATGTTTCATTTTTAAAAGCACCAAGCAAAAGGAATGTTTGACTACAATGGAAAAGACAGGAGGAGGAAAAACCTTTTTTGGCTGAGGGAGAGAGACACACACACACACACACGAATATATATATATATATATATATATATATATATATATATATATATATATATATATATATATATATATATATATATATATATATATATATATATATATGACCTCCTAAAGAGACAAAATGCTCCATTTTCAGTCACCGGCCATGTAAAATCTTCCCTCCCAAGGCCAGTGACTCTGTCCTCTCACATCTGTTACACTGATAAAGGTATATGCCCGTTCTGGGTAGATGAAGGGTATATTTCTTCACAACAATATGGTTTTTCTTTTTTGGAAATTTATTTCACTCAAACTATCTTTAAAACACTATGTCAAATCAGTAAGTTATCATTTTAGATTAGGTTCAAATATAACAGAATTTTTTACAGCATGGTTTTTTTGGGTCCCTCTAACACACTAACACAGAGAGTTATTCTGTCAAATGCGTATAAACACTTTTCATGCTCTGTTGAGAAAATTGATGTATAGATTCATTTGTCGACTGAATGACACAAAACTCTGTTTTAATGCTGTTGACCAATCCTGGACTGAGTGCTGTGAGATATCAATCAGCAATGTGGAAACACTGGCATGACTGTCTTTTTTTAAATTTGTATGTGTGTTTGTCTTTTTTAAATGGACCCTGAGTCTATTAATAAAGTATATCTACATCTATCTACATCTATCTATCTACATGTATGTTGTCAAAAGATTGTCATTTGTCTACCAAACAATCTTTGCCATTACCTAAACTGAAATGAAGGAAACTGAAGATCATAATGTTGATGATTGGGACATTACAGTTTTAGTCACCTTTTTTCTACCTTAAAAGGATATGTGATGCAGATTTTTAGTGAGATTGGTGAGGGGAAGAAAGTTCTTGCTTATCTAATAGAGCTTGTTATGCAGTCCCTCAGACTAGCATCCGTCTGAAAACATCACCATCAGCTACTGTCTCTTTAAGACCTCTGGATGCCCCTTTATTTTGATTGACTGGTTTTGGTAGAGAATTTGGCTCGTGCTCTAAAGTGTGGACAGGACAATGAAAGTCAACTGCAAACATATGAAGTAATATGACTTGTTGTTCTTATTATTTATTTACAGATTGTACATATTTAAATCTAAAACAAGTGAAAAAATGATCTATGTACTGTAAATATGTCACTACACTGCAAAAATGTATTTCCAAGGAAGTTGAAAAACAATAACAACATGTTTCAAGAAAATTAGAAAACTATCTTAGACTATGTTGATAGTTTTAAGAAATCTGGTCAAGAAAACGTTTCTTGCCCCACTGGCAGAGATATTTTGCCTGAATGATTTGACTAGATTTCGGAATATCAGGTTTATTTCCAGAGGGACTCTTTTTGCAGTGTATATAATCCCATTATTGTTGACTTAGTCTTTCAGGGACAAGTCTTAAATAAAATACATTGTGAGTACCTGTGTGCTCCCATGGGAAATGATTATAGTGGAAAACATTCATTGATAATTGGTAATGAGGGTAATGCAGCTCGTAAACCCTTATTCTGCAGTTACTGTACCAAAACCAGAGCTTCGACAGCTCCCTTTTCTGTGACTAATGTGTGCGTTTGAGTACTTTCACACTTCTGAAGAAGGCACTTTGGTGATGATTTCACATTTATTTAAGAACACAAGTTTGACTGAAGACATGCCTGATGAGTCAGGGGAAGGGTAAAAGTAGAGGAAAACTACTGAACCCACTAAAGAGGCCTCAGTAGGAATACATTAACATATATTTATTTCACCATTTGAACCATCACCAAAGTAGAATTATATATAATAAGACAAAGAGTAAGGAGAATCGGGGCATACAGTAATTTAATTAATAATTTGTGCCTGATGTGAAATTTAAATGCCGTGTTAAGAAATTCTTGGAACGATGCGTATAGTATGAAATGTATGAACGTACAAATAACTGGAAGCTGAAAAAGCCACAACGTTATGAAGCTGAGATGTCACAAATTCTGATTGCAGAGTCAGAGGCATGAACTCAGTTTTTATGTGTGCTGATAAAAAGTTTGTAAAAGATGGATTCCTATGAATGAATGAATGAATGAATTGTTTATTTCGGTTACATTATTTAATTTGCAATTCAAACTGTGTGTGTGTGTGTGTAAATGACAAAACACTTTCATACAAGTTTACACTCATCAGTTTCACACAAAAAATAATAATAAACTCTGTAACCGAAAAAGGAATATGGTGAAGCCAAAGCTTATATTTGCCTACCCTGTACTTTCCAACAGAAAACCCAGATTATCTGCAATATGAAAAGAAACAAAAAGAGAAATTTCCCTTTAAATTGTTCTGCTTAACCAAATTATACTCCAATCATTTAGCATTGTAATCCTTAATTATTTTACTTTTCAATATTTTTTTAAAATTCAACAGAGATTTACACAGTTTCACTTCATCACTAAGTTAATTTGACTCCCAAAAATGAAACACATTTATATTTACATCTATTGTGTCATATGATGAAGACTATTTGAGTGGAGGGTGAATACTTGGAAAACTGTCTTATTATGAACTTGTTTCAAATGTGTGTCAGGTCTGACAGCATTATATTGTCCAAATCTCAACTTTTTATACAACTACTGCCTTCCTCCCCGCACTTAGTTATCAGCTTACCTACATATAACTATGCATCATTATAAAAAAGCATAGCTGGCCAGGTGTAATGTCTTCCAATATAGATATTAATGTCTGATATGTGCAAAGGATTTAAAGAGAGATGGTTTCAAACAGTGCATACCCTTAGCTCTTCATGCCGCTCTTATCTGTGAGTGTTTAGGAGTGCTGAAATGAGGTGTGAATTTTTAATTATTGTAGGTTTATACTTTATAAAAGGCTCTGTTTTGCATTTATGAAATGCTCCAACATTTTGTCTCAAAAATCCCACAAGGACTGACAGCTTAGCTGGTGTAAATTGTTTCAAATGTGCACAAATTCATAATGCAGAGTTTAACTTCTGTTCCAGCTTGACTTTCCAATTTAGATTGCTTTCTTCCATTTGCAATATGAAAATGGTGAGGCTGCAAAAATGAATGGAACGTTGTACAGAGATTTCCAGACTTTTCAGCCACGTGTCGGGAACTAGATAAGGAGAAAATGTCAGTCTTGGTATTTGTATGAATTACTCTGTAATTCACAGTTTCACTGTGCCTTCAGATTGAGAGCGGCTCGTCACTGGAGGTTCATTCCTTGCTGACAGGCACCAGGGAGACCCAGCCAAACACCGGGTTAGACAGCAAGCATGTCAGCTGAGATACAACCAAGCTGAGAAGTTGTGCCGTTTCTACTTCCAGCAAACAGATTTCCACAGTTTATTGTTTTCCAAGGGATTTCATTTCATTTCGCAAATAACAGCTCGGTGCAGATAAAGACAAGTGGTTGATAGTTACAGGGTTAGAGTCTCCCCTACAACTGTAATGTGCTAGAATACAGTAAATGATGCCAGCAAGTCCAACTTTGCACTTTAAGCTTTTATTATATTTTTTCTACTTTGTCACTCCAACTGATTGCAGTTATAGTATCTGTAGGAATGCTGGTATTACCCATCAACATTTTAGATAGATAGATAGATAGATAGATAGATAGATAGATAGATAGATAGATAGATAGATAGATAGATAGATAGATAGATAGATAGATAGATAGATAGATAGATAGATAAATAGATAGATAGATAGATAGATAGATAGATAGATAGATAGATAGATAGATAGATAGATAGATAGATAGATAGATAGATAGATAGATAGATAGATAGATAGATAGATAGATAGATAGATAGATAGATAGATAGATAGATAGATAGATAGATAGATAGATATATTTTTTTCTTTTTTAAAGGAAGCCTTGGATTGAAACACATTTAAAGGAGCATGAGGCTCCTTTTAAGAAATGAGACTCTCTAGCGCCACCCTTCTCCACGACGGCCGTTGGGGGTACTGCAGCCAACAGTGAAGCCGGTGTGGGTACCAGATTGTATCGGCTGCAATATTTTCCCCGGAAGTGTATATTTTTTCCCTGTGATGGTATTTTAGTCAGAAGCAGCAGATCATAGTGGAGGTAAAAGGGAGAAGAAACATATACAAGGAATTATCAGAATTATCAGTGATCTTACTGACATAGGCTAAAAAAAATATTAGAGTTAAAATATTTATTAGGGACTATTTTCATTAGACAATTGGAGATTCATCAGTGAGCTGAGAACAATAATAGCCTACTATATACAGTATAGGGTAAACAATCTTTTGCTTGCTGCATAGCAGTAAGCAGTTAAATATTTTGATCTTAATAGACATTTTAAATTATCGATTTGCTTTATTACATTTATTAATCATCAGTTTTCACAAGACGGAACGTCATCAAAAACGTCATCACGTACGGTCAAAAGCCAATCACAAGACGAAACGTCATCACGTACGGGGAGCCGGTAAAAAAAAGCAGGTGGGAAAAAAAAGCACCGACACCGGCACGGGAGAACGGGGAGAACGCACATGCAGCATCATGTGACGTCACATCCGCAGCCCAGCGCGGGAAATTCGGGACCGAATTGCAGCACATTTTGCAGCACACAGCCTGTTCAAGGCAAAGGAGAGATACACTAGAGGACTCATTCTTTTTGGTTTGGAACGCTTCATCTGACATTATTACTAGAAAACTTAAAATGTATACGGATTTTTTTCATAAATCTTGACACAATCCGGGCTCAAGCTCCTTTAACAGGCTAACTGTAACAAATGTTTCTCACATCGAGAGCTTGATTTCAGAATTATACAAAGAGAAAAACTGTATATAAAAAAGTAAGTAAAAGATGAAACAAAACTGGATTTCAAGTTTATTCAAGCTGCTGGTGCCGTGTATGTTTTGTGTCTAGTGTGTAGTTGCTAAAAATCAAGCATGACAAACCGCTGCTTTTAACTTACTGAGGAACAGAAGCAAAGAGAGAAACAGCTATTTTTATCAACTCAGTGGATGAGGAAACAGAAACATGCAAGTCATTTTGTTGTTGACTGATTTTTTTTAAAAATGCAGAGGAAAAACGAGATGCTGGAACAGTCATAACTCACTCAAGTTTTGAATTAGAGCACAGCACCCTGGGGCGCACAGCAGGATACAAGGCCACCACGGTGGCCTCTTGATGTTTCCTTTTTGTTTACCTATTTTTCCTCCTGAGCTGTCAGACATTATATATCCACTCTCATGCACGCTTTTGGCGATTAACACAGCTATGCTAGGCCACAAAAAGACCCACAGTGGCGAAGACATTTCTGCAATGTAGATCTTTGTACACTGAGGAATTTGATTTTCAGTAACAATGAAGGAAAACTCTCTAGATGAGAGATGGCGATAATGATGCTGTGAGAGGGTTTATACAGTTGTGAAAAAGGATGGAGGTAATTATTTTGATCAATATTGTACAATGAATTTTGTGTGCTTCTTGCGAAGCCCAATTATGACCAGCCTTATCAGGAGAGGCAATACGTTTTGTCACCCTCCATCACAATTGTGGAGGCACCAACCAATTTGTGGTCAAGTCAATAATGTCATTGGGGAGATCAAATCTGCAAGATTTCTACAACTTGGCTGAGTCACACAGGCAGGAAGCAAAATCACTCTCAGACTTCATACTTCACTGAAGAGATGTTAGATTATACACCAATTACTTTTTGTTTGACTCTGACACCTCTGTGAAATGCTGTCTGACTCGAAGCGCGTTAGCTGCATACAAATGAGCGCCGATGATCTCGCTCTGGAGAACGGCAACAGCACCGTGACCTGGGCAAAGAGTGGGCTTAAACTGCAGTTCAACACTCATTGGACCACCTTCAAACTTCACCAAGCTCCATAAATGACCCGCCACTCACACAATCACACAACCTGAACTGATATGGGAAATCACAGATTCAAATTATAGTGCCACAAAGGAGGTCCATGTCTTCGAAGCAGGCAACGTTTTCCATGTACCCGTATTTTCCGCATTATAAGGCGCACCTTCAATGAATGACGTATTTAAAAAATGGTTCCATATATAAGGCGCACCACATTATAAGGCACACTAAATATATGGTAAAATACCGTACTATAGTGGCTGGGGTTGAGTTACGTATCTACCTGATGGAGCTGCGCTACAGGAAATGCTACAAAATCCTACAGCAAATGCAAAAAAAAAAAGAAGAAAGAAAGAAGAAAGGTACCATATGTCAAGCTTTATTAACAAAATAAAAACCAGCATTGCTCCGTCTCGTCAAAGTCGCCATTATGCGAGTCAGCATCGCTGCTGTTGTCTGGAACGTCTGTGACGATTCCTGACGATTTTAGCGCTATTACTTCGGCGACACCAACTACATTACCCACAATCCCCCTGACTACAGTAACAGAAATTACCATAATGATCATATATAAGGCGCACTGCCGGTTTTTGAGAAAATTAAAGGCTTTTAGGTGTGCCTTATAGTGCGGAAAATACGGTAATTCCAGTTAGTTTCTGATTTTGACACATTGAAGATCAACTGAGACTAAATCCCAAAGATTCAAAGAGTAAGGTATGCTCTACAAGAAGCAAAATGCATTCTTATTTATCATGTCCATGTCTCTTACCGCAATGCAATGCCAAATTTGAACTTGTTCAAATGACACTACCTAGCCAAAAAGAAAAAATAATAGTCTCAAATGTTCCGGCCCACCTTTCACACCTGTAGCAGCACTTATTTCATTCCAGAGTTGCATTTATATTTCACTATGAGTCCTGCCATTGTGTGCAGTCTTCTCGAGCACATCTCAAAGTTTCCCAGTGGGACGGAGGACTGTCTGGTGAGCAGTCCATGCATGGAAATGCTGTCTTACCCTCCCTGGACCATTTTTTCACAGTCTGAAATTGTCCTTTTGGAATAGATCTGTGTCATCAGGGGTTTTAAAAAAATTGAAAAACCTGGGCATTCACTACATTCAGGAGGTTAGCTGAAATAACATTTTTGGATATATAACACTGCTGACCCTTAAATAACCACAGACCTTAACTCTGTCCCCACATGTTTCCACAGCAGGCACTGAGCATGATGGGAGAATCATTTCATCCGCCACTCTTAAACCTCTAAAAGAATAAGAGTAAATGTGAACTAATCAAACCACATGACCTCAGGACTGTTTTCGATTAGCAGGTCAAAGTGAAGCCTTTTTTAAGCTTTTTAATATTTAGATTTATCATTGCATTTTGGCTGCATGGAAATGATGTTACTCTCATTGTTAAACATTATCTTGAGTTCTTCTGTTGATTTAATTTGATTAGTTTCCAGCAAACCCCTGAACAATCAACGATTCATTACTCATTCAGTTATGTGAGATTTCCTCCTGAATGGTGGTTCTCTACTATCCTTGCATCATTTTCATATTACAGTACATCTCGTTTCCAGCTAAAACACACATCACTGCTGTACTTTTCCAATGGGAGGCTCATGTTTCTGCTTAGTTACGTCCAGTTTGTGACTTTAACCAGGGAGGGTATGTAAAACAAAACTATTTATCCTTTTGGCTTTCATTCCATTTTTCTTTGTCCTGCCTCCACAGATAATTTGTGATTCTGTTTGCTGTATCTTTCCCCTGCACAATGGCCTCAAAATCTGCGGAGAGAAAAGAAGCAGCCCTCACTTTGAACACCTACTCTCACAGCAAAAATATTCTCTTTTTCCGTCACCTTCCTGCTGCAAAGTGCTCCTCTGAATGAAAAGCATGAGTGCATGTATACCTGATCCGTAAACAAGAAAAAAGTCACAGATCATAGAAGTGTACATGTTTACAGGTTACAGGGATTTTCACATTTCTTATCCGTGCAACCTGCACTTTCCACTGATATCAGAGCGTGACTTGTTCAACAAAAAAAGAAAGCTTGGTATTTTCTAAATGTAGAGACCTCTGGTTTTCTTGGTTTTTCAGATGATATTTTTATTGCTCGAAGGATTCTGAATATCATCTGGACACATTCTCTCTTGGCAACAGTGACAAATTTCAATGCAGCATTGCCACCCATTGCCAAAGCCAGTGGGAATGCTGTGATGAAAAACACATTTTCTTTTTCTTTTCTTCTTTTTTTTCAAGATTTCAGGACTCTCCAAAAGATCTTTCTCAACCGTTTGTATTCCTGTTTTATAAAAAAACCAGATAAGGCACCCAGATGGAAAAAGAAGAATAATTGGGACCAATACAAACAAAGCGCTAAATTGCTTTGGACCCTGAAGGAATATTTTGAGGACAACTGTCGTCAGATTATAATAAAGTCCATTGCACTGTGGTCTGAAAGATTCTTTCCCGGTGGTTCTGACATCAAAGTACAAAGTGTCTGTCTCTACATGACCCTGATAAGGTTGGAGTTCTAATTTCACTGTTGCTGCCTGGGTCAAGTAATATTTAACATTCCCCACCGTGTCTGTGGTATCAGCTTATAAACTGTGTATATAGAAGCCTGGAAACCCACACGGGGTGCATTTCAGACGCTTTTCTCTGCAATCCCTCAAAACTCTTGACAAGGACAGCTCTCTGCAGTATAGCTCGGTGTAAGGACGCCTAAAAAAAGAAAGAAAAACATGTACTGTTTTCAGACACTGACAGTACTTTGGTTTTATTTCTCAAACCTGTAAGGATTTAGTGTAACGCGGTGAGGACGCGGAGGCTGGGAGTGTTGCGGCAGAGCAGAACTCCGAACAGCTACAGTGACGATGAGTCCTGGTGACAGAGGTGCAAGCGGAGCACTGAGATAAGGATGTGGTCAATGACGAAGAAATATTGCCCTGGAGACTGAGGGGCTAAACAGGTTAGTGAGGTCTGACGGCACCACAGAGGAGCATTCTTATACACATGAATGCCTGAGTGCCTTCAATATATACCTCCATAAATGTTTAGTCACACCCAAGAGTGCGCAGTAAAGAGCCCCTCTGTATTTTTGTGCAACACAAGTGACTTCCGAGTATTAAAATACAGTCACGTGAAAAAATAAGCACATAACAAGACATAACAAAGAATCTGTTCCTGTATCTGGTTAATGCATCAGTAAAATACAACTTTAATTGAGTAAGGAATGAGTAAAATGCAGAAACGGTATGTGAAAAACTTAGAAGTGCTTCACTAGCTTGTTGAACCACCTTTAGCAGTAGTAAATTGAAATGTCTTTTCCATGCGGCATTGTTTATTTTGTTGAGTTTTTTCCCCTTGGTTGTTCTTTATAATGTTACTTCAAGTCACTTAGGTTTGCTGGAAGTCATTTTTGCACAGCTCATTTAAGCTCCCAACCTCGTATAACGATGAGGGTTTTTGCTACAAGCATTCATGGCCAACTCAATAAAAGCAAGCTGAGCTTGTTCATCTGAAGTAGTATTGACTTAATTCTGATATTGTTGTTTTAAGTGTTAAACCTTATGATAAAAGTCTGTTTTCTTTTTTACATGACTGTATATGTAGACTGTTTTGTGCGTGGACTAAAACAGTTGAGCAGTTGACTGTATAAATGCACATCCTTGCATAAGCAGTCACTACAATCTCAGCACGTAAGAAAAGGAGGCCTCTTAGAATCAGTAAAGAAGGAGACTAAAAATAACCTGCATCATGTAGATTAAAGCAACTCCCCCTCGTGCCTCGTGATCCTATTCAGACAAACCAGATGAGATTTACACCAGATGTGTCGTATATGAAGGTGTTTTGATACAAATTGGATGATGAACAGAGCCGTGCAGCCAGCAATGAGACATTTGGCGCTGTGGTAGGCAGCTCAGTGGAGAATGACTGGCTTTGGGGGGAGAGCGAGCAGATGGGACGGGGGTATAGAGCTGGACTGAGCAAATCATTGTGCTTCTTCTTTTCTTTTTTTTCCTTTTACATCAGAATACAACTTCCATTGTGGTCTCTGTCCGCCTCCTAGGGAGCGCTTCCATATTTTAAAAAGAGACCTATCTCCGTCCTGGCGATATTGCAGCAGCCTGTTCTTCAGAGTTATCTCCGCCCTTCGCTCCACCCTCTTAACATTAATTATGCAGCTCAATGCAGCACTCTGAATCCCTACTGCAGCTCACCCACACCCCAATACTCTGCTGCTCTCTCCCACACTCTCTGTCACAGACAACAGACCAGTGTTACTTGTCTTTCCATAATATTACAAGCATTTCCATCTACACAGAATGCTCTTGCAAGGACTAAACTGGAGAAAATCTCCAATTTTACATCGCTCTAATTTCTAGTGAGTGCTCTACATAAAAATATGACAATCCAGCCCCACAGTAAACATAGCCTAGAGAGCATCAGATGCACTCGATGTAAAAGAGCACATTTTAAATAATCATGAGTTTAATTTCTATTTTTAGTTGCAGTGTGACTCACAAGCGGCAGAATTATTTATTTCTGTATCAGTTCCAAAGCCTGGTGCTGGTTTCGGAGCATGTCAACCGTGAGCATGGTCTGATGAGGCAACACTAGCACACTTAACATCCCCTAACACCTGTCTGGCAAGGTGTCATTGATTCAGCTCCTCCACAGCACAGCGACAGACACGATCAGACCGTGTCACAGGAAGCGGGGAGAGTACGCACCACGCTGCCTGAATCAGCCACATCAGCAAAGTGCAGGGAAACCAGAGAATATACAACAGGGGGAAGCTCTCACGCTGCAGCCAGCCACCCCCCCCCAGGCGAGCAGTGGGCGGAAGCGTAGCAACTGTTTATCCAAGCAGAAACGAGCTTCGCCTTCGTTTCCTTCAGCTGTTCACGTGATGAAGATTCATTTCTCATCTTGTGTTTACGTGTTCACGTGCATGTTCTTGTGCGTGACAGACTGAGCATTGGTCGTCTGGCCAAAAGCTGTATAATTAATCCAACGGAACTTAAGTGAAGCTACACAGTGTGAGTCATTCATGCAAACTGTGTGCTGCCTCACTTTGAGGTAGATAAACATCTCTTTTTTTTTTACTGTCACACTGGGCTTCATCATATTTGCCTCTCTATTGTTGGCGTTTCAGTAGATTCAATGATTCAATGGAACGTCCCTCTGTGTTTGCAAAGATGTTACCTCTGGAGCAGATGCATAACAGAGAAACAGATGTTGTTAATAGGTAAAACATGGCTAGTTAAGGTGGGATCGTGCCGCTGGTATCAGGGAGAGTGAATGTGTTACACAGTTACATAACTCGAGGGAGGGAGGGGGGCATCAATTGACTACTCCCTTGCTCTACGTAACATTGTGCTGGCAGGAACAGGACGCCTGTTAATGTTCTTCACTCCTCCTTCAGAATCTGTAGTCCAGATCGTGCAATGAAGGGTCACAGAGTCTTTGTAAGGTGACTGTTCCTCAGCAGGCAGCTCTTTGTGCTGCACGGCTCTGCTGCTGCAGGGGTCTTTACAGTGCATGGAACCGGATGGTAAGCAGAGAACACAGCGGGGGCTGGGCACTGCAATGTACTGCAGTGCTCGCTGCTCTGCTGTGCACACCCACTCGCCTCCATTCCTGCTCTGCCTGTGACAGTCTCTCAATCTCTTACTCCATCTCTGTAACCCTCTCGAGACCATGCTTAAATCATTCGTCTTGCCTCCTTTCTGTACTTTGCTCTCCATGCTTTTGTCTTTTTCATGCCTGTTTTTCTCCCCACTCCTGAGGTCGATTGTAATCTGTGTCTCCCATGTTGTCTTTTACATTCTTCCTTTAGGTCCCCCCTGCCCTCTGCCTTTCACATGCACTCAGACATGCACATTAAAATGCACACTACGTCGATTATCATGAGACACTGGAGAAATAGGAAATCTCCAGCTTCTAAAAGACCCAGTAAACCTAATAACTGAGATTGCATCAAATGGGTTTGTGGTTTTCTGATATTTCATTTATTTTATATTACACTTTAAGTTATCATGTGATATGACAGGATGTTGTGCCAGAAAGAGGACTGATATTACAGACTGCATATGTGTTAAAGGTTTTACACCAGATGCAACTCTATAAGCAGCAGGAGGACATGCAAACCTCACGCAGATCCCTGCCAGGAGATGAACCAGGAACTATCCCACTGCGAGGTGACACTACCACCAGGCCAGCAGAGCAGCCTCCTTAAAGTCGCTCTATCATGCACTAAATCTATATCTATATTGTACTATCTTACACTGAACTCATATAGCAAGAAAAGTCGTATCAATTTAACAGATATCCACCAGCAATCACATAAACTGTGTATATAGAAGGAACAACACCTTTCAGCTGCAGCCTCAGAGACGAAAAGGCCAGCAAATCAAAATAGTTTGCCTTCATTTTTTGTCAGAGTTATAGGCATCCATGGCAGATTAGCTTAAAACAGGAAATACTCAGCCCAGTTAATCATGCAAACAAATAATGACCCACCCATTAACTGGTGAAAAACTAATTTACTTAGCCACTTACATAAATGCGTAGTATAATGTTTTGCTGGAGAGTTCTCTCATCCTGAGGGTTATGCAGAGGACATACAACCACATATTATGTAAGTGAGAACCCAAAACTGACAGAATGCATTTCCTAGACACCCGACCCTTTCCCTAAGCCCAACTTCAACATTTGACCTTTTACACATCACTTTCAAATTGTAGCCTATTTTAAAAGCTTCTCATTCAACTTGCTTTGAATGCAGATCAAAGCATTTTAAAACTTAAAAAATGTTCTTACTGCTGACAAAATCAAAGTCATTAAACATCACATATTTACCTCTTCTTTGCCTCTATTTCAATATCATTATCTTAGAACTGTATTTGATTACCTTCTGTATTTTACACCTCACATCTGGATAATGATGATTATATATGCATATAAAAAATCCACAATCTTTCATGAACTACAACCTTAAGCAGCATTTCCTATTTTGACTTATTTGACTTTGACTCATAAAAGATGCTCGTGGACACTGTTCCAGCTACTTGGTCATGATTTATTCTTGCCCTGCTGTCATGTGCTGGACTGTCATCGTTGCACAGCTGGGCTCTCGTGTGGTGTGGCAGACTCTGGCCTCTATTCCCCTTGCACTCAGGGCCTGTTCTTGTGACGCTACGATTAGTGCCTCAGTGCTCAGCTTTTACCCTCAGGTCGGACTTCTAACTATCAGCGGCTGCTTCAATCTGCTGGTGCCACATACTGGAAAGTGTCTCGTTCTTCCAAGATGGGTTCTCCTCTTTGTCCATTTCTCCATTGGATTTCTGCAGTTTTAAACATTCACTCAGCAGTTAATCAAGTTGGACTACATTTCTGATGTATTTCTGGATCTTCATTCTCTTTTGTTGGAGAAAGTGGATATAATGCTCACTAGTCCCCAACCTCTTTCCTTCCACTTATATACAATCTCAGAGTGGACTTGGGGTGAAACGTTCAATGCAGTGTGGGGAGCCTTGTTGTCTAGACATCCGTGGTCTCTCCTTCTACAGCCAGGGTTTTATTGCAGTGGAGCAGATGTTTGATTGGGTGTGTTGATTGTTCAGATGTTATTCTTCTCATTCTTTAGATTCTGTCCTAATCTTTGTACATATTTGGTTGTGGCTGACATCCTTGCAGCCTATTCACAGATGCTGTATGTTTGTGTGACCCCAAGACATTTCTAACTGTTCTGAACATCTGCGTTCTTTTATTCTGGTAGTTTAGCCCCTTCATTTGACATACTCTTGTCTTACTTTTATACAATTATAGTGCATTTATCTAGTACAAATGATATTTAAATATTGTTGTTGCATGCTCTGCCCAGGTGAATGAATATGACAATGTCTTGTTTAGTCATGTAATCACTCTGTATGGTGATCTGCGTGGGTTTCCTCCGGGTACTCCGGTTTCCTCCCACAGTCCAAAAACATGCATGCTAGGTAAATTGATCATTCTAAATTGCCCGTAGGTGTGAGTGTGAGTGTGTCTGGTTGTTTGTGGGGACTGCGGGTGGAAACTAGCATTACTGCTAAACCCGGTGTATTCATACTGCTTAATGTAGTGTTCATTAATATGCATTGTCCCGTCTAAATAAACTTTGAAACTTGAAACTTTGAATCTGGCTGAGAATGTTAAAGCCTATAAAAAGCAATAGTGATATATATGCAGCACTGGATGGGAATTTATACCACAGCTTTGAATTGGCAACAAGAGTGGTTTTTCACAGTCCCTTGATTTCATAAGTAGGTTTTTTCATATCCCGTTGATGCTAAAGAATTCCAATATTTGGTTTCAATGTATTCAATTCAGGCAGTGCACAGATATGGTCACCTGATCTTACAGTTTTTTGATAAGAAGATGGTGTTTGGTTGCTATGGTGTCACTTCCAATTCCATACTGTGCTCCTCTCATGTACTGAGCCATGTGCCTGCTAACCTTGGCCACTATAATGCCTGACAGGAGCTTCCATGTTGTGCAGAGGCATGTTATTGGCTGGTGGGTGGATGGAACCCCTCTGGGGATTTTCATGATCAGGACAATCTGTTCTGTAATGAACAGACCACTGGTGGGCAGGTCCCTTCCATTAGCTTGTCTGTGCTGTAAAGCATTATTGGGGTGAGGTATGTTTTATACCAAGTAGAAATGTATCATGTTTGGACCATGTGCTGCCCAGGTCTTCATAATTGAGACTCTTTTTGATTCCTATCATTGTGATGGCCGCTGGTTCTTGTTCTGGGGGATTGCTGTGGTAAACTTTCAGATCTACTAGCCAAGAAGCACTTGTCTCAAATATTACCACTTCCTTCCATACGTTTTGAAGGTATTGTTCCATGTCAGCCCTGGGTGGATCTATTCTCATCTGATTACTCTACCACTGAGAGTACATTTTTTTGTTTGTTCTCTTGGCTTTGACCTCTTTTGTGTACCGACCCAGATGGGTAGTCAGACCTGTGAGTCTTTGTTTGGCTGTCTCCAGTGTCTCTGCTAGTGTTTGTTCTATTGCACCTTCCCGTTGCTTTTATGGCTGGCTTACTTTTCTCCAAGTAGTTTTGATCTTGTCATCCACCCTTCTCTCCATGGGAAAATGTCCTCTCTATGGTTTGTGGTGTTTACCTTGTAGCCAAGCATCTCCAAGATAACTGCTGCTTTGGTGTACATCCGCGTATCTGTTTGTGTGTGTCTGTGTGATAGTACAAGTGGTAGTAATTCCAAATCTCTTTAAACTCTTTAAAGAAACTTTGAAAGTTGCATTGGTCCAAAGAGTGAGTAAAACAACACACTCTATTCTTCATGACCACCCACTTTAATCAATAAGGTGTCATTGACACAAACCTAAGAGAGTCAGCCCACTTTAAACATCTGCAGTGTCGGCCGTCTAGTCTGACCAACCTAAACAGCAAAGTTTGACAAGTTTTATTGTTTTCTCTCCCCATCCTGATAGGAAGACCTTTAGAGTAGCTGCTAAGTGCAGTGACAGCCGTTGTTGCTCTGCTATGTTGCCCATATCCTCATTTACAGGGGCAGACTAAACGCCCCTTCTCCACATGTTGAGACAGGGGGAGTCGTGCTCAAAGGATGAGCAATGACGAGCCCAGAAACTTCTCTCGTCATTGAAAAACTCCACTACTTAACTACTACTACTACTTAAGATAATAATATAACACACTAGTTTTCAAAAATAAGTGATACGCCAAGCAATGTCCCCTCTCATATTTATTGAAGTAAATGAACACATCCATACTATGCTATTCAAGCAGAATCAATAAACCTTGGTACATATAAATAGTAAAAATGTCTGCTGGTTTAAAGTAGTTATTCTGATAAATGAGAAAACTTTAAATGTTATCCACATCTCACTATGTTTATTTCAAAGAAGAGTTCTGGCTAATTCTTGGAACAGTGAGGGGTCTCATTTCCGTATCCTATTAAAGATCTGAGGTTTGTGTTCATCACTATCCGAATGAGTTTCTCAGTTTCCCAGCAGCCTCCTGCGGAGACACTTCTGTGCTCGCTCTCAGCCATGACATGAGACCAAGCTTTGTGTCACAGCTGGTGTCAGAGCTGTATGAGCTCCACACATTTCATGTTTTACATGTTCTTCACAGATGTATTCAAAACTGCAGTCTTTTGGCACATCTACAATTTTTAATACACTTTTTTTATCAATTAATTTGCAGGAAATATAATAGACTACTTACCATTTAGCTGGCTATTTGAATGCTTTTGTTATCACATAAATACATCTGTAAACTATCCAGATGTAAAAATTCAATCATCTTGCTTCTGTTCTGTATTAGTTAAGTAGTTTAATGCATCCTTCTGAGCTTTGCAGTCATAAAAAAGGTTACACAAAACCACAATGGAGACACTCGCACATGGAGCGTACAGACAAGACAAAGACAGCGCAGAGGCTTTAAAACTGAACAGAGAGCGACTCTCTTTTTGTGCTAAAGTGCATTCCTGAAAAAGGTTTTCTGCCAGTATTAAAGAGAAAAAGCAAATGAAAGGATGTGCACATCCAGCTGCAACATCAAGTATGGTTCTGTAGTGGTCGTGGTTTTCTTCAAAGAGAAGGAGCCAATTAGAAAGAATCGCTGCCATGTGCTCTGTCCATGGTGCTGAAATGGGTGGGTTTTGTTTCCAATCTCCTCTGAAAGTCTACACATGAATAAAAGTCTTAAATAACTGAAGCCTAATTAAAAACCAGCTCCTGGGATCAGGAATTCTGGCCAAGTTAATGTATGTCCTATGTTTATATCTACTATCAGAAGGGGAAGGACTGTAATCTTACTAGTAAGTAATATTAAAGCGGTACATACTGTACTCTTCAGCCTGTCAAATGTTTTCCGCATGCTCACAAAAAACACACACACAAGCCCAACCAGCCCATCCATTATTTCCTCCCTTTCTGCAGCAGGCCAGTGTGCACAGACATGTCCAAAAGAGGAAACACACAGTGCCCACTGCTGGATAGCATCAAACCTTCATGTGCAAATGATGAAGGTCAGACTTACAATAAAAAAAGGAAAGAAAAAAAAGTGTTGTTTAAAAGATGACATGTAAAAGATGTTTATGAAAGCAAGTAGTGAATCGATAATGTCAAATATAAACAATGTTAATGTACAAACATGTACATTAACTTTACTCACAGTACCTTGTTTGATTTCATTGTACAGATAACCAATATGCCCAATATTCAAATATCTGACAAATTCATACTGATATAGTTTTCTTATCCCTTTCTTTTTTTCTTTCTTTTTCGAGACCCCTAAGTCAATACATCTGGAACAACCAATCAAATGCCCTCTTTTTGCTTCAAGCCCAGTCTGAAGGAAGTCCCAGGGCACCGGATAAGCCAAACAAAAACTAATCACCAGGCTCCAACACGATCGGAGCCAATTCAGCCTGTTATCTAAGCAACCCCACCGACACCCAGGATACACAATGAAAGCATGCGTGTTCCAACTAAAAATGGGCTCCAGCAGTCACATAGCTCTTGTAAGAGTGCACGGAATTTGAAATTAAAAATTAAAAAACTTAACTCATGCCAAGCTTGGTTTTGATAAAGACAAGGCAAGCAGTTATTTTTTTATTCTGGGTGCTTATTTGAGGGGCTCAGCCTGGCGTTGGATGGATGCTGAGGCAGCTCCACACAGGGATGTAATGGGATACTGCAGCATTAGAGAACCGTGTGCACAGAAACTTGCCTGGGAGCATCAGGGAGTCCCGCACTAAGCTTCCCCCTCCCCTTCTCGCTGCCTCAGCCTCTCACGCTGCTATTCTGTCAAGTCTCTGTAACATTAGGGAAATATGTACCAAAAGAAGACTAAATCCCTATGAATATGTAAATGTCATTACTCATAAATACGAGAAGAGGGTTGATAAGTGAAACATTGATAACAAAAACAACTTAAGAAGTGCAAAAGACCAGCATGCCTATTGTAAGAGAAATGTACAGTAGAGCTGCTTACCGTTTGTGCTGGATGCTCTTCTGGACACCGAGCTCTTCCCTTCCTCTGCAGACTCCAAGACACTTTGAGATAAAAAAGAAAAATAATCAATCTCTTCTTACTTTCTCTTACTTCCACTGTCAGATTGATTAAATCTGAAAGAGCCCAGTAGACACACCTTCACTCTGTCCTCTGCAAACTCTACACCCATTCAATTGTGCCCCAAGACTGGAGTACCCAAACTGATAAGGATCTGCTCAGGGGAACGAGGAAAACTACACACACTCACACACTGCAGTTTTTTTGCCCACTCGCTCCACTGCCTTTTCCCTGCTATCTTTGCCTGTGCCGCTTCCTTATTGGCTAAGCAGCTCTTCAGTAACATAGGCTCTCTTCTTTAATTGGAAGGAGGGCAGTTATGTGGCGCATGAGAAACCCTCCCGCCCCACTTATCCCATTTCCCCCCCTACCCCCCTAAGTGCTTTTGGAGAAGAATGCTGAGCTCTGCAATTTCATAAGCATTGAGCAAAAGAAAAAAAAAGAGGAATAGAGGACACAGGGAGGAGGGGGTTAAGGGTGTGTGGGAGAGAAAATGTGTGAGCGTGGTGATGGAGGAGAGTGTCGGAGGCAAATCAATGGATTGCAGTGGGACAAGCAGCAGCTAGATGGGAACAAAGGGCCAGGGGGAGAATATGAGGTGGGATGAGAGCAGGTTCGGGTGCGTTGGTCCTCTCGCTGCAGCAGTGTGACAGCAGGTCAGATAGAAGGAGATTTCCCTTTGCCTACTGCAGCGCAGCTAAGGTGGCTCTGCTGCAGTGAGAGCCTGACTGCCAGGCACGAAGGGGGATGGGAGGGGAGGAGGAGGAGGGTTGGTTGCAGTGATGCCCAAGTACAGTTTTCCATGCAGCCGTGATATACCGGGGAGAGAATCTGCAGCTGCAGTGCACACGGTGGTTAATGCTTTTAACTCATGAATAATTGAATGAGACCCAAAGGAAAATGTGAGGATAGCAGGCTGAACACCACGGAGCATTTTCAGACAGCCTCGCTCCTACTTGGGTTTATGAAAATCACAAACACCTGCACATGCTGCCTAGATGGAATCCCCCTTTGTTCAGATTGATTAATTCTAGCAGTTTGAAAAAACAGCAGTAGTATTAGAATCATGACTTCAGTCTTTTGTGTTTCATGCTGTGTTAAAAGGCTTTCCCTGACGGAGAAAGCGGGATGACTTTGTGGGGTCAGATTGCCTGCTTGACTCCTTTTTTTTTTTTTCATTCCGACTGGTCCACTTTGTCCCAGCTGCACTCAAGTACAATACCCGTGGTGATCAATAATGGATCATAATGCCTCAGCCATCTGCACAGGCCACAATGAGCTCTCCAGAGGTTATGTGATGAGCACAAAGAAATGCAAAGAGAGTGTTTGCTCAGTCAACAATGTAAATGGACGATGAATCAATGAGTTTATGAATGGATACCAGATGCTTGAGGCTAAATGTCAGGCTTCAAAATACCATTCAGTGCTGTTTGTTGTTGTTTTTTAATCATAATTTTTATTAGTTTCTATGCATTTCAATTTTTATTAGTTTAGATGCAATTCTGCATGAAAAAAGCAACAAAAAACAGCTTTTTAAAGTGTTTCGTAAATGTATTGGAATGAAATAGAATAATTTATAATCTCTAATCTCTCAAACAACAATGTTCTGCTAATAAAAGAAAAAAAAAGATGATAAACACATAGAGAACAAGCACAAATAGTCTTGCCGGAGAGGTGTTTTAAAAGAAACATTGTGATGGATAGATTTGACCTGCCATTATGGCAGCAAACCTGACGAAGTCTGAGGCTGAAGTCACTCCACCGCTTGATCTCTGTCTTGTAAAGATAATGTGCGGTATTGTCTGTTATTGTCAAACACTAAAGGACCTAAGCTTCCTCAGGGAATACAGCTCTGTCTCTTCTTGCAACATCATTCTTGCATTTCTACTCACGTCTATCATCCAAGTCAACAAATGGATGTCTGAAGTCCTCTAACATCTCTACCCTTCTCTCACGGTATGAGAATTACTGCTGGGCGTATTCCTGTTCCTCCTAACATCTACAATCATATACTTTGTCGGGTTCACATTCAAGATGAGGTGACTGCTCCCTCAATCATGCCACAAAGTGCTCCACCAGCTTTCTAAACTCGGGCTCCTGTCCATTATTGTCACTCTCCCGAACAGAAGAGTCACCTGAGTATGACTGGGAATGACAAGTCTGAGTTGTACTGGAAGTCTGAGGGGTACAGACTGAGGAGAAATGGTGAAAAATCCTAAAATACTGACTCATGCACTGACACACACAATCAGAAGACCTGGATGCGGGAAATTCATTGTCAGTGACCAAAAGTAGTGTAGAAGCAATGCGTTCAGGAATTAAGGAACACTCCAACTTACAAAAACAGGTTATTCATAGCATAATGAAGCAAATTAAACCATATAGATGCTTTATTTTGCACCTTAAAGATAAATCGTTGGTTAGGGGCTGGAAGAAATCCACACGAGACAGGAGGTTGCGTTTGTGTCATGGCCGAATTATCTCTTGGTAAACGCATTGGGATTAATGACTGAATGTGTCACAGCTTTCTCCAGTTAAAAACAAAACTGACCCAGTATGAACCTTCCAGACTCCTCAGGTCATATGGGTCCGTTTTTTTATAAATCCCGAGTCAGAACCAGACATGGAGAAACTGCATTCAGCTTCTATGCTCCACATGTCTAGAACAAACTCCCAGAAAGCCTCAGCTGAAGCCCTGTTTATTTTAATCTACATTAAATACAAACAAGTTTTCAACTGCATTTGAATAAAGTTCCAGATGTGTACTGTTCTTTTTAGGCTTGAGCTGTAAAACTTGGTTACTTTTTAAACTGTCTTCATCAATTGCACTTTTTTCTTTTTGTATAAATCTTAAAATCATGCTTTTTTTCAACTATGTGATGATGTTTTAATGTCTGTAAAGCACTTTTTGAATTGTGCTATTAAATTAAACATGCCTTGCCATTATTCAGTGATAATTCACACATTTAGGACACACACCATATGTAATTCAATTCTGTGAAATCTACTTGCAGATGCTTGAGTATGTACAGATTACTCTGATTTAAAAATAAATAATTTTATTTCCATTTGATCCAAAACATATTTCCCCACATTGAAAAATCTTGGCAGCAGATTGTGATAATAATACAGAAAAGGGCATAATGTGAACATTACAATATAGGAACATTTCAATTCATCATCTGCGCATATTTTCTGTCATCACTGTGGTCTCTGCTTTCTCCGGAAGGCTGTAGACTGTGATGGTGATGTTCGTGTCTTTGAAGACCTCTTCCAGTATCTCTGACACTTTTGGCCACTGCAGTCGGTCCAGGCCGCAGCCAATACTGCAAGAGAGAAAAACAATAATTTTAACCACTCCCATTACAGAACTTGGTAAAATTGTTAGACTCGTTAAAGTGTCACAAAATGACTGGACATGACACAAACCGAGGCATTGATATTCCCATCACTTTATTGTCAACGCAGTGAGCCCTCATGTCCTCTAGGCTCTGTCTCAGGCTGTCATAGGTGGGCTTCTGGCTGTACTTTTTCTTTGTGATCTGTAACATAATAAAAAAGAGGTGACATGTGCAACGCTGAACACAAAAAAATGACCTAATGTGTCATACCTATTTTGTTTGACTTTTAGATCTTTACCAGATAATAAATGAAGCGTTGGTTTCTTGTCAATACCGCACACTGTCCCTGCACCTTGTCTGTTTGGATACACAAACATATAACCACATGACAGCAAGATATGATACAAACAGAACTGCAAAACAATAACAATGAAAACAAATCAATAAACGGTGACAAAGGCTGACTGACTTTGTTCCTTCAGCTCAGGTACCCCTTTGAATTTCCTCTTGAACAGCAGGGCTATGCCGGCGCCCATGTGGCAGTCCTCGCTGATGCAGTGAGCCAGAGCTTCGTCCGCAGGGCAGCTGAACAAATCCCCGCTCACATACTGGGGTTTCCAGCTGCATTCTGCCGGCTGGACACCAGGGGGCAGCATTACACAGACAACAAGATGAGGTCAACTTATGAGAAAGAAAATAATTGCAGCAACGCCAGTTTAAACATTTAAAGAAATTACTTATTTCATGTATTTATAAGCCTCACCGTCACTGTACCGGTGCAGGCTGGTGTCTGAGCAGCGGTCGACATCACTAACAATGAGTTGAGATGTTGTCGACTGGCTTGATGTGGTGTTAAAAGTCGTAAACACACAAAGCGAAACGTTTGCATTCACTTTTGACTGTACGACTAGCTTTAAATCCTTTTGTTGGTGGAGTTAAACGCCTCTGACACCTTGTAGTCCTTGTACAAGGCTTGTACCGACACTCAGGTGAGCAGGTTGTGCAGCAAACAAAAGCACTGTGCTGCTACCGGCGGTGTGGGCGGGGCTTAGGTGGGGTGGGCGGGGCTTAGTTTCCTGGCGCACATTTAAAAGCGTCATCGATGTCAAACTGGTGGCGATAAAAGAGAAATCCTGACGAATGGAGCCAAGATGGCGGTGGCGTAGGTTGTTCGGTGCGCAGTTTCTCCGTCAAACAACTTGAGGCTTTGTGAATAGGCAGACAGAACATGTGGTAATTTAAACGTTTTTATGATACAAAAGTGACTTTAATAAGTTAATATTTTGGTGCCAGGGCTAAAAACCTGTGGAAAAAGTAAATAACTTCGGGAACTACGTGAAGGTAAAAGTTTGAACACAAGCTTGCTAACGCGCCAACGGACGTTAACGTCAAAGAAAGATGTCTTCGAATGCTAAAATGAATGACTCTGAAAAGTCCGCTGAAATTGCTGCGACAAGTGAGGAGGACATAGAAATTACCCCCGAAGATACAATGGACACACTCTCGGTCCAGTCCGACACTCAAGCGAGGAGTGCTAACAAGAGGAAGAAACGAGACTTCAACGGTGACAATGCAAGTGTGGACATTTTGGCAGCTATCCAGGAGCTCTCTGTTAAACATGACGAGACGTACCGTAAGATTTCAGTGATTGAATCCACGACGGAAACAACGTCTCAACACATTGAAAAACTCTCTCATACAGTTGAGCAGCTTGTGGTTGATATTAATCACCACAAAGAAATTTTGAAGCGGACAGAAACAGACATTGAACAACTGAAAAGAGAGAACCGGCTTTTGAGAGCAGGAGTTGCTGAAAACAAGCGCTACAGTTACAGATGGGCATTGAAACTACACGGAGTAAGAGAGGAGGTGAACGAGGACGTGAGAAGAGTGGTGATTGACATCCTCGGGAAAGTGGCTCCGGGACTTCAGGAATATCTACAAGAGAGTGTCGACATTGCGCATCGCCTTGGTCCGAGGAGGAAGGACGGGTCCCACCGGTCCCTCATCATCCTCTTCGCGCTGCGCCGTATGCGTGATGCTGTTTGGAAAAGTGCCAGGGGCTGCAAGTACCTGCGGAGCAACAAGCTGCGTCTCACCGAGGCGCTCTCTCCAGAAGACCGACTGGCCAGAGAAAAACTCTGGCCACTTGTGGAAAAAGCAAGGAAAGAAGGTAAAAAGGCGTCCTTCCTAGGACCGTATGCTCTGATAGAGGGGAAGAAAATTGACCATTTAGACATTGAGTAAGTCAGATAAATGAAGAGATGCGTCATATAGCCTACTGCACGCCTCCAGGATGGTTATAAAAGAACTAATAGACTTATTGACTATAAACTATTAACTCTGGGGGGTGACATGATGGTTGCTTCTTCCAAACATTTCACATCTCCAGGAAGATTATATCTAGGTCAGAGATGACCGAAGCAGATGTTTCCACACTGAGCTTTAAGAGACTCCTTGTAGTTGAAAGTCGTTGTTAAAACCACCAGCAGTTACATTCAGTGGATTAATTCCACATTTCTATACAAGTCTATACAAATTGTTTGTTCCAAATGATTCTATAAGATATTCACACTTTTGCCTTTTCATAACAATTCATTGTGTGTTCATAGCTTATACAATATATTCATGATATTTAGTTTATATAACTTACAGTTAAAAACAGAAGGAAAATGTGTTATGTTAAAATGGCATTATTCTGGGTTTAACTAAACATCTTTAATTGTTATTGGTTAAATCAGTTTTAACTAAAAACATTTATGGTGCCTAAATGTAATTTTTCTATAGTCACAATTTTGTTTTGGCTGTCTATCACAGCCTTGTTTCAGGAATTTAAAACACACTTTAAAGTCCTGATTATCTATTTGTGAGAGCTACTTCATTCTTGTATTTCTGTATTTTTTTTAAAAAAAATTTTATTTTGTTTATTTATTTATTTATTTATTTTTTTGATGGATCTTAAGTTTGATTCTTTAACGGTTATGTCATTGAATGTCAGAGGTATACGTGATTTGCTGAAAAGAAAAGCCACTTTTCTATTCTGTAAAAGTAGTGAGGCTGACCTAGTATTTTTACAAGAAACACATTCAAGTGAGTCAGATATAAAGTTTTGGAAAGGGCAGTGGGGAAATAAGATTTACTGCAGTCATGGTACCAACCGTTCTGCTGGAGTTTCTATTTTTTTGCATAGATTTAAAGGGGAGGTCTTAGAGGTGGTGTCTTCACATGATGGTAGATGGATTCTTGTCATCTTGAAGCATGATAATTCAAATTTTATAGCATGTAATATTTATGGGCATAACTCTCATTCGTCCAATAAGATACTTTTTTGTCGGATAACCTCAAAAATAAATGAACTCTTACACAAATATCCTAACTCTTATGTAGTATTAGGTGGTGATTTTAATGAGTGTCCTGATGATACATTAGATAGATTCCCCCCAAAGCTCTGTCAATCTCTTGTGAGCGACAATATTGTTTCAAAACTTTGCTCGGATCTCTCCCTGACTGATACATGGCGGTTTTTCAACCCAGATACACAGGATTTTACATGGTCTAAGAGTAACCTTACATCTAGATCTAGAATCGATCTTTTTTTAATTTCTTCCTCTGCACTTCAGTATGTGAAAGATGTCTCCCATTCTTTTGCCCCTTTGTCGGATCATAAGAAGATCACATTGAAATTAGGGAGGTTAGAAAACACATCTAAATTACGAGGATACTGGAAATTTAATAATGCTCTCCTTAATGACAACTGCTTCAATGACAGTATAAAACATCTTGCTAGTGAACTTTTTAATAACATTAGGGGCAATGAATATACACAAAAATGGGAATACTTCAAATTTATGACAATAAATATTGCTGTAAAGAGAGGTAAAGAGTTAAAAGCTCTAAAAAATAGAACTGAGGCTGAGTTACTGAGCAGGATTGGTCTCCTCTTATCTAAGCACAGTATGTCTTCTGAAGAGGAGTTAGAAGTAAAGGAGATACAATTAAAAATAGATCAGATTTACATTGAATTAGCCAAGGGTGCATTTGTAAGATCTAGAGCCAAGTGGTTGGAAGAAGGGGAAGCAAACTCCAGCTATTTTTTTGCTTTGGAGAAAAGGAATGGTCAAAGGAAGTCACTAAGTATGCTAAATATTAATGGTAGTAATTGTATGGACCAAAAATTAATATCTGATTCTGTTTTTTCCTTTTATAGCAATTTGTACAAATCAGAATTCAACAACCCCTCTTGTGAAATGTTTATGGATAAAATTAAAAAACACATAGTCACAATTGATGAAGACTTGAAAAAGACTTGTGACTCTAATCTGACCAGAGAGGAGATCAAAACTGCTCTTTTCTCAATGAAAAAGGGTAAAGCCCCTGGTGTAGATGGGCTTTCAGTTGAATTTTATGTTCACTTTTGGGATATCATTCAGGAACCTCTATTTTGTATGTACTGTGAGTGTGTTGGTCAGGGACAGATGAGTACAACTATGAAACAGGGTGTTATCTCGCTAATCCCAAAGCCAGATAAAGACAATTTATTGATAGAAAACTGGAGGCCTATTACTCTCCTTACTATTGATTACAAAATTCTGGCCTCAGTTTATGCAACTAGATTAAAAACAGGTCTACCTCATATTGTTGCTGAAACACAATCAGGGTTCATTAAAGATAGACACATAAGTAATAACATCAGACTTATTTTGGATCTATTGGACTATGCAGACTCAGTACACTCAGAAGCGTTCATTTTATTTTTAGACTTTTACAAAGCCTTTGACACTATAGAGCATAAGTTTCTTATAGAATGTCTTAAATTGTTTGGTTTTGGAAGTCAATTCATTGATACTATTGAAATGTTTTATAAAGGAATTAATAGCTCGGTGATTATCAATCACAACACCTCGAATAGATTTGATATAAATCGCGGCGTAAGACAAGGATGTCCGATCGCACCATTTCTCTTTATTTTAGTTGTCGAACTATTGTCATTAAATGTAGTACATGATGAAGAATTTAAGGGCATTTCTATATTTAATAGAGAAATAAGAATTTCTCAGCTGGCGGACGATACAACACTTTTCCTGAAAGACAAAGAACAGTTGGTCAAAGCTTTTGACTTAGTTACACAGTTCTCATTAGCTTCAGGTCTGAAACTCAATGTATCCAAATGTGAATTATTACCCATACATAATTGTGTTGATACTTTCATAGATAATATCCCTGTAAAAACCACAGTCAAGTATTTAGGCATTCAAATAACAAAAAATTTAATAGCAAGGCAACATCTCAATTTTTCTGGAAGAATTAAAAAGACTAGAGATATTTTTAACCTTTGGCTTCAGAGAGACTTAACATTATATGGAAGAGTCCTTTTGTCAAAAGCTGAAGGGATTTCTCATTTTGTTTATCCATCTCTTTCTCTTTTTGTGAATGATGTAACTGCTAATGAAATTAACAGGCTATTTCTGAATTTTATCTGGAGAAATAAAACGCACAAAATTAAAGATGCAGTTCTATCTAATCGCAGAGCGGAAGGTGGTCTTGAAGTGATTAATTTCATTGATATCATTAATACTTTTAAAGTCAATTGGTTAAAAAGATGTTTAAAATATCAAAATTCATTGTGGTTCTTCATCCCCAATCATATTTTTAATAGTATTGGTGGACTTGCTTTTGTTTTAAACTGTAACTACCTACCTGACAAACTTCCGATCACACTGTCTAAATTTCATCAGCAGTCACTTCTTTCCTGGAAGCTGTGCTTCATTCACAATTTTTCTCCTCACAAAACTTTGTTATGGAATAACCAATGTATAACTATTAGGAATAAGTCTCTTTTCTATCCCAAATGGTCTGAGAGAAATATTAATAATATCTTATCAGTTTTGGATGAACATGGTCTTGTCCTGTCCTATGAGAGTTTCATATCTCGTCATAATTTTCCTATACCTTTCAAGGAATACAACTCGGTGATAAAAGCAATCCCTTCTGGCTTACTCAATTTAATGAAAAGTCACTTATCTTTCTGTCAAGAAAGTAGACCAGAGGGCTTGTCTGTTTTACTTTTGAATGGTATTAACATACAAGATAAGAAATGTAACAATAAACATATAAGGAACATTTTTCAAGATAAAAAGAGGTTTTCACCACGAGGAAAATTTTATTGGCGCTCTTATTTAGAGGACATAGACTGGGAAAAAGCATGGCTATTACCTTACAAGTACTGTATTCATAACAAAGTAAAAGAAACTCATTTCAAAATTCTTCACAAGATATATCCTGTTAACGTTTTCATTTCAAAATTCACAGATGTGGATAGCTCTTGTGTTTTTTGTGGGCATGCTGATGAAACTTTAAACCATCTGTTTTTTGAATGTAACATCACAATGCAATTTTGGTCGAACATGTGTTCTCATATCTTCACCTTTGTTGATATGTCATACTGTTTTTCTCTTAAAGATGTTATATGTTATTATGAAAATAAGAACAAGTGCCTTCAGTACTTAGTTAATTTTTTCATTTTGTTTGGAAAATATTTCATTCATAAGCAAAAATTTGCAGCCTCCAAGCCAACCTTTCCACATTTTCTCATCGAATTTAACTCACTTTATAAATCCTTAGCCCTTGTTAATAATAAAAAGAATAAAACATTTTTAGATAGCTATGATAAAATATTTACTGTGCTACCTGACATTTGATGAAGTTTTTGATCAGATTATTTAATTTTGTATTTATTTATTAATTATTTATGTATTTGTTTTTGTTTATGAACTGTTGAAAATGAATTTTGTATACTACAATATTTACTATGCTGCCTGAAATTTGATGTTTTTGATGAAAGATTATTTAATTTTGTATTCACTTATTTATTCAGTATGTATTTATTTGTTTTTGTTTATGAACTGTTAAATGACTGTTTATTAACTGTCTTTTTGTATTTGGTAAACAGCTCTCATTTATTGCGTGTATTAACGTATATGTTCAATGTTTGACATTGTTTGTAAATTAAATTCAAATAAAAAAAAAAAAAAAAAAAAAAAAAAAAAAAAAAAAAAAAAAAAAAAAGAGAAAAAAAAAAAAAAAAAAAAAAGAGAAATCCTATTCATCAAATGGATAAAACGAAGGATTTTATCCTTCCCAACTTCTAATACTAGAGATAATATAACATTTGGAATATTTTTACAAAACAAAAGTGATGAACTCTGTTGTAATGTAATCCTCTGTTTAGCCAAATTCTTTATTCATAAAAATAGATATTTAAAGTCATCCCCCAAATTTGTTGTTTTTTTAAATGAATTTGTATTATATTTAAAATCTTTAAACCTAATAACTGAAACAAAAGCACAAAAAAAGTATGAAGTTTTAAGACATTTCCCCACTGATTTAAAAGACTAAATGTTTAAAAGAAAATGTATTTTTTATTGTTTTTGCCTTATTTTCATATTATATTACTGTATAATTGTCATGGGACATTCAATCTCTATACATTTTATTCTCATGTTTACATACAGTGTCCAATCTACTGTTCCCTTTATCAACCTCATTTCGATTACAAATGTATGTGTATGGAATGCATATTTGCCATGTTCGTTTTATAATGAACTTTTGACACGAATAAAAGAAAGGAAAAAGAAAAAAATCCTTATTAATTTATTTTGGCTTTGTCCTGTAAACAAAACTTTTGTCGATTCTTCATATTATTGATTCTATTTACTCAGAGTTTAGATTGAAATTGGAGAATATTTTGTTTGGATTTTGTAGCAGCAGAAATATCTGAGTTGTATTTGATTAATATGTTAATAATCTTGACAATTGCATTCATAAGCCAACATTTCAACATATAAAAAACTCAATTTGACCGAGCTTTGTATACACATTGCATGTGCATTGCATGTGACCACAATATCCAGTAGTAATAAGAAGGCTGTTAATTTTTTTGTCTGCTTTACAATATGTTTTTATGATTTTAATTTTTTATTGACTTTCTTGTGTATTTCCTTTGTTTACATTCCTCTGACGTTTGTTACACCATAGAAAGTATAGAAATAGCTATATAAGTTGGTCACGTCATAGTTAAATAGTTATACTTTTCAGCTAAGGCTCCTGGCCAAAGTTAAGCCCTACCTATCTCCTAAAGACTTGGAGAGGGTCATTCACGCCTTTATTACGTCGAGGCTAGACTACTGTAACTCTCTGTGCGTTGGCTTAGACCAGCGTTCTGTGCAACGCCTGCAGCTGGTGCAGAATGCTGCTGCTCTACTTCTGACTGGTACTAGAAAACGTTACCACATTACCCCAGTTCTGGCCTCCCTGCACTGGCTTCCTGTTCACTACAGAATTGATTTTAAGATTTTGCTGTTTGTTTTTAAATCACTGAATGGCTTGGCACCCCAATACCTTACTGAACTTCTCCACACTCACACACCAGCCAAAGCACTGAGGTCGTCAAGTCAGTTGCTCTTAGACGTCCCAAAATCCAGGTTCAAAACAAAACGTGACGAGCCTTTGCGGTGGCTGCCCCTAAGCTGTGGAATAGCTTGCCACTAGATATTAGATCTGCTCAGACCCTAGAGGTTATCTGTGAAAACGTATTTCTTTTCATTGGCTTTTGGTGTACGGTAAATAGTGGCCTACATCTGTGAGAAGTGATTGTGCACTTTGTGTGTCTGTTCTTTGCTGTCTATTTTTTATTACTATTTTATTGATCATCCTAGTACATTAGTGATTTCATTGTTTCTGCACTTTGTACTGTATTTTCTTTTGGTATTGTTTGATTTTAATGTATACTGTACAGCACTTTGGTCGACCTCAGTTGTTTTTAAATGTGCTATATAAATAAAATTGACATTGACATTGACATATGTATCCGGATGTCACTCTAGAAGATATAATTACACAATTGTTGTCCTTGGTTTGCGTGCATATAAAACGCAATACCCAATTTATTATAATTAATTTTGACTGACAGCTAAACTATGGGCAGACTGTTATTTGTTAATAATAATAACTCAGAACAAGGTACACAAGTACACTCGCCGCCCTGTTTCCCAAACATGCCCTTATTACCATAGACCAATGAACCTCTTTACCAATGAATCCCAAAGCATATGTTGCAAAAGTAAAAATTTAAAATAAAATAAAAAAAAATCCATAATATAAGTATTTGCGTCAGCCCGATGTGAAAATCATCAGTCTGTCTTTTTAGAGTATATCCCGAATGTAGCAGAATCATTTCAATGTTTCACAACACAAAATATGAGTGAAGTGTTTATAAAGGTACAATAAGACAATCACTCAAACAAGAACACTATAGCCTGAAAATTAGTGGGAGATAAACTAGAATCTATAATCCACCTCCGCTTGATTGACCACTAGATGTCCTATTCGAGTGCCATGAAAACCTTGAGATATTAAACGGTATATATATATATATATATATATATATATATATATATATATATATATATATATATATATATATATATGTGTAGGATGTATATATGTATATATATGTATATATATATATATATTTTTTTTTTTTTTATGTATATATATGTATATATATATATATATATTTTTTTTTTTTTTTGTAGCTTTAAATTCATCTTGATCATTCATCACTACATCTTACCAGGGGAAAAAGCCTCATAAGTGTCGCTGAGTTCCCCAGGCTGTCCGCAAAACAGCGCCCATTCTCTGGCGAGAAACACTGACGACCCAAATGCCCGCCACATCCGTCAGGGTTGGAGTTGGAGAAGTGCTCCTCCACCAGTCTATTATATCCGCGCCTCTGGCCTCACACAGGTGTAGGATCCTGCTTCAACATTCCTGAGCAGATTAGATCTATCTCTATTCATATCAGACTGTGATAGGGATAATTTGAGGTGACTAAATTATATTCACCCCTCCTTGAACCGCCACCTTACTGTGGTGGAGGGGTTTGTGTGCCCGAGTGATCCTAGGAGCTATGTTGTCGGGGGCACTTTCGCCCCTGGTAGGGACTCCCATGGCAAACAGGTCCTGGGTGACGGGCCAGACTAAGAGCGGTTCACAAGCCTACCATGAAGAGAAGAAAAGCAAGGACCGTTACGTCGCCCGGATCGGCGTCACCGGGGCCCCACCCTGGAGCCAGGCCTGGGGTTGGGGCTCGTAGGCGAGCGCCTGGTGGCCGGGTCTTTGCCCGTGGGACCCGGCCGGGCTCAGCCCGAAACGGCGACGCGGGTCCGCCTTCCAGTAGGCCCACCACCCGCAGGAAGGACCATGGCAGGCCGGTGCATTGTGGGCTGGGTAGCAGTCGTGGCGGGGTGCCTCGACGACCCAATCCCTGGACATCAACCCTCACAGTGGGGACATGGAATGTCACCTCGCTGGGGGGGAAGGAGCCGGAGCTTGTGCGTGAGGTTGAGAGATACCGGCTAGAGATAGTCGGGCTCACCTCCACACATAGCTTGGGCTCTGGAACCCAGCTCCTTGAAGGGGGCTGGACCCTCCACTACTCTGGAGTTGCCCAGGGTGAGAGGCGGCGGGCTGGTGTGGGCTTGGTTATAGCCCCCCAGCTCAGCCGCCATGTGTCGGAGTTCACCCCGGTGAACGAGAGGGTCGCTTCCCTGCGCCTTCGGGTCGGGGATAGGTCTCTCACTGTTGTTTGTGCCTACGGGCCGAACAGCAGTGGGGAGTACCCGGCCTTCTTGGAGTCCCTGGGAGGAGTACTTGATAGTGCTCCAACTGGGGACTCCATTGTTCTACTGGGGGACTTCAACGCTCACGTGGGCAATGACAGTGATACCTGGAGAGGCGTGATTGGGAGGAACGGCCTCCGCGATCTGAACCCGAGTGGTGCTTTGTTGTTGGACTTCTGTGCGAGTCACAGTTTGTCCATCACGAACACCATGTTCAGGCATAAGGGTGTCCATCAGTGCACGTGGCACCAGGACACCCTAGGCCGGAGGTCAATGATCGACTTTGTTGTCGTTTCATCTGACCTTCGGCCGCATGTCTTGGACACTCGGGTGAAGAGAGGGGCTGAGCTGTCAACTGATCACCACCTGGTGGTGAGTTGGATGCGCTGGCGGAGGAGGAGGTTGGACAGACCGGGCAGACCCAAACGGATTGTGAGGGTCTGTTGGGAACGTCTGGCTGAGCCCTCTGTCAGGGACATCTTCAACTCCCACCTCCGGGAGAGCTTCTCTCGGATCCCGGGGGAGGCGGGGGACATCGAGTCCGAGTGGACCATGTTCTCTGCCTCCATTGTCAACGCGGCGGCTCGAAGCTGCGGACGCAAGGTCTCCGGTGCCTGTCGTGGCGGCAATCCTAGAACCCGGTGGTGGACACCGGAAGTACAGGATGCCGTCAGACTGAAGAAGGAGTCCTACCGGGCTATGTTGGCCGGTGGGACTCCTGACGCAGTAGATAGGTACCGGCAGGCCAAGCGGGCCGCGGCTCGGGCAGTCTTGGAGGCAAAAACTCGGGTCTGGGAGGAGTTCGGGGAGGCCATGGAGGAGGACTTTCGGTCGGCCTCGAGGAAATTCTGGAGGACCGTTCGGCGCCTCAGAAGGGGGAAGCAGTACTCTGCCGGCACCATTTATGGTGCTGGTGGGGAGCTGTTGACCTCGACTGGGGACATTGTCGGACGGTGGAAGGAATACTTTGAGGATCTCCTTAACCCGACTGACATGCCTTCCACTGAGGAAGCAGAGGGTTGGGGCTCGGGGGCGTGCTCATCCATCACCCAAGCCGAGGTCACCGAGGTGGTTCGTAAGCTCCTCGGTGGCCGGGCACCGGGGGTGGATGAGATTCGCCCTGAGTACCTCAAGTCTCTGGATGTCGTAGGGCTGTCTTGGCTGACACGCCTCTGCGACATTGCATGGAGGAAGGGGACAGTACCGCTGGGGTGGCAAACCGGGGTGGTGGTCCCTCTGTTTAAAAAGGGGGACCGGAGAGTGTGTTCCAACTACAGGGGGATCACACTTCTCAGCCTCCCGGGGAAAGTCTACGCCAGGGTACTGGAGAGGAGATTACGGCCGATAGTCGAACCTCGGATTCAGGAGGAACAATGCGGTTTTCGTCCCGGTCGTGGAACACTGGACCAGCTCTATACCCTCCGCAGGGTGCTCGAGGGTTCATGGGAATTTGCCCAACCAGTCTACATGTGTTTTGTGGATCTGGAGAAGGCATTTGACCGTGCCCCTCGTGCCATTCTGTGGGGGGTGCTGAGTGAGTATGGAATCCGGGGCCCTCTACTAAGGGCTGTCCGGTCTCTGTATGATCGAAGCAGGAGTCTGGTTCGCATTGCCGGCAGTAAGTCAGACTTGTTCCCGGTGCATGTTGGACTCGGGCAGGGCTGCCCTTTGTCACCGGTCCTGTTCATAATTTTTATGGACAGGATTTCTAGGCGCAGCCAGGGGCCGGAGGGGATCCGGTTTGGGAACCTCAGGATTTCATCTCTGCTTTTTGCAGATGAAGTTGTCCTGTTGGCTTCATCAGACCGGGACCTCCAGCATGTGCTGGGGCGGTTTGCGGCCGAGTGCGACGCGGCAGGGATGAGAATCAGCACCTCCAAGACCGAGGCCATGGTTCTCGACCGGAAAAGGGTGGCATGCCTTCTCCGGGTGGGTGGAGAAGTCCTGCCTCAGGTGGAGGAGTTCAAGTATCTCGGGATCTTGTTCACGAGTGAGGGAACAATGGAGCGTGAGATTGACAGGCGGATCGGTGCAGCGTCCGCAGTAATGCGGTCGATGTACTGGACCGTCGTGGTAAAGAGGGAGCTGAGTCGAAAGGCGAAGCTCTCGATTTACCGGTCAATCTACGCCCCTACCCTCACCTATGGTCATGAACTTTGGGTAGTGACCGAAAGGACAAGATCGCGGATACAAGCGGCCGAGATGGGTTTCCTCCGCAGGGTGGCTGGACGCTCCCTTAGAGATAGGGTGAGGAGTTCGGTCACCCGGGAGGAGCTCGGAGTCGAGCCGCTACTCATCCACATTGAGAGGAGTCAGCTGAGGTGGCTTGGGCATCTGTACCGGATGCCTCCTGGACGCCTCCCTAGGGAGGTGTTCCAGGCATGTCCCACCGGGAGGAGACCCCGGGGAAGACCCAGGACACGCTGGAGAGACTATGTCTCTCGGCTGGCCTGGGAACGCCTCGGACTCCCCCCGGAAGAGCTGGAGGAGGTGTCTGGGGTGAGGGAAGTCTGGGCATCCCTGCTGAGGCTGCTGCCCCTGCGACCCGGTAACGGATAAAGCGGGAGAAGATGAGTGAATGAGTGAGTAAATTATATTCAATTCAATTCAATTCAATTTTATTTATACAGTGTCTAATACAACAGTTGTTATCTCTAGACCAGGGGTCGGCAACCCAAAATGTTGAAAGAGCCATATTGGACCAAAAAGGCAAAAAACAAATATGTCTGGAGCCGCAAAAAATGAAAAGTCTTGTATAAACCTTAGAATGAAGGCAACACATGCTGGGGGAGGATTTTCTTTTTTCATTATGTACTTCGAGAAAAAAGTCAAAATGTCATGAAAAAAGTCAAAATTTCGAGAAAAAAGTCAAAATGTCAAGATTAATGTTGAAATACAATCTTGAGAAAAAAGTCAAAATGTCGAGAAAAAAGTCAAAATGTTGAGAAAAAAGTCACAATTTTGAGAAAAAAGTCAAAATGTTGAGAAAAAACTCGAAATGTCGAAAAAAAAGTCAAAATTTCGAGAAAAAAGACAAAATGTCGAAAAAAAAGTCAAGATTTCGAGAAAAAAAGTCCAAATGTCGAGAAAAAAGTCAAAATTTTGAGAAAAAAGTCAAATTGTCGAGATTAAAAAGGAAAGGAAAAAGGAAGAAAAAAGAGAAAAAAAGAAGCAGAAAAAAATAAGAAAAAAGAAAATGAAAAGGAAAAAAGAAAAAAGAAGAAAAAAGGGAAAAAAAGGTCAAACATTTTTGAAAAAGCTCCAGGAGCCACTAGGGCGGCGCTAAAGAGCCGCATGCGGCTCTAGAGCCACGGGTTGCCGACCCCTGCTCTAGACGCTTTCCAGAGATCCAGAACATGAACATAAACATAAACATAAACCCCGAGCAATTATTATATAAACAATGGCAAGTAGGCGGAAGCAGCAACAGCAGACATCCACGTAGGCAGGTGGAAGCAGCAACGGGATGACCGGGGATGGGGGGGGGGCGGGAACACAGGCCAGAACGCAGCTCCCGAGGCTCCAGCCTGCAAACATGCACAAAAGAGAAAAAAAGGGGGGCCGGCACAAGAAACTACAGGAACGATGGACAAAAATGATAGCTATGAGATATTCATAATAAATAAAAATGGTAATGGAGAAGAGAGGCAGGGAAAAGGAGAGGAGAAGAAGGGTGAGAGGCACCGCCCAGCGGATCATGTCGGTGCCCCCTGCAGCATAAGCCTATAGCAGCATATCTACCGCGAAGCTATAATTGAGACTAACTATTATAGTCTTGTTCTATAGCTGCAACTATGACTACTGACTCTAACACACTAGAGTTTACACTACCTAGAGATTTACCAACACCAGCTAGAGGTTTACTGAACACTAACTATAGGCTTTACTAAAGAGAAAGGTTTTAAGTTTAGTTTTAAAGGTGGAGGTGGTGTCAGCCTCCTTAACCCAGATTGGAAGTTGGTTCCAAAGTAATGGTGCCTGATAGCAGAACGCCCGCCCTCCAAATCTACATTTAGATACTCCAGGGACTACGAGTAAACCTGCACCCTGGGAGCGGAGAGCTCTGCCAGGAACATAAGGCACTATCAAATCTTGTAAATACTGCGGAGCTAAGCTGTTTTGGGCTTTATATGCAAGTAATAAAATTTTAAATTGAATTCTGAATTTTACAGGTAGCCAATGGAGCGACGCTAACACTGGAGAGACGTGGTCTCTCCTGCTGATTCCTGTCAGCACTCGTGCTGCTGCATTCTGGATCAGCTGGAGCCTATTCAGCAAATTACTTGGACATCCTGCTAACAACACATTACAGTAATCCAGTCTAGAAGATACAAACGCATTAACTAGTTTTTCTGCATCACTCTGCGAGAGGATTTTCCTAATTTTTGCAATATTACGGAGATGGAAAAACGCTATTTTACAAACCTGATTAACATATGGTTTAAACGACAAATCCTGATCGAAAACAACACCAAGGTTTCTCACAGTTGCACTGGAAGCCATCGCAACACCATCTAATCCCTTCCTAAGATGCTCTGGACCAAGAATGATAACCTCTGTTTTATCTGAATTTAGAAGCAAGACATTTCTGGACATCCAGTCCTTGATGTCCCTAAAACATGCCTGAACGGTTCTGTTTCATCCGGCTTCATAGACAAATAGAGCTGCGTATCATCAGCATAGCAATGAAAGTGTATGCCGTGATTCTGGATTATACTTCCCAACGGCTGCATGTATAAACTGAACAAGATTGGCCTTAGCACTGAACCCTGCGGAACACCATAACAGACCCTTGACTGTTCTGAAGAAACCTCATGTACATGAACAAACTGGAACCTGTCAGATAGATATGATTTAAACCAACGTAGAGCTGTCCCTTTAATCCCAACAACATGCTCTAACCTGTGCAGTAAGATGCCATGATCTATAGTGTCAAAAGCAGCACTGAGGTCCAGTAGAACCAGTATGGACACTAATCCCTTATCTGAGGCCATAAGGAGGTCACTCGTGACTCGAACCAGTGCTGTCTCTGTGCTATGATGCATTCTGAACCCTGACTGAAAGACTTCAAACAGATAATTTCTATACAAATAGTAACATAACTGGCTTGAAACGGCCTTTTCCAGAATTTTAGATACAAATGGAAGGTTAGAAATTGGCCTATAATTAGCTAAGGTGTCTGGGTCAAGAGAAGGTTTTTTTAAGTAAAGGTTTGATTACTGCCACTTTGAAAACCTGTGGTACATATCATAAGCTTAGGGATAGGTTGATTTGGTCCAGTATTGTCGCACCAATAAGAGAAATTATTTTTTTGAATAGTCGAGTCGGGATGGGGTCTAACATACATGTGGTAGACTTAGCTCTATTGACGAGTGAAGTCAGCTCAGGGAGGTCTATAGGATCAAAACAGTCTAGAGTCAAGTCAGAGCCTAGGGAAGTCGCTAAAGCTGAAGAAACGCCCACAACCAGCTGGTTGATTTCTTCTCTAATTCTCGTGATTTTACTGTTAAAGCTCATAAAGTATTCACTACTGAGAGCTGCAGGAATGCACGGCTCAACAGAGTTGTGACTCTTTGTCAGCCTGGCTACAGTGCTGAACAGAAAACGTGGGTTACTTTTGTTATCCTCTATCAACGTTGAATAATAAGCTGTTCTGGCTTTGCGAATGGCTTTTTTTATATACTATTAGAATATCTTTCCATTCACGATAGAAGTCTACAGACTTAAAAGAGTGCCACTTCCTTTCCATTTTACGCACGTTTTGTTTCAACATGCGAATATCTGAATTGTACCAGGGAGTTAATATTTAATATTCATCATTAAAGATGACATTTTCCTTTCCAGGAGTATACATAAATGCATCTACAATTGTCCGTAAAGTAAAAGAAAAGAAGGAGAAGGAAACTTTATTGAAGTGTCTTTATTGAGGAAAGAAAATACAATGAGTGCTTTATTGTTGCAGCATCTGTAAAACCCAAATAGCTAAGCAATACTAGATCATCACGGATAAGCAGTACATAAGGCCAAGACTACTGTTGGTTGTTTGCTTCATAGTTTGATTGAATAAGGAACGTTTAAGAAAACACGGCCAGTTTACAAGCAAATGAGTTTTGTTTAAGACATCTCAATCCTGAATGACATAATTACCTTCAATGTCAGAGTGACGTATTAAACACATATGTACAAAATTACACAGTGAATGGTCACACATTAAAAGTGTGAGCAACAGCCTGACAGTCCATGTTCCAGCCTTATAAGGCTTCGTCTTCGTCAGCGCTGCGTCTTCGCTCATTGATCCAGTCCCCGGGGTTGACATCCATCTGCAGCATCTTCATTACCCACTTGTCCCTCCGTGCTCCGTCGATGAACTCGTCCAGCGAGAGCTCCCCTGAATGACGGAGGATGGTTTTGACCAAATTAATTTTCCATTCCTAAATTCACCATTTGAACATGTCTGTACACCTGCAACTGTCTTTCTCTTAACTTTACATGAGCAACTTTAGGGGTGGGCAAAAATATCGATATGGCAATATATCGCGATACTTTTCCAGCCGATTCAATATCGATATTCAAAATTTGAATATCGATTTTTTATTTTTTATTTATTTATTTATTTTTTATCCCCGATTTCTTTCCCATTATTTCACCCAGTGCTCCTACCTAAGTGACAGTCCTGGGCATTGCCACTCTCTACCAACCCTGGGAGGGCCCTGCACTGAGCTCAGGTTTTATTTCACGTTTTATTTCATTTTATAATTTATTCTTTATATAACACAATTGCCTGTCCTTAAAAAATGAAAAATAATGGACAGAGGTTTATTTATTTATGGATTTATATCTATACTGACTGATCACTGTGCCTGTCCTTGGTTTTAGTACCCATCTTTCTTGTGTTTATTATCATTTGCCACATAATTAAAGCAACCTCATACTAAATTTACTGTTAATTTCATATGATGTAAATAATATGAAAAACATATACAAATATGTTGTAACTTTAGCTTGTATAGTTATAATAAAACATTGTTTTGACTCAGTTTGTCCCATGAATTGTCACTATAATCTGATGAACGTGCAACTCGAATTTTAAGATCCATCACTATCATCTGATGTACATATATACAACTTGGATTTTAAGATGTGTAATGCATTTTTAAATTTTTCGGTGAACTATGTAGAATATAATAATCGGGATATCGCAATGTGTATCGTATCGTGGCTCAAGTATCGTGATGCGTATCGCATCGTGAGGTCCTTCCCAATACCCACCCCTAAGCAACATAGACCATCTCACCATCTCCATTTTCATCAACCAGCTCAAATATTCGATCCACCACTTGGTCCGGCGTAAGCAGATTACATTCGTCATCCAGCTCCCCATGACAGGCTTTCTTCAGCCGATAAATAGACTGTCAGAGTGACAGGGAAGGGTGTTACAATGACTTTGTACAAATTTCAAATAATCAAAGTCTACTAATTTATTTCAAATTATCTAAGATCTTAACTAAACAACTATCCTAAATTTCCTTCAGGATCAATAAAGTATCCATCCATATATCTACCTATCTATGGGCATGTGAATTTGATAAAATGCAGACGATTACCTCCACAATTTCAAGAAGTTCTGTCTTGTCGATGCATCCACTTCCATCTTTATCATACATTTTGAACGTCCACTTAAGCTTATGTTCCAACTTTCCTCTAAGAACTAAGTTCAAAGCTGCCACATACTCCAGGAAATCGATGGTGTTGTCCTATGGACAAAAAAGAGGACAAATGAAAATCTCATGAAGCCTTCACTTCATTCAATTTGGAGCTATAAGTTTCTTTAGTTTGACTTACAAAAATCTATTCTGCAATTTGAAGAAAACAACTTATCTCTATTAATCGAATGAATGGGATTTGATCGAATCAAAAATGTGACAAAAAGTCTTTCCCACAATTGGAAGTTATGTATTCAGAATTCCTGTTTTGTTGAGCAGTAATAACAGGCATATGTAATTTGGACATTTCAGAGGGTAGAACGTGTTACATTTTTGTCCTTTTGCCTGATTGAACTATAAATTACTATCCAACATGGTTGTAATTGAATTCTTTACCATCAAATGATAACTGCCGTGGGGAATAAGTGTAAAATGGGCTTACTCTGGAACATACTTGTGTCAGATTTAAGCTGTATCAATGCATAAACACAACAAAAGACAATTTTCAAGTTTCTTACTCTCATGCAAGATACTTTTATACTTACGCCATTCTTGTCAAAGGCTCGGAACATGTTTTCTATGTAGTCTGCAGCCTCCTTGTTATCGGTGACACCAAAGAAACCCTTGAACTCGTGCATGAACAGTGTTCCACTTGGGCATTCCACCACAAATTTTTTGTACCATTCCTGCAGCTCTGCCACATCGATTTCCTTGTCCGGGTCACTCTCCTCGCTCAGGCGCTGACCCATAACGGAAACGTTTAGTGGATCTCCCCTGACAATAAAATGTCCTCTTGCATTACATGAACCTGTTTGACCTGGTTAACTCTTTTTTTAGTTAACCAGGTTAAAAGTTGGTGTCCAGTCAAAAAGGAAAAGAATATGTATGTTTGTATTATTCAGCAAAAAAAAGAAAGAAAAGTAAATTAATCAATAAGGCATGGGAGTCTATATAAGCAGAACTGTAATTAGAGTCTCTATAATGGGAAATCCCATCTGAAAGTGAGGATGAGACACAGACTGCTACGGATCACATGCTCAGGGATTAGTAATAACGACCTGTCAAAATCAATTAGTTAACACACATCATAACAGGATTCCCTTTGTGGGATTGCTTTTGCTGATACTAAACAAGGAAAGTTGCACGTACTGTACACCAGCTGTGCTGGAACTCCCTAGAAAGGGTTTAGGGTCCTGCATTTATGCATGGAAATAAACTCCTTAGGCAAGTAAAAGTAAAACACGCTGAGGTAAAGCAAGGATCACAGTTGGTGTACGGTATTCTGTGATAATAACTAGTTGGCCAATTACAAAGCTACAGTTTTCTCACTCATACTTTTAAATGTGTAATATGCAAGGTGGATATGTTTTATGTGCACCCAAGAGAATTCTGATCAGTTATGGTCTGGACAAAGCACATGTCAGGTTGCCCTGGAGTGCCTGGTACTGGGATGTTAGAAATAGATCCATTTGGCCCTACGTGGTACTCCTGAAAGATGCCATCAGGTCCTATTAGATTAGTACCTGGAGAGTTTGGAGAGCAAATTAACACCTCAGATTCTTCTTGTGTCTGTTGAGCACTTCCTTAAGGGGCCCAGTGCTGATTGGCTGAGGGAGGCAGCTACTGTAGGGGAATTACATCGTCATGTCGGGGAGTGGGATTGGTTTTCAGTAACTTTTAGGTAGGCGCTAAGCGCCAAAATACAATTCATGTGACTGCCAGGATGCAAGTTTTCCAAGAACATGGAAGAACATTGAGTTTTAACTCAGAGGTGAAAATGTTGTTTTAGCAGTGTAGATGTAAACACACATTTTTTTCAGGTTACTCACACTTGATAAGAGGGGAAACACAATATGATTGCCTCTTTGTGTATGTATTTATGTTCCAGACTGGTCTGATGAGTCATTCAGTTCAGGTATTCGGTTATCCCTGAAAGCTCTGATTATTGTTTACAAGCCTGCTGCAGTCTCACTTAAGTCTACAACAAACATGTTGTCACTTGTGATGGACATTGAACAGCCACAGCCACAGAATCAAGGACTCTGTGGGAATTTGGAAATACCTCAATTGACAAGAAAAACAGCATCAATGTGCATCGCCACGATCTGGCCCATTGCCCTCCTGGCCTATAATATGTGCTGACAAGGGACAGTGGTAATCTTAGCTTAGAGGGTTCAAGGCCGTTACGGAGTCACTTGAGGTTATCCCCTCCCGATTAAAATGATTCACACCCTCTGGTCTTACACAACACACACTTTCCCTTGCACATATTTGTAGTGCATTTCTGTACAGCCAGGGGAGGGATACACCCTCTTTCCTGCCTAAGGGTGTATGTACCAAGAGATATATTAAAAATTAAAAACTAAAAATAGCAATTGTTCTTATTTTACCAGCATTCATCTCCATCTACAGTCAGAAACAGATATCAGATTATAAATTTGAAATTTCACTCATCCATTTTTCTATTGTTCAGTGATCACAAATGCTATCTATCTGTGCACTTCAAAGATGAGTAACACAATTTCAGAGATAGTTTCATCACAATTAAAGCTCTTGGCTGACAGACCGGTCAGACAAGACTGCTATTCTGAATTATTCTAAAATTCTTTTTCCAATAAGGCTTTTTAAGGCCAATTGCTTTGCAAATGTAAAATATATCATGAGTCATAACTCAAAAGAGGAACTTGCTTTAAACACTTCTACTTTTAGCATTTATTGCTTTCCATGAATACTATCATACAAGCTCAAGCCTTCAATTTCCAGCAGTTTTACAAAGGCAGTGAACATGTTTTGCAAGTCTACAAAAACTGATTTACAGACGTACTGTAAAAATCCTAATTATCAAAAGGGATAGTTGTACAACCTAAGTATGATGTACAGAAAGTGTAAGTACCTTGTGTTTTGTTTAGAGTTTGATGCAGAAATGGCTCTTTCTACAGAAGCCAGTGTTGAACCTAACCAAAGTGGTCACTACTGGCACCATTGTGGTTTCATACAGTGATAGAGCAAAACTAAGTTTCCCATATCTTACAAGGGGTCAAATCTTTACACGGTCAAGATAATGTGAAATTTATTTTATGGCATGTGCTTTCCAGAAAACACAAACTGAAGTGTGTGTGGAGTTTCGCTTCACATTTTCAATGAAAGATTACCAAGAGACACATTCATCTGAAAGATAGTTAAAACTTTTGTGCTTCAGTTAAAACACACATCTGTTGAATTGATCTCTTTGGAAATAAATGCCAAATGAAGATGACATGACGAGATAACTTATCAAGATTAAATTATAATGTTCAGATATAAAAATCAAGAACACAAAGGGTTAGAAATTTCTTTAGTCAACAGTGAAAAAAGGCAGTCTCCATGATCTCACTTAAATCACCTTCCAGTTTAAAGACCTGGTGACGAGTGGCCACGAGCAGTTGAAACTGACGAGGACAAAAAGATCCTTCTGTAAGGAGTCTCGAGGTACACATCGTTCTTGGTCCTGAACCCTAAAAGGTCCTCAGTGCTACAGATATACCCTTGCTGTGGTATCATACAGTGTATATATAAAAAAAAAAAAAAAATTAAAAAAATTCAGTTGGCATGGTGGCCTTCAAGTTAGTTGTGTTCGCCGGGCTCTGTTGCAGTGTCTGTGTTGTCTGAGGTCTCAGCAGCGCCCTCTGTTGACAAGTCAGGTGAACTACTGGAGGACGACACCTTGTCGCTGGTTAAGCCTCCTCCATGACTACTGCTGCTGCTGTTGTTGTTGTCGTCGTTGTCCTCTCCACTGTCCTTCTCAGAGCTTGCATCTTCCTGTGCTGGAGGCGATTCCTCTGATTGGTCCACAGCGCAGCCTCTCTCAACAGTGTGGGCCGCCACCGCCTCCGACGAGTCTCCCTCACTCTCAGATGGTTCTCTTTGTGTGCTGCTCGGCTCTGAGGGGGAAGAAAAGAAAATCCAATGGTTTGTGGTGTGATGTTAGTGCACCCTATTCTGGAGGCACCTGAGGTTGCACTTCTCAATTTTTCTATTTTATTTATTTATTTATTAAATTGCAGAGGGGATGCTTTTAACTAGGGATGCACAATATATCAAAAACATAACATTATAATATCACTTATGCAGTACCAATACTGCAAAAACAAAATATATATTATTTTCTTCCAAGCGCCAATGCAATCACCCTGTAAATGTCGACAGTATATTTAACTCATTAAAAGGAACATTACTGGCCAAGATGCCAATTTACATGAGTGTTGTTGTTGAAGGGTGCAATTGTCCATGTGTTTTTTTCATTAAAACCATGTTCCTGAAACAAGGGTCAATTTTAACTGCAAAGAAGATAGACCACACACAGAAACACTACACACTGAAGGATGGCTTTATACATTATTAATCATACTGCCATCTAGGGCTGTGCGATTAATCGATTGTAAATCTAAATCGGATTTATCAATCACAATCGATGTCAAAAAAAGGAAAATCGGAAAATCGATTTTCCTTTTTTGCAGCTGGTTGCATTACAGACAGAGCTCGTCTAGTCATCTTTGTTTGGTCAAGAAAATTGTAAATGTTGTCACTTTACTAAACTCAAGGAGGATTTACAGTATCTTTCAATTGCACTTCATTCCCAATAGGGACATTTGTTTGCTATTTTTCTTTAAAAATAAAGATAAAATATTTGAAACAATTTATTCCATTGTCTTTTGTAGTTTTACCAAAAAAATCGAAATCGGGTTTTCAGAGAAAAAAAAAAAAAAAAAAAAAAAAAAAAAAAACGGGATTTTATTTTTGTCCAAAATCGCCCAGCCCTACTGCCATCACAGTTTTCAGCCACTATATGCCATATTGCATGTTTTCCTACTATCAGTCCCATTTTTTTTTCTGTGCTTCTTAATGCTTCTTTATCAGTCCCATTTTAAACCATTACAGCTTTTCCTGAAAGAGCCCTTCAATTATACAATTCAAAGTAAATAAAGAGAACTAGTGAACGAAGTACAATGCCTGGCTTCTGTCCCATCTTTGAACAGCTGAGGGACGTACTACAACATGAGGTCAACAAAGCTGGGCTTTTTCCAAGTAAACTGTCTTGAGAAACAGTCTAAGAGACCCCGAGAGACAATTGGGACTACGATACACATCACCTACATTTTTTTAGCCCCCAGACTGTGAGCACAACCCCATGGCATGCATCCTTTGATACCTAATCTGCACAAAATTCACCAGTCTGTCGACACTTAATTCATAAGAAAAGCAGTGTATGTGAATGGAAAGTGAGAATAGCGTATAATCAAATTAATAATAATGATTCTGCTGCTATTCAAACAGCAGCAGTGTTCTGGCAGAAAACCCATTCGTTTTTAATCACTTTGGGTCCCTCCTACAAGAAGTGGAGTTGCTTTTACAATACCATCAAAAATGTACTATCGGTTGGTCTTTTTCACAGTCGCTCATTAACTTTTCCATCAGAGGATCAGCTTAGCTGAACAACAGTAAGAAAATATTCCTTAAAATGAATTTGCTAATATTTTAAAAAGGAAAATGAGACATTTGTGCTACTTTAAGATTGAATGTCCTATTTGGATTAAAACAACACCCCATCAGCACCATCATTTACTGCATATAAAGTTATTAAACTTTCAACTTGATTGTAAAAGTTGATTTTTTTTTTTTAATTCACTGATTCAATCGTCTCAGATACAACCTATGTATTTTCTTAATCGTATTTAGATATTTATTCAATATCGGCAGTTTAGAACACATGGTAAATGGTAAAATGGGACAATTTATAAAACCTATCATACTCTGCTTTGATCTTTCACATCATAATGCAGCACAGCCTACAGTTTGTTTAACTGTATGAGCAAAGCTTCTTTGGTGGAATAACCTACAGCTCACCAGATCTAATAAATGTATTGACTGCCTTTTAAGATGACAATTCAATTATTGAATTTCTGTCAGTCATGTGACATTCATTCAAACTCCATTAAGCGTTTTCATTTTGGGTCCAATGTGAGAGCTCAGTATTTGGGACTTCTGCCTGATTATATTAAAAAGCTGTTTCAGCATGATTTGGCCTTGAGATATAATCACAAAAAGAATCAGGGAAGTTTTTAAGCATTACTTAATCTGAAACTCTGAGCATAAACTGCTCTGGAGCAGGTTATGAGTTAAGCACAAGTTACCATGGTAATGTAACCAGGTTGAAAGAGCCAATTTTGTGTCACTCAAATGCTGACTTTAGACTCATAAAACATGACTCGGGGTGGGTATTGACAAGGACCTCATGATACGATGCTGAGTCACGATACGATATTGCAATATCCATATTTTGCGATGTTAAACATAATTTGTGGAAAACTGTAAAAGGCTTTATGCATTTTAAACTCTGAGTTGCACGTACATCAGATTATGGTGACAATTCATGGGACAAACTGAGTCAAAACAATGTAATTAAAATTATCCATGTTATTTATTGTAACTATAGACGCTAAATAATAATAAGGATATATTAAAGGAGCTGTATGTAAGAGCAATAATAAAACGAATCATAAAATGACCCCGATATGTCAACAGACATTTAAAAATCATGTTCATTTCAAATACTTATGTCACTGACAACAGCACTCAAGCCAGGATATTCCAGTTTAAAAAGAGGAGTTGCAGCCCTCAACTGATGTTTATGTTGTCATTTTTTGTTTTGGCCTGAAGCTCCACCCTCCACCTATCTCCCAATCACGGAGTCAGTATTGTTTCTGAAGCTCCACCCTCCACCTATCTCCCAATCACCAAGTCAGTATTGTTTCTGAAGCTCCACCCTCCACCTATCTCCCAATCACCAAGTCAGTATTGTTTCTGAAGCTCCACCCTCCACCTATCTCCCAATCACCAAGTCAGTACTGTTTCTGAAGCTCCACCCTCCACCTATCTCCCAATCACCAAGTCAGTATTGTTTCGGCATCCGGGTTGCCAGCTCGGCTCTAATTATCGCATCCATGGCAGCTTGCGTTCCTGCTGCATTCTGCAGCCTACCTGGCAACCTCTGGTCGGGGGGAGGAGGGGGAGGGTACACGCCGCTCAACAATATTTTGAAAGTGACTGCAGTACCAGTTTTGGCCATTTCTTACAGACGGCTCCTTTAAGTTTGAGGTATTTTTTGTTGTTGTTGTTTTTATTATTGCTGCTGGTTCCATAACTCTGACCCAAAGACGCATAATCCCTCACTGAACGTTTCATGAAACTTGGCAACTCTGGTCATTACAAAGCCCAGTTTAAGCTCAATTTGAATTAGTCTGAAGTCATGCTATAAAGTCACTCGAGAGCTTTATGCTAGAACAATGTATAACATTATTTTCATTGTCCACTCAACACCTTCTGTTTTAACAATTTTTCTAAATTGCACCGGCATAAAGTGTAGTTGTTTGATCAAAATCATCTAGTAGGAAAGTATCGTGAGGATGAATTCACACTTACCATGATCATCTGATACGCTAGGCGTGTCACCGGAAGAGCCAGGTTTGCAGTCGTGACTACCAGAGTCTTCTGAGGAGTCTTCTTTTGGTGACTTTGACGAGCTCTCTGCTCTTTCATGACAGGATGAGTTCTTTTCTTCACATTCTGTTTTCTCCTCTTCATCAAACTTGAGCCTCTTTGCCTCTTGTTTGTCACCTTCGGAATCCTCTTTTTCCAGTGGAGTTTTGTGCTTTATCCCACATATCGGTGTTATCTCCTCATCTGATGGTGCAGTTTCACTGACAGTAACACATGAAATTGATTAATTAGATTGAATACTAGAAGGATTCTGTGATGGAAAATTTAGCTTTGGCCACTTGTTAAAACAAAAACTGCTGTGAGGAGCTGATTTAACCTTGGCCTGAACAGAGTATGCAGACTAATACTTTGCCCCTAAAAGATTAGCATTGCATTAGGATCATCATTTATGCCTTAAAATCATTATGCTTCCTTTGTTCATTGTTATTTCTGCATCAAGACACTTGATGTATGATTGTGAACATATTGCATTCAGTAAATAAATCTACTGAAATCTGGCTCATCTCGAGTCTTTTCTTGGTAACTTAGACTCATTCAGTTTCAGTCCAGATATTCACCTAGTTGGAAAGAACATATTAAATAGCGTTTAATAGGTTTTTACACAACAGATACGTTGCTCATGTTTTCCTTTGAAGATGAACTCTTAATTAAAACCAGTGTTAAGAAGAGATATTTGTATGACAGCAATAATGTGACATTATTATGACAGTTGTGTAGATTCACAAAGTGTACCACACACCTAACTCACAGTTACCTCATAGTAGGGCTGTTCGATTAATCGATTTTAAATCGTAATCGCGATTATGTAATTAGAACGATGTTAAAACATGAAAATCGTAAAATCGATTTTTCACTTTTTTTCTTTTTGTTTTTTCTTTTCTTTTTTTTTTACCTTGTCTGCACACATATTAATGATTGATACCATATTAATGATTGATGGAAATACCTCTCAATACCTGCGACAAGTGCCCCATCGGAGAGGCTCTTTAGTGTAGGAGGGGGCGTTGTAACATGCCACCGGGCATCCCTCAAGCCAGATGCGACTTTTTTTTTTCAGAGATAAAACTTTATATTTTATTATATTTTTTAAAACTTTTTTTCAACTTATTTTACAGAGTTTTGCACTTTATTCATTCATTTTTGGTTTAATAAGAGCAAAGTTTGCACTTAAAGCCCAATGGGGCAAATGTTCAATAAAAAAACAGCATATTTGAAATAATTTCTTTGCCTTTTGTCAATTCACAAAATAATCGTAATCGAAAATCGGATTTTGAGAGAAAAAAAATCGAGATTTTATTTTTGGGCAAAATCGAACAGCCCTACCTCATAGGGTGCTCCTCTTCCTCCTCAGTGGTTGATACTGGCTCCTTACTGGCTGGACAGTCAGGGAGCCCATTTGTGGACAGTGAAGTTGACATCAACAGCTTTGGTCTGGTGAGCATTTTGGGTGGGGTAGGTCCATTCACATTTCGACTGTTGAAAAAGACAACAACCATTTCTAACTCATGACAAGAGGAATTACAGGGCAAATCAGTAGAATGAGGTAAGACTCAAAATGATAGGCAAGATACATCGATCCCTTCTACAATCTGACTGTACTTTGATTGTGCAAGAAAGTCAGGTTTATAGAGGTCAATCACAGGTAAGTGCATTCCTCCCACCTGTCTGAATATAAAGAAGAGTTACCGGGAAACATCACTCCATTCACTCTGTTTACACTGGAGGCTCCATTTTTCCTTTGAAAGGAAAACAAAAAAGAAATCTGTTAGTTGAACTCTCAATTTAACTTGGGGAGGGGGGGGGGGCTATCAATACACATCAGAAGCACATTAATAGAAACACAGCAGCCAGAACAGAAAAAGGGGGCATACAGTCATCAACACTGTACTTACTCTGATGTGTGGTACACCGAGCTGACCACCATTACATTCTACAAAAAAAGAAATAAAAGTTTATACAGATGCCATGAACTACGTGCTGGAGTAATATACTATTGCTTATCCTGACCGCTAACACAATTCTAAATTATTGTTCCTAAACATCTAGAAAAAGTTGTGTTGCGTATTGCTCACCTTTTCCAAACCTCTGAGAAACTTGTCTGTACCTGCATAATTTCGCTTGGGGTCCGTAAGGAGTTCACACAGGCGCTGAATGGTAAATGGAATTCTAGAAATATTACGAAACATATATTTAAGATCAACTGGGTTTCTATGAGGTGACTGTAGCTCAAGAAGTATTAATTCTCAATCTCAAGGTAGCTGATTTGATACCTAACGTCCAGTCTACATGTCAGTCCTTGGACAAGATACTGAATCCTACAGTACCACCAACGTGCTGCTCACTTGCAGAGTGCTAAAAAGGGTCAGTGACATGGATATAATGTAGACATTCACAGTTGTCTCACAACTAATATGACCACTGTCTTTGAAAACTGGCCAAAACTATCAAGGCTAGAACTGAATGAGAAAAAAAAAACGGGAACAGTCACATACTAATAGAGCTGGCTACAAACTAAGGTGTGCTATAATAAGCATGCATGTTTAGGAACACAATGCTTCTTCAACTTTGGAGACAAGGTGTACACAGACTAATATTTGTTAACTGTAATAACAATTGTTGCCTGTAAATGTTTTCATGCCTCTAGCTGTTTAGGCTCAATATGTTTATACAGATGGATGGATGTGATGGAGATTTTTGAGCAAGTGGCTCCTTTCCTGCTTTGCTTACCCATTGTAACCATCCACAATCTTTAAGATCCTTTTCTTCATTTCGTCAAAGGGAATATTCTCCACATTGGGATTATGCAGTCCTCTCTGTTCTGGTGTCGAAGCATGAAAGTCATCCATGACTTTTTCTAACTTAAACATAAAATATGTTTTGAACTGTGACCATGGAATCCTGAAAAATGTATTAAAAAAAAGAATGCATGATTATCATGTGCACAAGATAATTTGCTTAATGAAGTTGAGTTTTTTTGTCGTCATTCTCATTAGAAACAGATTGTAAGAAAACAAATGTAAGCATTTCTCTTATGCAAAATGTTAAAAGAGTTGATGTCTGATATTGTGTGCATCAACTCACATTGGTTGTCCTGTCTTGGCAACATGACAGAGGAACTGCTCGAGTTCAGGACAAGTCTCTTTCTTCCCTGTCTTCTCGAAATCTGCAACAGTCATAATAAAGAACAGCAAAGACAGTTTATTCTAAATTACCATAATCAATTGAATTGACACACAAATCTGAACCTGAATAGAAGACACGATTGTACAGATAGCTATTCCATTAAACGTAATTTAAGGATGAAACTTTAAACAAAATGTAAGATTTTACTTTCGGGATTGTCGTCAATGATTTTAAAAGCTAATGCATAAATATTCGCCTTTAAAACTTCTGCTAAAGTGCTTTTGATCAGTCGCGTCAGGGGAGAGAGTTCATACAGGAAACAGTAAGTCAGGTGTCGCACCGTGCAGCTTCTCAGTTATTTACATGGAAAGTTTGTTCAAGTTTCCAAGTTAGCCTGGTTTAGTTAGCAGTGTGTTGTGGCGGAACCGACACAGCTGCTTACAAAACCATATAAACGGCGTAAACAGCGAGGAGGGAAACTGAGCTCTTCCCTGCAGAAGGTAATGGGAGCTGTGCTGGAGCAGCTGAACCAACACTAGTTGCTGCTCATCAGCTGCATTTACTCTGGTAGCGGGAATAACGCAGCAAGCAGCGAGTGCAAACTACACCGATCAAATAAAGGACAAAACCATCTAAAAGTCTAAATAAACGGTGCATTTCGTTTATATAATTGCAAATATTGCCTTGAAGCGCATCCAAAAAGGCGTCGATATCCATAGCTGTGTCCAATCCCGAGCAGGAAACACTCGCTAGTTAGCATGTAGCAGCTAGCCTGTAGCAGCCGACGAAGCTGGTGGCGGCGCAGACTGCGCATGCGTGAAATGGCGTCTTCCCATTTGCGGAAGAGCCGAAGATAAACAAAGCTGTGCAGCGTCCGCGGCAAAAGCTGAGAAACACCCTGCTAGAGTTGGGATTATATTTGAAGACATTGTTCTGTGTGTTATGCTTTAACCGTTTAATTGTTTTTATCTTCATTGTCCTGTAGAGAGCGCCTTTGGCTGACAGAAGAGTCTCCATCTACTAGTTCTCTGTAGCTGTCAGCCCGCTTGCGTCATCGTGTGTTTTCTTTTTTCATCTGACAGCGCTAAACACCGAGACGACCAATGAGTCAGCGGCTGATCGGGTTTATTTTTATCAAACGGAGCTATATATATACATAGACCCATAACGGCCCCGGGAAGCGTTTTTAGGGAGGACGGAGGCTTTTATTTATTCCTTTATCCAGATAAACCGAGCCAGCCATGGCAGTCCCCGCGGCTGCGGTTCCGCTGAGCCCGGCCAGCCCGGTTCTGCTGGAGCACGACCTGCCGGAGAGCGGCTCCGATCTGGGGATGATCTCCCCCAACGGTGACATTGACAGTCTGCCTTTACACTCTCCCTGGACCTTCTGGCTGGACAGGTGAGGAACTGTCTTTGTTACTGAGCTATTATGATCCGTGAGACCGGCTGAACTTTGTTTCTGACCCTCATGCCTGATTTATGGTTCCGCGTTTAATCGACGCAGAGCTTACGCCGTAGGGTATGGCGTACAGGTGCGCGTCGTCGCGTACCCTACGCCGTAGGGTCTGCGTTGGTGTAACGCAGAGCCATAAATCAGCCTGTAATAAGTCAACCAAGAAGAGCAATGACGTCATGTATCAGAACTGATTTGTGTCGCTACAGTTTGTTTTAATTAAAACACAGTAATTAACTTTAGAGCTTAGGCTAAATGTTAACATCGTTAAAGCAATATTTCTAACAACTTGATTTATCTTTGCCCCAATAAACGCCCTCTGCTAAAATAAGCAGCGGGGTGTAATCGTGACTAATGGCTAAACTTAATAACTTAGAAAGATGTCATTGTGACCAAAGCGAGCTGCTATTATTGTGCAGAAAGTGTTTCAACTGTTGCCAGTGTTGTATACGTTTGCCCGAGATTAAAAGTTAGGTCAGTCAAACTTTTCTTCGATTTTTACTTCCAGATTGTAAGTAATCTTACAAAGCTGAACACAGGCTAAAGTGAATTACACAACCTTCAGCGTGGAATGGGGTCAGGGTTGTTTACTGTTTACTGCACTATTTGTCATCTGATTCCCTCACCCCAACCTGTCTGCCCCCAGAACAAGTCTGATAAGTTTGGCACTGAAGGAAACAAAGTGACTTTGCAGATTGTTCACAGACAGAATGTTTATATAATCACTAATTTTTCATTTCTTAAAGGCAACTCAGCTGAATTGATTTTTTCCCCCCTTCCTCTGTCAGATCTCAACCAGGAACAACAGCAGCTGAATGTGAGTCAAACCTGAAGAAAATCTACACTGTGCAGTCTGTCCAGGTAAGATCCTTCCATGTTCCTGAAGCAACATGATGTGTATCTGCCTAGTTATTACCAAACTAAGCTTCCTCTGCTCATCTTCCCACTGGAGTAGAACTTTTGGAGAGTTTACAACAACATACCCAGTGTCTCCAGCTTGCCTCTGAGATGTAGCTATCATCTGATGAGAGGAGAAAGAAAGCCCCTCTGGTGAGTCAAACGTGTGGAATAAACAAAAAAATGTCCATAGGATTTAAAGGTGTGTGTGGTAATAATCCCTGTGGCTTTTCATACAGGGAAGAAGAAAGCAATGCTAAGGGCGGCGTTTGGAAAATGAAAGTACCCAAAGAGTGCACCGTAAGTGTTGTATTGTAAAGTATTTCTCAGGGATGCACAATAATTGAAATTCAAGCCAAAACCCATAAGAGACTCCTTCTGCATGGCTGATACTGACAAAATAACTAATAAGTTAATATTTTAGAAATTTAATATAAACTTCATATATAATGTAGTTTACGGATAATACAAATGATATTTGATCTTTTGTGTGAGTAAGCAGCGGTTAGCGCTGTTGGCTCACAGCAACGAGGTTCCTGGTTCGACTCCCAGACCCAGCAGCAGTCTTTCTGTGTGGAGTTTGCATGTCCTCCATGAGATTGCATGGGTTTTCTCTGTGTACTCCAGCTCCCTCCTGCAGTATGTATGATTGTAAGGTTGATTGATGATTATAAATTGGTTGTTTGTCAATATGTGGCCCTGCGATGGACTGGCGACCTGTTTAGGGTGTACTCTTGCCTTTCACCTGTAATAAGCTGGAATAGGCTCCAGTAGACCGCCATGACCCTGTATAGGTTTAAGCGGGTATACTAAATGGATGGATGGTGAGTAAGGCACAACATTTCATTAGCTATAATCAACTTTTGGATAACCTTAGGATGGTTCATATCAAATAAAGTCAAGTGATTGAAATATAAATCTTCTGTGGTTGGTTGCACACAGTGAAATTGTGTGCAACCGTCAAGGGAAGGGATTATCATGATTAAGATCTTCTTTAAGTATCTTTAAGTAATAAAAGCAAAGGATGGCACACTATGTATAAGAGAATGAGACTCCAGTGCCAGGCTCAGCCCTTAATTTCACATTATGTGACTGTGTGAGTGTAGGATGGATTGAACAGCTCTGTGGGAAAAGCTGTTTTTTTTTTTTTTTTCAGTCTGAGGGTCTTGGCTTTTATATTTCTGTACCATTTCCTGGGTGGGTAGGGTCAATGGCAATACATTGAGCCTTCTTCTGGATCTGGCTAGCGTGTAGTGACTCCAAGTCTGGAAGAGGATTTCCCACTATCTACTGTGCCGTTTTCACCACTGGGACAAAGTTGAGAGTTAGAGTTAGAGGCAGTAAGAAAACAGCATCATCCCTCTGGACATTTACTACAAAAATCAGGCAGGGCCTCACAGACAGAATCTAGTTTGAAAAAAAAAAAGGTGTTAGCTGTGGTACATCAGTTTCCGTAGTGTAGTGGTTATCACGTTCGCCTCACACGCGAAAGGCCCCCGGTTCGAAACCGGGCGGAAACATTATTTGGTTTCTTGTAAGCGAATGTCCTACTGAAATGACCTGTGTCGATTTTCTTCCTGCGCACCTGTGTAAAAAAAGAGATCAGTAGATTTGGGTTGTCAGTGAATTATTGATTGAGTGAATGTAATTAGGGTTTGACAGTGTTTTCCAAGGTTTTGTATACGGTACTCCTTTCTGCTGCAATGTTTCAACATTCCTTGCACAATAAAGCCTAAACCCTCTTCTTCATGATGAATGTCCAGTAGATATGTTGCAGATTTTCCGCTAAGTGACCCGTCAGGCAAGTGTTCATACTTACACTGGAGGCTATATCACAGAGGTAGTAATATCTTTATCAAAAAGTCTCCAGCGATATTGACACCAGTCCAAGTGTTTCTGTCCTTTGCTGTGCAGCTGCAATACCACACTGTTACACTGAGACAGAGGACGCTCTCTATTGTAGTTTTGCAGAAGTTTGTCAGGAGCAGAGGGGAGAGTCCAGCAGAGTCTTTGTTGAGTCTTCTTCACCAGGTGAGCTGTATTCAGGGACCAGGTCTGCCGTGATGTGAATGGCCAGGAATTTGATGTTGCTGACTTGCACAACCACTTCCATTGAATGAGGAGAGGAGCGTGCTCTGTCCTTCTGGACCTCCTGTAATCTTATTATCACCTCCTTACTTGGTTCAGGACAACATAGTTGTTTGAGTAAAGTCCCATATGTCTGTGTAGTGGATGACAGAACAGTCGTGAGTAAGGATTGTGAAGAGGGCAGGCCTGAGCACGCAGCCCTGTGGGGTACCTGTGCCCGGGACCAGTGTGAAGGACGTGTTATCCTCCATTCTCCCATTCATTCTGTATTGAAAGTTGAACTAAAGTCCACAAATAGCCTCCCCACCTTGGTGTTACTTTCTGCAGATGGGTCGGGGCTGTGAGCAGTGCGAAGGAGACACCATCCTCTGTTGATACTTGACTTGAAAACAAAGTTCATACTCAACAAAATATGTTTTGCAGAATTATCATTGTGCGCTATGAATTCATGACTTTGTTATTATGTATTTTTACTGTTTCTAGAAAACTTTTACAGTTTTCAAATATCTGCTGAATGGGGACATCAACGCTCCGTGTTGTTTTCAGTTTTAGCGCCACTAGCCGCTGCTTCTAACTCTTATTCCAGCTTGACGACTTTTCAAGCAAGATATAAGACCGGTTTTGTTAGAACTCTTCTTATCTTGAAATCCTGAACATGTTTTGGCAAGCGTAGCAGTGTTGTAGCCTGATGGATCAGACCCACAACTAGAAAGATATAGGGTCTGAAAACAATCCATAGGGCCTCCTGATTCTCCAACAGTCATTTATCACACACCCTTCGCATGCGATTGGTTAGCACTACAACCAATCAGAGCAATGAACACGGTGACAGAGAATCAGGAACGAGTCAACCGGAGAGAGTGTGTTGTGTGAAAGAGTAAATTGAACTTTTGCTGTAGCCTGTCAACAAAATGGCAAATGCATCTACGCTGCAAAGCAGGGCTCTCAAGTCTCGCTCATTTCAACAAGTTTACATGCTCATGCCACACGTGGCATTTCTCACTCTAAGAAGTTAACTTCACCGTACAGTGCACTAACTAAGTTTTGTTGCAGTTCCTGGAATCATCAATAAAGACTGGCTGCAAAAGCGAGTCACTCCGTGCGGTTACATGCACATCTAAATCGAGCTATTGGCAACAATCTAGCTAAGGATTTAACTGGAGTTTCCAAAATAACTGAGTATACATCCACAGGATAAGAATTGATTATTGAGTGAGGTGGTGCATTCGACTCTGCGACGTTAGGTGACGCTACACACACTTTTGAATTGGAATTCAACACACGAAGATATGGAAGTCCACAATGCAGCAGCTCTAATTTCATACACACTAATCCTGTCTGTGTTGTTCTTCTTCGTTGTTCTTCGTCGTCGTCTTCTTCTTGTGCTATTGTGACTGTTGTCATTCCCACTTCTGCGGTCTCATCACTTCTGGAAGGGGGAGTCCCAGGGCAGTCAATAGCTCGGCTAACTATGGTTTGCGTAAACATGCCGGAATAGATCGAATTATAACCATATTATTTGGCTCTAATAGCTTGTTTTCAAGAGCTCCAGTTCGGTTTGACTACAACCTCACTAAGGCGTTTACATTGCTTTTAAAACTTCAATATCAGTCGGACCAAGGCAATAATTCAACTTTCTCTTGTGAATGTAAACATACTCGCCATTGATTGTCATGTTAAAATGTCCAACTTTAGAGCAAAAATAAACATTTACTGCCTGGTTAAAAAAAAACCATTTTGGTCTCAATCATTTGATTTCATACTCATGACAGCTCTGAGAGAGGGGACGGAGGGAGGAGGGTTGTACCACGCCAGGAGAGTTTAATATTACATTTGTATTTAGTATTTTAACCGTTTTAACAAACGTGTCTTTGTTTCCAGGCTTCTGTGTGGAAGGAGCTGCTGTTGGCTACTATTGGAGAACAGTTCAGCGATTACTGTGCCTCAGGTGAATGTCCTCAAATTAATTTTTTGGGGGGTAAAATAGCAGGACTTGAGTTCTTTATTTAAAATGGCATCATTCTAGCAAAAACAAAACACAGTGGCTATGCTTTAACATAATTTGTGGTTACAGAGGATGAAGTGGTCGGCGTCAGCGTCAGTGTGAGAGACAGAGAAGATATATTTCAGGTCTGGAATGGAAATGCTTCCTGTGCCAATGAGTCAAATGTCTTGGGGAAGATCAATGAGCTTCTTCCACAGATTCCTTTCAAAGCTGTGTTTTATAAACGTGAGTTTTATTTTCTTTAAATTAAATGCCAATGACTTTATAATACAGTAATCAACAACCTTTATGTGTTTCCTCCCCCTTACTTTTTTGCCTTTTTTGATTTTCAGCCCATGAGGAGCACCATGCTTTTGAAGGAGGTCGATCAAGACATTAGCACATTCTGCACATCAGACCTTTTGGTATACAATTACTTTCTCTGCTGATAAAGGTGATTTGGACCATAATATTCGGGCAAAACAATTCAGTCGTTCATGTGAAGTACCTCAATCTAGCCCAAGTATTATGAATCAGTCAATGAACCATTAGTTTTGTTAGAACTACTGACATTCGTAACAGAGTACTATTTTAGTCAAAATCATTTTAGTCCAATCTAAACTATGATTCTGTTTGTATGTTTTTATACTAGAATGTTTTTCAAAACCAAAATGATGAGATCTTTGCAAACAGTTAATGCATTCGTGCATAGATTGTGCACTTTAATGAGCACAAATTACTGAGTTAAATCTCATTTTTGAATTTAAAGGACAGCCTTTTGCAGACCTTCATCCTTAAAATACAACGTTTTTTTCAGGTCAGCTTTTTATTTTGTTACAGAAAAAATATTGTTGTGTAGACTTGAATAACGCCAATCTTTAGTAATAATGTCCGGCAAGTATTTTAGCTGAATATTGCACTTTTTTATTTTTCTTGTAGGATACGAGTGGAAAGAGAGTTTGTTTTTGTTACAATGAATCAACCTCAGTGCCCTAAGCGCCTTTAGTAAATCTTTAGAAATGCATGATTTTTGTATTTGTATTCTATACAGTGTTGTGTGTGTGTGTGTGTGTGTGTGTGAGTGAGTGAGAAATCTTATAGCCGCTCCAGGATTATTTGGATTGGAGCTGTGAGACCAAACACACTTTGGTTTTGTGTCACTTTTTTTGAAAAAGTGCTTATGTCCATGTCCTTTTGTCCATGTGTGTTATTTATGTGCTGTTTTCCTGATTTTGTTATTAATTGTAATTAGAAAACTCAACACTAAAGTGTTTTTCTGTTTCAAATTTGACTTTTCTTTTTTTTTGTAACTTAAAAATGTTAGATGTGGCCACTGATATACATCTATATATATGCTACATCAGACCTGTGTTAATTTCTCCCAGTCATAGCTTGTAATGTATGTGCGTGTGTGTTGTGTATTTTAAGTGTTCTTATTATTGTCCATCATGTTCATGTTTGGGAACTGTCAAAACCCAGGTTAGTTCATCCCACTAAACAGCCTTTCCTGTGTATTTGTGTATAAATGTCTCCACGGAAGGGCTTTTTTCAGTGTAGCAGTTCTCCTTTGTTGTGACGTTTGAGCCCATTCTTGCAGTCACGGAGTTCTGATTGAAACCATCAGAGTGCTGCTTTCATTTATCCATCAAATCAAATGTTGACATATTCTCTGATGGCTGGGTGTAGTAGCTCACCTAAAACCACCAACAGTGACAGGAGCAATTATGTTTCAAACCACAGACTTTGCCAAACATGCTTAATTTTTCCGTGGGTTGTTTAGTTGGTCATATACTATAAATACTGTTATTAATGTTCCCGTAAACATACACTGCTAATGGCTCAGTTCACATCTAAGACCTTGTAGCTGATTGTTGATCTTGGATTGTGCCTTGCATTTATCAGCTGTTTACAATGTTAAAGTCCTTTGTGTCCAGCATGCTGACATTGTGCACATGTTCCTATTAGATTTCCAATTCATGAAAATAAAGACTTTTAAACTTCCATAATTCTTTTGCTTGCAGTATGCACAATCACTAGGTCATCAATATTTAATGATTGAAAAAACGAAACACTGCTCTTGCCTTTAGTATCATCATCAGCATGTTCATTTTAAAGATCAAACTTTACACAAGGAACATGCTCGTATTTAATTTTCATGTAAACAAAATATTTGCTTTGAAATGTACCCTAGATATTTAAATACTATGTATCGATATCCTGAATGTTGACATTTCATGTCCAAAACTGACACAGCAACAGTCATGCCTTTATATAGGACACTACATGTTTAAGTCTTGCATAATTTCCAACTCTTGCAGAAGATTGTTGCCTCTGTATTTAATTCACAGTCATTTTTAATCTTGATTTCTTAATACAGCCCTGTATCTGAATGTTCAGAGAACTGTGTTGCGCTTCCTTTTCGTATCAACCAGATTGAAAGTCTCCCTCGTGTGGTCGAATCAGGGTACTAGACATTGAATATTTTACAAAAAGATCTATGGAATGATTTAATTTCCCGAGACTATTAAAGGCATTAATTTTAATCCGGTATTAATTTCCGATCTGTAGTTTTCATTGTGATAATTACTTCATTCAGAATTAGTCCGGCATTGCAAGTACAATCTGATCAATAGGATTCCCATTAAGCTTGACATTTGAATAAAACAAACTGGAGAGTAAGATGACATGTTTCAAATATCCAGCATATATACTCAGTATGAAAAATAAACACATTTGTCTTTGCACCAGACTGGGAAATCTTCCTGCATGCCTCGATTTATGCCTCAAAACTGAAATTCTACTGCATTGTTTAATTTGCCATCGGGTAATGAAAGAATTTGAAACTGGAGAAAGTATTTCTAATTTGTGGTTTTCACATGTGAACTTCAATGTATGAATTGAATTTGAAGGCATAATTAAGGGGTACTTTGATTGATACAAAACAGGCATTTTATTTTTGTATCTGCTAATGTTATGTTTCAAATGTTGTAAAGGAGATCCCTGAAGATATAAGACCGAGTGTAGTTGATTTCCCAAAGGTTGGAAAGCAAAACTTGTAATCTCAAAGTGTTTAGACCCTCCAGAGTCAGACACATTCTCAATGGAGACAGTTCAGTACTATGGCGACTTTTGCTACAAGTGGGCACCCAGCCAAGATAAATCCAAAATCACAATGCAGAATCCTCAATGAAGCAAAGAACTGGAGCTGGTCACTGAAGCAGGCAAACATCTTTGTTCACGGGTCTACCATGTGTTGGCCTGTCATTGACTTGTCAAGGTGTTTGTGGCAGACCGACATGAAGGAAGCTACTGCTCCCCCAAAGAAAACATTGTTGTATGCCTGAAGTTTGCAAAAGAACACTATTTAATCCACAGTGGCACCGGACAAATGTTTTGTGCTCTGATGAAAGAAGATTCAAAATGTTAGTAAAAAAGCAGTATGTTTGGAATAGAAAGAGAACAGCTTTATGTGATGATCCATCGCCACATAAAGCTGCCGGGATAAGCGTATGGTGAAACATGGAGAAGGTGAGATTTTTGTTTGCTTTGCTGTCTCTGTGATCTGACCTATGGAGGAGCAAAACTGATATAATTAAAATGAAAGCAGAGCTATATATATTTGTTTTTTCCTTTTCCTTAAACATGCATTTTTGTGAAGAAATATATATATATATTTTGTTTTTCCTTTTCCTTATGCATTCTTTGTTTTTACATTCCCTCATCTCTTCTTTTTACCTTACCTTATACGTTTCTGCCTCATTATGCAAATGAGAAGGGCTGCCTTTCTTAGTCCAGCTCCTCTGCTATTGGTCAATGAAGGGAAAAGAGCAGGATTGGCCGAAATTAAGACTATTGTGCAATTTAAAGATTACAGACAAAAACTAATAATAATAATTTTCAGATTTATAGTCAACATACACTAGCTTCTTTGTTTGTTTTATAATGTCCCTTTGACGAACACTACACCACATAACATTAATAGATCATTTTAGAAATTCACTCATTAGACAATATTCAGTCTTCAGTGACTGATTGTGCAAACAAAAAGGCAATGAGAGCAGCATTATACATACACTTCAATGAATGTGAGGGGTTTGACTGTTTATCCCAGTGTGTCACCACCGGTTGCGCAATAGTCTTGATTTTGGCCTTATTCTAATTCTTCCTGTTTATTGACCAATAGTAGAGGATATATATATATATATATATATATATATATATATATATATATATATATATATATATATATATATATATATATATATATATATATATATATAGTGTTAGTGTGTTTGTCCATCAGTTAAAGTTAAGTAAAGTTGTGTGGCACAGCAGGAAAATAACACTGAGCATCAAAGTAAATCTACCATTGATTGATTGATGGATTGAAGAATTTATTAGAAGAATTGCATAGGATCAGGTACAGTTTTATGACAGTACAGATTCGCTGATACAAAGTCAACTAAAAGGCATTATTCCAAGAAAGCATTACACTTGTTTACATTGGAGACCTTTTTTAAACTCATATAACATTGAATGACATACAGGTAAGAAGCAGTACTTTGTAGAGAAGATTGTAAAAAAAAGAAAAGGGGGGAATTACTGTTATTTTGCACCAAGAGAGACTAAAAAGGTGATGAGACAAATAGAATAAGTTAGGTAATACAAAACAAAAGCAGAAAACAAAACAAAAAACAAAAAAACAAAAACAAGAAACAGTAATCAGAAGGAACAGCGGGATGTGCAGTAGAGGCTTTGATTATTCCCAGTTACGAGTAGCAGCCTCCTGTAGGTGGCTTTTTAGGGCAGACTTGAAGGAGATTGGGGATTTGCTCTCTTTTATGGCTGTCGGTAAGGAATTCCACATGTTGGTAGTATAGGATGCAAACGAATTTGAACCTTTCTTGGAGTTAACCCTGGGCTGAAAGTGATTTGTGGAGCTGCCTCTAGTGTTATGGTGGTGAACATCTTTTACATTTTGAAAGTATTTAGACAAGTACAAGGGTATTTTGGAGGTGTAATGTATCTTGTACACCAAAATCAATGCAAGAAACTGTACTCTGTCGGCTACCAGGAGCCACCCCACGCTGAGCATATGGTTTGCTGTTAGGTGAGCCCGAGATGGAAGATTGAGCAGAAGCCTTATCAGTTTGTTTTGAGCTGTCTGGAGCTTGGTTTTCAGAGCCTTAGAGGTGTCACGGTACCAGACATGAACTCCATAATCAAAGTGAGGTTGAATGAGTGCCCTTGCCAAAATCTTCAGTGTGTCTCTACCAACTAGAGGGGCGATCCTATACAAGAATCGGGTTCGTTGGTTGACTTTTTTGACTACCCTAGCAGTCATTTTTGCAGCCCAGATAGGTGATTTCAGTTTTGTTTGTGATAACATTGTCACCCACTTTGATTATGAAGTTATCAACCTTGCTGAGTTTAGGATTGACCCAAAGAGGATGGATTCTGTTTGGCCCAAGTGTATGGATAGTTTGTTGTCATTGAGCCAGGTACAGATCTTGTTTAACTCTGAGCTAAGAGCCTTTTCTACTGTTAGGTTTAAACATCAAACCCAGCTTTTAACAAAGAAAAACACCAAAGACTTGGAAATGAGTTTTTAAATGGGCTCTTGCAAGAGGGAAGCAAAGCCAGAGCCTTCTTGAGCAACGGAGCTCTCTGTGAATGCTGCTGATAGTGCTTCGACATTCCCTCAGTGCATTGCCCTTTTATTGAGATTTCAAACAGGAAACTTTACCATATTCGGTACACAATGAACAATTAGAAGAAACAGATGGAGAAACAGATCAGATGATTGTTGAAAAGTCATACATATGACTTTTCAGTTAATTAACAACTTATCTGTGGTGTGCAGAGCAACAGACATCCTTTTAAGAATCCTTAAATGGTCAAGAGGTTATTGTTGTCATCAGATGGTCAACTAACAATGGGATAGTTGTTTGGTCAGACCAAACTCAGGAAGAGCTGGCCTGTCATCTGTTAACATGTGATAACCAGCAGCCAGGGTAAAAGTCTTTAAGAACCACGAAGGTCAAAGGGGTCAAATGAGGCCCCCTCTGGACAACAGGAACTACTGGACAACTGCACAATAGTCAACTGTTTTGACAGAGCGGACAACCCCCCTAAATACCCGCAGGAAATGGTCTGTCCTGTGACTTCTGTTAACAATAGTAAAGATGTGCAAAACGCAGCAGTCAGCTTTCTCTGAGCTGACCTAATTAAGCCTATTCCGATAGTTTTATAATTTCATAAGGACAGACTTGTTTAAACACTTCAGATTAATCTCACAATTCCCTCCTGTTGTTCTTATGAACCTTCAACTAATATCCGTCCATCAGGCTTAGGATATGAGCATCATACTATAAGTTCAACATATGAGAAATATCAAGGGGAAAGTGTATAACATACTTAATGCAAATTTACTAATGCAACTATTGACAAACAAAATGAAACAGTTTACATTCTGGTGCCATCATGGACATTCTCGTCATTAATTCTGTTGGGGTAGCCACATTCTTCAGGTTAGGTTTGTTGGAGTTGCTGGTAATGGACTTCAGAATACTGGACTAATGAAGTTTGGATGGACCTTTGGACCATCGCACGGAGACACGGAATGATACAGGCAGTAAAAACACAGAACAGTACCAGAACAGTAATGAATGGAATCATAATTTTAGTCATTATGTCAGTCCAGTGTCCTGAGATCAGCCAGGACCAAAAAGTGGTACCTGCTGAGCGCCTGTCTTCTGACACGACTTTGGCCAACTGACGTAATTCGGCTATAGCTGTAGTAATATTACCTTCAGTACCGGTTTCATCAGGGATGAATGTACAGCAGTGTTCCCCAATCATTGCACAGACTCCACCATCCTTAGCAGTTATCAAATCCAACACAGTTCTATCTTGGAGCTCCATTTCTCTAATGGCAGCCATTTCAGTTGCCACTCCTCCTAAGGCTTTAAGAGTGGAGTTAATGAACAGACCCATGCGATAATTTATAGTCTCAATCCTTAACATGGTCTTTGCGACTCCCAACTGGGGAAGGGCTGACAAAACTATCTTTTGGCTTGTTGACCAGAGTTTATGGTCATCGGGGACATCTCTACCCCAGACTGAGTCATGGGGGAGGATACCTGTGGCACGTTTAGTACGTGCGGGGGTATGGTGTCCACGAAACACAAATGCGTCTTGAACCAATCTTACCATCATACATCTACCTACCCATCCTGGTGGGAGGAGTAGATAGATTGAGTTGCCACACATCCAAGAGATATCATCTTGTGGGTCAGTCCCAACTGCATCAGGAGCTGCATAGTACTCAGTACAAGTGGCATTCGTGGGCAAAAATGTTTTGTCAAATTTGGTCGGGTCAGCTGTGTTCCGGCAAGCGGCTAGATTAATGGAGCACTTAGAGATTGGGACTTCTCCTACGAATGTGGGTTTCCCAAAATCTATTTCGTTGCTGTAACAGACTGCTTTAAGGTGTTGTGGGAACGGTATTTCCTGTATCATGATTGGGGAAGACCAATCGTATGATAGGAGATGGCTAAACCCACGGCCTTTATTAGCTGGGGCCGTGCTGTTGAATCCTTTAACGTAATTTAGCAAATAGCCTGAGCTGTACCTGGATTTCAATATATCAGGGTAGTACGAACCATTGCGTGGGTCTATGGGAATGGGGTGTACTGGTGGGCTACCTGCTGACAAAGGCATTCGGCTACACACATAGCAATTAGACATGTTCTGTTCCTTAGCTATAAACCCAGCAAAATTGTACCACATGTTCATTTCAAACCGAGTCTTGGGTTGTTTGACTTCATACCACTTGCGGATTGGTATGGCCGCTATTGATCTCTTCTCTCGGGGCTCCTCTTCATTCTTCTCCACCAGGAGCCAGATTGTGGTCAAGAGGACCACAATGGCCATGATGATGAGTGGAATTCTCATGATGGCAGTGCAAGGGGGCACGACCCGTGGCTGGCGAGTAGGCGTCAGATAAGTTCTTCGGCGGACAAAGGTTTTGATACCGTCCGACTTCCGGCCTACTCAGGGTCTGGAAAGTTTTTTACTAGTTTGCACTGCGACTGGTGAACCCACGTAGATCGTTCAGCAATCTTTACTGCTGTCGGGGTCGTGATCTGGACGACAAAAGGGCCGTCCCATCGGGGTGATGACCACGTCTTTCGTTTCACCACTCGAACCAGGATCTGGTCACCTGGTTTCAGCAATTCCTGCGTAGAAGGGAGAGGAGAAAGCGGCAGCTTACAGGAACTTTGAACATCTTTCTCAGCAAACAATTTACTCATCCACATCGAAAGTGGATCTGCCTCTTCGGTTTTCTCTTGCCACGGCTCTCCCTCCCATAGGGGGAGTTGGAACGGGCGACCATGCACTACCTCAAAGGGTGTGAGCCCTGATGGGTTTGGAACGATTCTCATGTACATTTTGACTAATGGCAGGCATTCAGGCCATGGTTTTCCAGTTTCTTCCATGGTTTTTCTGAGCCTTAGCTTAACAGTGCCATTAGTTCGTTCCACTAGGCCTGCACTTTGTGGGTGATAGGCACAGTGGTTCTTTAGATTGATACCTAGGTGTTTAGCCATGTTTTGGACTACAGTGTTCACAAAATGTGCACCATTATCACTCCAAATTAATCTTGGAATGCCATGTTCTGGAATTATGTGTTTGCAAATGGCTTTAGCTACTGTGAGTGCGTCAGCTGTTTTGGCCGGGACTATTTCAACCCATTTGGATAATGAGTCAATTAACACTAGGCAATACTTGTATTGCCCACTTCTGGACAGCTCAATGAAATCCATATGGATAACTTCAAATGGATATGTCCCTTGGGGACACTGACCTCTTTTAGGTCTCATATTCCCTTGCGTGTTGTGCCTGCAACATGTTAGGCAGCTCCTACAAAAATTTTTAAAGTAGGTATTTAGACCTGGTGATGTATGGAATATTTCATGTACCATACTTTGCATCCCTCCAGTTGAGACATGGGATTTCCCATGGCTCAATTTAGCCACCAGGGGGAACAGATTTTTGGGGAGTACAGGTTTGTTTTGCACTACATAGAGGCCTTCTAAAGTTACAGTAGCACCCTCTTTCAGCCAAATGTCTTTCTCTCTTTGCGGAGCATTGTCTTGCATGTCAATTAAAATTTGAGTTGGAATGGTGTCCATTTGTGTGTTGGTCATGATGTCAGTTGTGGTTTTTTGAGCTGCTGCTTTGGCCGCTTCATCTGCTTTGGCGTTTCCTTTGGTGATTCTGTCGATTCCTTTGGTGTGAGCCCTGCATTTGCATACTGCTATTTCTTTGGGGAGCAGTACTGATTTGAGGAGTTCTTTCAATAAGGCTGCATGTTCCACTGGTTTCCCTGTGGATGTCTTCATTCCTCGCCGGTTCCATTGGGCGGAGAATACATGGAGAACCGAGTGTGCATATTGGCTGTCTGTGAATATTGTGACTATTTCTCCTTCAAACAGTTGACAGGCTTTTGTCAAGGCTTGGATTTCTGCAGATTGAGCTGATTGGTTGGACGGCAGTGTTTCAGCATGCAGAACTTCGTCATCCGTGACTACTGCATAACCAACTTTGTTCTTTCCTTCAGGTGATTTTGAGGCTGATCCATCTACATAGACATATGTACTGTCTGGGATGGGCGTGTCTAGTAGGTCAGGTCTTGGTTTGCAGCAGCTGTCTGTTCTTTCCACACAGTAGTGAGGGTCGCCGTCTTCTTCTGTTGGGAGAAGTGTGGCTGGATTCAGAGTGTTGCATCTCTGCAACGTCAGGTGTGGTTGGGATAGCAGTGTTGCAGTAATTGACAGGTGTCTAGCAGGCGACATGAACGACATTTTAGTGCTGGTGATTAGCATATCAACAGCATGTGGCACTTTTAGGGTGAGGGGGTGAAACAACACCAGTTCAGCTGAGGCCTGGATGGCCAATGCAGCTGCGCACACTGCTCTAACACAAGAAGGCAGTGCAGCTGCTACTGGGTCCAACCTTTTGGAGTAGAACGCTACTGGCCTTAGTTTGTCCCCAAATGTCTGTAGTAGCACTGAGGTCATGAATGTACCTTTACAGTCTACTGTCTGGATGAATGCCTTGTTGTAGTTTGGCAGGGCCAGGACTCCAGAGTTCAGAATCACAGTTTTCACCTCCTCAAATGCTTGGGTGCCTTCTGGGGTCCATGGAATGGGGTCTTTCATTGACATTTCCACGGTGTAGATGAGATCCAACAGTGGTTGTGTGAGCTCTGCAAAGTTTGGGATCCAACTTCTGCAATAATTGGTTAATCCTAGGAATGCCATCATCTGCTTTTTGTTAGTGGGTTTTGGACAATTTCTGATGGCTTCCCTTCTGTTCTCGGTCAGGCTCTTTCCTGCTTGAGAGACATTGTGTCCAAGGAAAACCACTTCCTTCTGGCAGAATTGGAGCTTCTTTAATGAGGCTTTGTTTCCAGTTTCCTCCAGGTGCTTGAGCAGAGCAATTGTTTCTTCTTTGCATTCTTCTTCTGTTGGACTGGCTATTAGAATGTCATCTACATACACCAGAATCTGGGTCATTGGTGAGTGTTGATGTGTACTCAGACATGCCATTATCTCCTGAGAAAAGATTGTTGGGCTATCACAAAACCCTTGGGGAAGACGGGTATATGTGTACTTGTGGCCTTCAAATGTGAAGCCGAACCAGTGGCGGGCCTGTCGATTCAGCGGAATGGAGAAGAAGGCGTTGCTGAGGTCTACCACGGTAAAATACTCTTGTTGGGGTTTTAGCTCGTTCAGCAACGTGTATGGATCTGGTACACAGGGGGCCCTTGACTGGACAGCAGTGTTGACATGTCTGAGGTCATGGACTAGTCTCCATGTTCCACTTTCAACCTTCTTGACCGGAAAGATGGGGGTATTGCACTCGCATGTGGGATCTTCAACTAGCACACCCGCTTTCACCATGTCCTTAATTACTGGTCTTATTCCTTCAATTGCATCTGGTTTTAATGGATATTGTTTTAGTCTAGGTCTATGAGAGGTCTTAGGTGTGATGACTACTTCCTTGGCTGTAGTCATCAGTCCTACATCGGTCTTTGATGCTGACCACAAGGTGGCTGGGACACCAGGGAAATCTTCTGCAGTGTGGCAGATAAGGTTCTGATGTCATTCTGTCAAATGGGTCTTTGCCTGTGCCACAGTGGTCCAGCTGAGGGCTGTTCTCTTTACTAGGCCATATTCTTTGGACTCATATTCAGCAGTTTTTGGTCCAGTTTGTGTCCATTTCTTTTCTGGCATGCTCTTAAATGTAAATGCTATTTGGCCTAGGTCTTTCCAGCGTCTCCCTGGTTTTTTGGAGAGGGAGATGTGTGGTGTGGTGTTTGGCCAGAAACACCAGAGGGTTCTTGCTTTGGTGGGCATACTGACTGTAACCCATGCATCTCCACTGGTGGTGGTGAACAAGTGGTTAACTGTGAGCGTTTGGGGGCCCAAGTGTTCAAACTTGTGGTCGTACTGCTCGTCTCCAGGTCCAACTCTCATGGTGACGTGGAGAGGCCACTTGGTTTGATGTTCACCTTTTACTGCACTGATTTTGCCCTTCAAGGCGCTTACTACTGAACCGGGACCCCCAGATATGGGGTCCAAGGTGTAGAACTTTTTTGGTTCTCCAATCCCTTGGATCGCATGGACGTTGATCTCGTTACTTAGATCATCAGTGGCTTTCCTGGCTTCTATCCCATCGTCGGTCGGGATTAGACTGATCTTTAATTTCAATAGGAGATCTCTCCCTAGAAGGTTTACTGGACAGTGTGGACTTAGCACAAACTCAGTTGTACTAACATCTCCGTCTTCGTCTTCGAAATCAATTGGTTTGGACCATTTCAGTAAACAGGTGTGGCCCCCCGCGGCGACTACTGTGATCAGCTTTTTTCCTGGCTCTACTCCTGGAGCTTTATCTTTCAGAACTGATTTATCGGCACCGGAGTCACACAAAAACCTTATGGCTTTTCTTGAGGGGCCTAATCTTAGGGTATAATATGGCTTCTTTGGATCTGATGAGTTTAGAGAGCACAATTGGGTCAAGTCGAGGATGTCAACAGGGATAGGGGTCTCGTTGTCATCATCCCTTTTTTTCTCCACTGGATTCTTTTGGCGTCATTCTTGGTGGTCACCGTGATGCGGGTTTTGTGGTGGTGGACGCTTTTCTTTGGGAGTCTCAGAGCAGTCTTTAGAGTAGTGACCCAGTCTGTGGCAGTTGTAGCATTTGACAGGCTCGGGGCAGTCTCTAATATAGTGGCCTAGTCGATGACAGTTGTGGCATTTACCATTAAAACGTATTGGTCTTCTTGAGCGTCCTTCTCCGGGGCGATCAGACTTCCTGGGGAATCTTTTATTTTCTTGGTAAAGAACTTCTTCTTCTTCTTCTTGATCTTTCTCTGAATGGGTCAGGGCTGCTAGAGCTTGGGCCAGGGCGTGGACTTGGGTGGTGGGGGAGGTTTTCTTCTTGTGGACTGTCTCAGCATGAGCAGCCCACTCCATCATTTGTGCCATGTTCTGGGTGCGATGGGTAACACAGTGTTTGGTGATGAAACCTGAAATTCGTGGGAGGAAGCCTGCCATGATGCTTTGCTGTAGTTGTCTTTGGTAAGCACCTTCAGGATCCTGGTCTTCCTCCAGCCCACTATGGGCTTTGAAGATCTCTTCCATTCTTCCTCTGAACACATGGACATCTTCATCTTCCCTTTGGGTGGTGGTATTGATTTTACCATAATCTGGGGCGGCGGTCCAGGCGTCGCGGACTCGTCTCATCACTTCATCCACCCGTCCTCTGAGGGCATCTCCTGGTTGTAAAATGTCGTTTTGGTTATCCCTTGGGTTAAAATTTCCTTTAACCCTCGTCCAATTGTGGCCCAAGCTGGTTCTGAAAGCTCTTTCTACCTCGATCCCATTTAGTCCATATGAATCACAGAGTAGACGGAAATTTTCGATCCATTTGCCGGGGGTAGCAGTGGGGTCCCCCAGGCCTTTGCAGGCATCTCTGCATTCGGTCTCAGTCCACGGGCGAAAAACTCTCAGGGTCCTGTCCTGGTCATTGTCGAGACCATAGTGGGGGTTTGCGACCTGGACTAGGGGGTAGAGCTGGGATGGTGGTGGCCCAGGTTGAAGTTGAGCGGGTGGATATGGTGGTGGGTCTTCATAACCACTTGGGACAGTGAGTAGAGGGTAAAGCCTGTCTTTTCCCTTCATCTGTCGCCGATTTCTGGTCTGTACTGGTGACCAAACCTCGTTTCTTTCATGGGTTGTGGCTCCCTCTAGTGTGCGGACTACAACTGTAGGTAAGGCGTCATGTTGTGGAGGTGGGGCCAGCACTGGGATGGGCTGTGGGGGCGGAGCCAGCACTGGGATTGGCTGTGGGGGCGGAGCTTGCACTGGGATTGGCTGTGGGGGCGGAGCTTGCACTGGGACCTCATCGGGCTGGGCGCTGCGTGTGCGTGCGCCTGTCTCCTCATCTGCTCTAATCCTCATCATATAGCTTTCTTTTTTCAACATTTTTCTTTCTTTCTTCGCTTCACGATCTGCTTCTCTTTGTCTTGCTTGTACAATCCACACTTCAATATTCTTCAACTGTTTTCGTATTTTATCACCCGCTTTGCCATTTGTTACCCTCTCTTCATGCTGCAATGTTCTTTTTATTTCAAGCAGTTTAGAAATGTCAAATTTACCATCAAAACCATGTTTCTTCTGCCACTTTTTCACAGGTTTGCAACTTTCAGGAAAACGTTGCATCATAAACCGTGTATCTGGTGGTAACTTTTTGCTGGACTTTTGTCCCATTTTGAACGTTCAGTCAGTTTTTCTTTTAGCCTTAAATTATTTTTTATCTTTTAAGTCCTGTATATTTTTCGCACAATATTTTGTCACAATCTTTTATTTACCTATTTCAGGGACGTCCCGTCAACTAAAAGTTTTTTGGAATATTTTCTTTAGGTTCACCATAAGTTTTAGTTTAACCCCGTATTTGCTATTTTAGCGATCTTTGTTTTAACTTTCTTCCAGTTCATACATTTTGTGTTGACAGTTTGGTTTTTAGCGCTGATTTATTTAGTGGGCAATTCAAACTTTTAGTTCATATTTTTAGAAACCACAATATTGTCAATAGACAGTTTCAATCACGAACATTTAAACAAAAAAAACATTACACAAGACAAACATTAAACAAAAACCATTAAAAAAAAAACATTCCCAAGAAACCTCCTCTCGGAATTCTGTACTTCGAAAAGTCCCCTGACTTCACAAAGCCGGTCCTCGACCGAGTTAGATGTTGGTCTTACGCACTGCTCTTAAGCTAGTATTTTTAAAAGTCCCCTGACTTCAAAAAATCGGGTCCCCGACCCGCTGCCAAACACTGTTTTCGCTAACCTCTTGTTAGTATACACAGAATTTTCACTTGTATTTTACACAAAATACTTCAATACCCCACGTATTTTAAATAAGAGGAGGTCTTACCAGACTCAGGTGTCTTCCCTGGCTCGGAAACCCGTCACTGGACTCCGGACCAGCGCAGGACCAACTTCTGTTAGCCCTGTTCCTAAAGTCGGAAATTTTCAGGTGGCCTCTTCGGTCCTACGCCGTTCCCAGTCACAGATCTTAGGTCCCGGATTTTCAGCACCAAAAATGTTAGGTTTAAACATCAAACCCAGCTTTTAACAAAGAAAAACACCAAAGACTTGGAAATGAGTTTTTAAATGGGCTCTTGCAAGAGGGAAGCAAAGCCAGAGCCTTCTTGAGCAACGGAGCTCTCTGTGAATGCTGCTGATAGTGCTTCGACATTCCCTCAGTGCATTGCCCTTTTATTGAGATTTCAAACAGGAAACTTTACCATATTCGGTACACAATGAACAATTAGAAGAAACAGATGGAGAAACAGATCAGATGATTGTTGAAAAGTCATACGTATGACTTTTCAGTTAATTAACAACTTATCTGTGGTGTGCAGAGCAACAGACATCCTTTTAAGAATCCTTAAATGGTCAAGAGGTTATTGTTGTCATCAGATGGTCAACTAACAATGGGATAGTTGTTTGGTCAGACCAAACTCAGGAAGAGCTGGCCTGTCATCTGTTAACATGTGATAACCAGCAGCCAGGGTAAAAGTCTTTAAGAACCACGAAGGTCAAAGGGGTCAAATGAGGCCCCCTCTGGACAACAGGAACTACTGGACAACTGCACAATAGTCAACTGTTTTGACAGAGCGGACAACCCCCCTAAATACCCGCAGGAAATGGTCTGTCCTGTGACTTCTGTTAACAATAGTAAAGATGTGCAAAACGCAGCAGTCAGCTTTCTCTGAGCTGACCTAATTAAGCCTATTCCGATAGTTTTATAATTTCATAAGGACAGACTTGTTTAAACACTTCAGATTAATCTCACACTACCTGCAACCTGTCCCTGTCAGAGACAAGGAGAGCCGAGTCATCCGCGAACAAGAACAAGTTGCAGTCACAAGCAGATTCCATATCATTAACATAAATTAGGAACAATAGAGGTCCCAGTATGCTTCCTTGAGGGACACCACAGGTTATTGGGAGGGGAGGGGACAAGGTACCGTTTACCTCAACCATCTGTTCTCTCCCCACCAAATAAGAGTGTATCCAGCTCACTGCATTGTCGTCAAGGCCAATAGCTCCAAGTTTGTCGATGAGAATAGAATGATTTACAGTGTCAAAAGCCTTCTGGAGGTCCAGCATGACCATGCCGCAATATTTGCCCGAATCAACCTCACGTTTGATGCGATCGTTCAAATAAAGCAGGCATGTGTCAGTGGAATGAGACTCTCTGAAGCCAGATTGGAACTCATAAATCAGTCTATTCTCCTCGAGATATCTTGCAACCTGTTCGTAGACAATTTTTTCCATGACTTTCGAAATGGATGGTAGAATTGAGATGGGACGGTAGTTGCCTGGGTCTAGTTTGCTCCCCTTCTTGTGCAGGGGTTTTACTTTAGCTAGTTTGAAATCTGATGGACATACACCTTGTTTGATAGATAGGTTAAAAATATGGGTAATTATAGGAGTGATGGTGACAGCTGCGTCTCTGAGAAATTTAGCCGGGATGGTATCGTGGCTACGTGGCTCCACAGAATGGATTTATAAAAATAAAATAAATCTTTGAAATGGCCAAGTCCAATTCAACTCAGGTCTGGTCTGATCCAAGCACTTGTTTGAAGTCATTTCTACCAAAGGACCTATTAAATTCAAGGGTACATTCCTCTAGTGTTGTGAATGTTTTAATATTGTGTTCAGTAAAGACCATAGACTTAACAAGAAAAACATAACAAAATAATACCTGTTTGTATGTTATCAGCTAAAGAACGTCTTGCGTGTCTATTAGTGTGAATTACCTTAAGATCAGATCACACTTTACAGCAAATGAATGCAGAAAACGTGGGTGAATTCCAAAGGATTCACCCACTTTTTTGCCATTTTGAGCAGACTTCAGTGAAGGAAAGTGTATACGTAACTTTAATTTTCTAATACTTTCATTACAATCCTTAATAAAGTCATAATAATATGAGAATAAAGTCGTTAAAATACCTGAATAAAGTCATAATATTACGAGAATAAAGTCTTAATATTTTGAGAATAAAATCGTAATATTAAATATATTATAAATATGTAAATATAACTTCACAAGATGCTCAATATTCCTCATTTTAACACAGGGAGAGTTCTCATAAATTATATTCTCATAATATTACGACTTTATTCTCATAATATTACGACTTTATTCTCGTAATATTACGACTTTATTCTATTACGACTTTATTCTCGCAACATTATGACTTTATTCTCTTTTTTCTCTTTATTTTGTCTTAGTTTGGCCCTAATCCTCCGTCGTATTTGAGCGTCTATAACGTTGCCCTGAGATCCAAACTGTCTATTTTCCATTGACGCGTCAGAATCAAACGGTGTAATTGAAGCGGATAGAACAGTCCGCGTGTTGGGGTGACGTCACCATTGTTTACTTTTCCCCAGGCCCCGCCCCGTTAGCAGCCCGTGCTAGCAGGCTAGCAGAGGAAGACACATCTCCCCGGACCGTCTTCCCGCAACCACGGAGTCACACACGGTCCGCTAGTTCACCATTCTGTAAGTAAACCACCCTCCCATCGCTCCTCGACCAACACCGGACCAGTAGTGAGTGTTATCGTGTATTAACCACCACATCCCCGGGTGTTTAAAGGGAGACAGAGACGTTTGTCGGAGCTAGCGCTGAACTGCTGCTAGCTTTTGTTGTAGCCGCTGTTAACGTGACACCGCCCGCAGTGCTGATCCAGACCCGGTTACACGGGGAGTTAAACCCACGGCTGTGTGAGACCAGACTGGTTCTGCTAGAACCGTGGTGTTTCTCCGCATGTGTCTTATGTAAGCTGGAGCCTGCGGTGATGCTGGTAACGGACCTGCAGGTACCGAGATGATGATCCTGCTGCTGGACGGAGTTAACCTGATACATAAAGTAACATCCGCTCATAATCTCGGGTACATCCTCGCAAGTGTTGGGTCAGAAAGGCTCAGCTGTAACGTGTAGTTTGAGTTCACTTAAGACTAAATTAACCAGGATTACTGAATGTGGTCCGAAATCTGAAACGGATTTTGTCAAATGACATTAGGTATAAATACACTTGTGGATCAAACGTGGACGAAAGCCATTGAGACTGAAACCTAGACGTGGTACCTGACTGGGTCAGTACCTACGAGACAACCAGAAACATCAGTGAACAACATGTGGTTTAACTACTACTTGTGATTTTAAGCAGCGCAAGGTGTCATTTCATTTGGCTGATTTGGCTGACTGCTGTTAATAATACATGTACATGCAGGGATTATTTGATGTCACCTTTGCACTTCTGAAACAAAGTATTAGTAGTTTATTGTCAAGTAAAATACTAGTAATGGTAAAGGAAGGCTTGGTGTTGACATGTTTTAGCTTTATGTGTTAGTTGCAGTTGACTTTTCTGAAAATCTGTTCTGTATGTGTGTGTGATACTGTAATATCTACTTTTCATGGGAATCCAGGTTCAGTTTGCCCTTTAGTTAGATTTTGTACTATCATCAACCTTTTCAAAAAGAATGGTTGAGCTGAACCGCGGCTGGATAGGATCTGTTTTACAGTGAGCATAATGGAATTGAGGAAGAATTAACACGGCATTCACTCTGGTTCTTATGACTATAATCACACCCCAACCTCTTCAAAAATGTCTACAGGAAACTCTGCCTTTGTCTTCCAAACTAATCCTGATCCTGAGAGCTAAAGTAAACAGTGGAGACTTCACCAACAGCTGCCTGTTTTACGCAGATAGGTTTCAGTTTAAGATTCCATGGATTTTCTCTTTTAACCATATAAGTTAAGTGTTATGACTCATTACAGCACCCAGACATAGCTTGATGTTTAGTAGATGTCTGATAGGGTTTTTTAGCAGCCCCCCCTCCCTTCTTTAAATATTTTTTTTAACCTACCTGTAGCTTTCGTTTTGCCCCTTATTTTATCTAAGTATATACAATCTAATCAGTTGTTTTCTACCTGTTGACACTAACTTTCAGTCGTGCCTATCAGATAGATTTGATGAACAGATTTATCTCAGTCTCTGACTTTGAGTAATACCGAGACTACTGAGGGTTTCATTAAAGCTTTGTGGACCGTTTCATGTCAGGCTTTCTGTGTAGTTTTCCATCTGCTTTTGCCATTTGTTTGCCTGCTTTATTTACCTTTGTTTATGCTGCTGAGCTTTTTACTCAAACACTCCCAAGCTGTATACATAAAGGCCTACTTGTGCATTGTACTACCTGCCACGGCCGTTTATCGCACCACCTGGTTAATGGTAAATTGTTCCAGAAGGAAGATATGTTTGCACATAAACACGGACCCAGGGCCCCTGTGTTTACAGTAGTCATGGCAGCACTTAGTTATTCAACAAATACATCTAACATCTTCCTCTCTCACTCCCAGAAGAGCTTGTTTGTATTAGTAGGTAGGGCTGTAACAGTGAAGTTCTCAACTTTTAGTGGTTGAGGTGCGGTAGTTTTTTTTTTTTTCTCCCTCTTTTACATAACTTTCCTTCTCACAGTGGTGGTAATTTCAGACATTATTGAATGCTGTTACGTTTTTCTAGAAGTAGAAACCGCTTATCATTTTGTAAAGTAGTATCCTTGTCCAACAATTGTGTGCTGCAAGTTTGTTGCTCTTGATGTCCGCCTGCTTTTATTTACAGTCTTCTTTTTTTTGCAGGTCAGTGAAGTCCAGATGCATGAGTCTCGGTCAGAACCAGCAGGCCACACCATTCAAGCAAGTCAGACGGAGAACAGAAATCACACTGAGAATGAGAGTCGACTGAAGAGTAGCCAGACTCCTCCTCCAGATGCACCCAGGGTCAGTCATACTCGCCTTCATTTCTTCAGCACTTCAGAATTCAGTTTTAAAAGTGCAACATAAGGAATTTTCAGATATCTTTTTTTGGAAAGTGATGACATTTTATTGACAAACAGTAACATTTTATATTGAGAGAGAGAAAATAGGGAGATAAAGAATCATTTAGCTGGAGTTGAAGTCAAGGTTTGTTTTCTTTTTAGTACACTACAGTTACTCTGTAATTCTTTCAATAAGAACAAGTATAAACATTTGTGTTTAACTGCTTTTGAAATACTACATTTAAATAGTTTTCTCGCATATGGCTTTCTGCATAGCAAGTTTGATATCCAGGCCCCACAGATTGTCTCGTTGGCATACCAGGTAGATGGTCGCAAGGGATACAGGACACACACTCAGTGTTATATGAGAATTTGAGCTATGTTGTTTTATTTTTCTGACATGTAAAGGTGTCCCTGAACCTCTCCCTTTGCCTTGTGTGTTTTCCTCCTCGCTGCAGTACTTTCGTATTTATGCTGAAGGGCATAGCAGGGATTGGGGGATGTGGTACTGAGTTTTAGAAAGGCGGAAAAGCACAACTCCCGCTGGGTGGAGGGATCAGTATTATATTGTTGGTTTTGTTTAGGCTCGCATGATGTGGGTTTGGGAGGCTGCGTCAAATTTTCATTGTTGCTGAGCAGTATTCATCTTTTTCAGTGCCCAGAGAAACTTTTCAATGAAGACTATCAGGTTTGTCTGACATATTCTCTATTTAATGTGTGATACTAGTGCAAGGATTCTTTTTTTTTTTTTAAAGCATTTCCTCTTTTATAATGTGTATATGTGTTTGTGCATGGGATGTGATGTCACATTTTTGTGGTTGCATTATTTTGTATTTTTAGATTTCATTTCACTGAAGTAAACATTACAAAAAGCATGCGTTTCTGTAAAAGTAAACTCTTCTGCTGAGCCACATTTATTAAGGCCAATTGTAAGAATTACCTCTGGAAAAAGGCAGATTGTTTTTGTTTTCCTGCAAGTTCTCAGTTTTTTAATGTGCTGTCAGTCATCTCTCACAAGAGTTCACAAGACCAGTCTTGCGGGAACAGACCTATGTTTACACTCAGTTGCTCACTGGTATGACTTTCAACAATAACAACAACAGAAGATGTTTGGACTTGCTGGCTACCATAGCAACGGGGATTAGGGAAAAGCTGTTGTTGTGTTGATGGTGTCCACAGAAAAATAGAGGGGCCAACTGGCTCTGTCTATGGGATAGAGCTGTTTTCATGGCTTTGGTGGCTATTCTGCAGCACCGAGTTTTTATAAGAAAGGAAAAACTAGGAGGTAGCCGACTGTTATTGTTAGCCCAAAGCCTGTGTGAAATTCCCTGTCAGTTTGTTTACCCTATTCCAAACAGACTCTGCCTTGGAGAGAAATGTTTGTTTGTGGTTCAGACCTTAATTAAAATACGAATCTCAAGTTCTGTTTTTGTAAACAGACTCTGTGTGCTTTTTTTTATTCATTATTTATATCTCTGTGCCATTTTGATTTCTCTGTTCATGTTTACTGTAAACATCCCTTGAGCTGTGAGGCTGACAGTGAGGGGGAGGGTGTGGTAACTGCTGCATATCTAGCACAAGATGCTGCTGCTGCTGCTGCTGCTGCTGCTGTTGTTTTGCTGCTTCAGATTGTTGTTGTTTTGATCAAGTTATAATTCCCCTAAGCCATCCAGTGTTGTTTTTGTTTGTCCAATGCCATTTTTAGCTGAACTGGCAGTAGAGTCAGTTCAGCTTGCCAGATGGAAGACTGAGGTGAAAATAACAAATTATCAGTACTCTGAGTAACTGTCTGTAAGCCTTTTTTCTTTTTTAAATTGGGCAAAAGGCTGCAACGTTTATTGTTAGATTAGTTAACTGATAGAATTTTTGATCAAATGTGATGATTTTAAAATGTATAATAATTGTAATTATGATAATTTCCAACCACAGGAGTGATATTTGTGTTTTAAGCTTCTCAGATGTGAGGATTTGGTGCTTCATTTTATTAAACATGATGTGACACTGAATGTGTCAAGATGTTTTACTAGAGCTATGGAAACATTATGTCGTCATATTTTCCTTTATTTTGTATCACTTTACACAAATAAAATATATCTTTTTAAAATCGACTGTCATGCAGGTTCATAGCGCAGTGGAACTCAGATATAGCGAGATATTTCGCTCATGTATTAAATCACAACATTACTAAGTAAGGTCGAGGGAATGTAGTGAAAAACCAAGCAATTTCCAGTTGGGCAAGTTCCAAAAAATAGAGGGAAAACCCCCTCAAACTCCTGTTTAACTCAAAATAACATTGTACACAACCAGGCGTACAGTGGGTGGACATCAGCCTCAGCAGGGTAGGTTGTGAAAACAGTTGTTAGTCGCAGCCTTAGGAGTAGCTTTGACAGTTTGACACTTTATATGCAAGTGTGTTGGGCCCCATATCAAGTTAATGTCTATAGACTGGTGTTTACAGTTCACTTGCTAAATTTACGTCATTGCACTTATGAGGGAGAATAAGGAAGAAATATAAAAATATGTGGAATTGCAATTGGAATGCAAATATTTTATGCATTATTTTTTTCATTTCTGACATTAAAAAGCATATTTTTCTTTAATTTCGGCTGCTCAGACAAGCAGCGAAACTAAAAAAAACAGACTAGTGAGATTGCATGTTGTTTTCTGGGTGTACTTGCATTTAAATTTCACAAATAAGCTTCTGTCATGCTGCGGAAACCCCTTTGGACTTGTTTATTTCAGTTCTTGTTGAACTTTGGATTTAATTATATTGGAGCAGAGTTGCATCACTGGACGTAATGTTCACTTTGGTCTTGCCGCACTTCTGTCACAATCTAAATCCTGATCTTAAACCCTACTCCAGTTCATGTTGGAGAAAAAATCCAGGGGTAAAATGTATATAGATGCAGCTTATTTAAAAAAAGAACATATTGCAGACATTAAACTGACCCCCGACATTCGCACTGCCACAGACTTCAACCTTTTTTAAGTCAAAGCTGAAGACCCACTTTTTTAGTCTAACTTTTAACTGCCACTCATTTCTTCAAGTAATTTAATACACTTGCTTATATTGGTTTTATGTTTTGTGTTGGTTTTATGTGCCATTTGACATACTATTTTATTAACTATTTTTACACGTTGGTTTTAATTACCCATTTTATGTAGGCTATTGTTTTAGGGCTTTCATGTGAAGCACTTTGGATACCTTTTGGCTATTGTAAAGGGCTATATAAATAGACTTGATTTGATTTGATTTGACATGTTAGCTGTCACTTAAATTTATTTAAAGATATGCTTTATTTTGTGGACATGTACTCAGTCTGCACAGAAATGGAATCCTAATAGATTTCATTTGAAATGTCGGTATATACACCCAGAAAATATTTTTATCTGGTCTTCTGTATTTTCTTTTTGGAGTGTCCTGTTACAATATTTTAATATCTTAACCGTGGTGATATTTTTCCTTTGATTGATGAAGGTCCCAGTGTCATTGTCCATGATGACCCCACCAGCAGAAGCTCCTCAGCAACTGCAGCAGACGCCACAGCAGCAAGTTCTCAGTCCTCAGCAACTCCAGGCCCTGCTCCAGCAGCAGAAAGCACTCATGTTACACCAGGTAATGCTTGTGACGTGTATATACTGTGTGTGTATATATATATATATATATATATATATATATATATATATATATATATACTTATTCCACAACTGAGGTTATGTCTGTCTTAACTTAACTATAATTCTATCATCTTGCCTGCAGCAACAAATTCAAGAGGTATTCAAGAATCAGCAAGAGCAGCTAAATATGCAGCTTCTGCAGCAGAAAAATGCCGGGATTGTTAGTCAAGAGGTAACATTTATTTATTTTCATTCATCACTTTTATCTGCCTATGAATTCTTAATCGCTACAGAAATATTTATAACCTAACTAGGAACATCAATACCAGTATGGGGATGGCTTATTCAGCTCTGTTGTGCTAAGGGCAATATTGTAATGTGGTGGACTTTAATAGTGCTTCATGTAGCAATGATCATTCAACTGAAACTGCTGGTGTATAAATGTACGTGGAGTACAAGTGGAGAAAGAGTTGGTATTGGCATCCAGTCAAAAACAATTTGACCAGCAGAGAATATAATTCTAATAAAGGTATGTGGTAATGAGTTGACTGAGTGTGTTGTGTCTCAGCTGACGGCCCAGCAGATTGCCATCCAGCACCAGCTCCTGCAGGTCCAGCAGCAGCATCTCCTCAACCTGCAGAGGCAAGGCTTACTCTCTGTGCTTCCCAGCAGCCCGGCCGTAGCCCCAGGTAATCCATGCTGCACACCTCACTGCTTAGTTGCTTCATATGGAATTGTCTACGTACATCACCGTCACGTACATAGTTTGTATTTTAGAAAGGGGTTTTAACTCTTTAGGGGACGATTTGTTGCTCATTGTAAAGGGATAGCTTTTCTCTTACAGTACCATTAAAGCTGCTATTCTTGGGATACTCTTGAAAAACAGGGACCCGTTCAAAGTAACTTCGGACATATTTTAAATCTTCCATTCGCAAGTGAAATTGAGTAGTTTTTTTTGGTTTGTTAAATTTTTTTTATTTAGAGAAAAATGTATTGCAGATGAAGTATATCCTTCACAGTTTTAAATCAGGTTTCTGCTCTGGTCACAGCACTGAAACTGCTTTCTGAGATTTCAATTGACAATTATCTCTTAAAGGGGACCTATTATGAAAAACATGTTTTTTTTTCTCCCGTCGTTACGTAACCAAAATGCGATGGTTGGCCTCCGATGCGTAAACCACGCCCACAGCTAACTCCGCCGGTCGGAGCTTCCGCCATTTTTTTGAAGCGGTGTATCGCGTCATTCAGGCAGCCAATCAGCACAGAGCCTCATTATCATAGCCCCGCCCACTCAGAATCCTGCATAGATAATGAGGTTAGAGAATGGGAAGATAAAGACATGGTTTAGAGGCTGAATTTCTAATTTATTAAGCAAAAACAATCAAAAGCTTGTTTTTAAGACATTCAAGGCCTGTTTAAAATAGGTATTAGATACCATAATAGGTCCCCTTTAAGTAACTGTTAAGCCTGGTTTATGTCACACCAAAGGCACATCTATGACGTAGCAGGGAACCCTTTGCTATAAGATGTGTTGTACCCTGACGCACACTTCTCTCCAAATGTTACTACTCAAGTTATCAACACCGATAGCAAAAACTGTGGTTGGACCACTTTGTAGCGTTGTTGTTGCAATTGTTCAGTCTGAACTACATATAGGACGTAAACCATAGACTGCATATAACAATGGACGGCGCATTTGGTCATGTGACGCATGGGTTTCTGAGGACTGGTTTTAAAGCCCATTTTCCTTCATACTGAACGCAGCCATGTTGCCCAGCAAGCCGACGGGAACACGCCCACATGCACATCATGTCAATCAAAGTTAGTATTGTTTCCAGCTCCTACAGTCGAACCCTGTAGAAATATCTGCAGAGCTGTCGACAGACATTTACAGCAGGAAACCCGTTTAACCGGGTTCTTTAAAGCGGCCGGTTGTGCTGCCGAGCACATAAGCACGTTGTTATGGAGGAAGTGATAACGGCTAGCCATTGGCTAAGCCGACTGTCAATCAATCATATTAGAAATAAATGTAATGCTTTATATAAACTCTCCTGGCGTTTTACAAAAACGTCATGGATGTTAAATCAAACAATTGAGGCCAAAATAGTTTTTTGAACCAGGGTGTAAATACGTTTATTTCTGCTCTAAAGTTGGACATTTTAACACGGGAGTAAATGGAGATTGACGCGCTTTTGGAGCCTGACTCTATCTGTCAGCTGAGGAACTGCAACGAAACTTAGTTCTGCATGAGCTTCAATGCAGAAGTGAGATGTTTGGGGGCTGACGCAAACAATAAGTAGCTCAGCGCTGCTCACGACAGCGCTACAGAAAAGAACCCACACTGCCACCTCGTGGTTTGGTGATGTAATTACTGAGCGACACAAACGAGAACAGATGAACGTCAATGCTAATAATGTCGAATCTATACTTTGTCTATGTGCATAGTTGCTATGTAGAACTATAAATCAGGCTTTAGACTGTTGGAGTTCAACGGTCTTGGTTTTATTAGGTTTTGGAGCAGTTTCTGAGTTTGTGAGTCTGAATTGTTTCAGCATACACTGGAAAACTGGGACTGGTTCCCAGGAATAGCCATTATGTGGTTAAGATCATTTTCAAAAGGTTTGATATTCAGCATGGCATGGTTCACTCCAGTAGCAGTCAAGGGTTAAATATTAAACTTTGATAAACCATCAAAGAAATGTTAAACACTACCTCATTTCTTTATATTAGCTTCCATTTATCATGATATTTTTATGGGGAGCAACCGGAAAAGTGTCTCAGCTCTACAGGGACGGGTCAGACGGAGGAGCCTAGAGTTCTAAGCAAACAAGAAAGAATAGGTTTTAGTTATGTTTCCCTCTGCTGGAACCAGCTTCCACAAAGTGTAGGTTTGTCACAAGTGCAGTCTTTTTTCTCTCCCTGTTTGTAATAATTATAGCAACATCCTTCATTTCCTGAACACCATTTTATATTTCAGTAAAAAAAAAATCAAACGTGTCTGTCGTTCTGATACCTTTTTAATTACTATTTTAATGCTGTTTTTATACAATAATGTAAGCATTATGCAATGTGTTTTATTTGTTTGATTTATTCTGATGTTTTTTTCCCCCCATTCAGCTCAATATAAAGGGCTTTGAATTTCTTTTGAGTCTGAAATGTTTTTTTATTAATAACCATATTTAGCTTTCTTTGATTTATGTCTTCAACACTTCAAGATGTCTAATTTTAGGCTTTGTGGATAACGTTCAAGTCTATTTGTATCCTCTATGAGACAGAATTTGATCTGGTCACCACGGGCTAATTTGGCTGACAAGGCAAAGTGACTCTTGCAAATGCAGTTGCATTGGTTTAAATTACAGTTAACGTATTTGGTTATGTGCAATCTCAGGCTGTGAGAACGGCAGCATCCTCTCCTCTGGTGGGGACACAAGAGAGTCCTCCAGTCAGCAATCCACCACCAACGGCCATCAGACTCTTCTGAAGAGGAAAGAGAGGTTTGCCATGTCTTCTGCTCTTTACCAGGATATTAGTTTTCAGAGGTTTTCTTCATAGTTAACTGTTGAACTTGCTTTGCAGTGGGTCACTGGATGAAAATGCACAGAAGAGCCATCCTCTGTATGGAAATGGCATGTGTAAATGGCCTGGTTGTGAGACTGTTTTTGGAGACTTTCAGGCATTTCTCAAGTGAGTTATTGATTAACCTGTACCTTTCCTTCTTTTTTTTCCCTTTTATTTTTTAAAAATTCAAATTGCTATTAAAATGTCCGTCTAATAATTTTGTATTTTTGATGCGCAGACATTTGAACGGTGAGCATATACTTGATGACAAGAGTACAGCACAGTGCCGTGTACAGATGCAAGTGGTTCAACAGTTGGAACTTCAGGTATGGAGTGTGACGTTTTATTTAATAATTTAAAAACCTTACGATCAAAGCTACGATTCCTCTTTGATTTTACATTAAAAAGAAACCTTTGTTGATGTCGCGTTGAACTAAATCTCTTTTGACACCAAAGAGTAGAAGAAAAAAAACATCCTCAGCCAGGGCAGAAATGCTTTACAGATGTGGTGTGTTTTCACACCAGAACTGGGAAAAAAAGGACAGAAGTCTTAAGATAATTACACTATGGGATGCCAGAAAACATGAGGTTTCCACTTTAGCTGTGATGCAGCACAATTTTGTGAATTCACCAATCCCAACTTCTGTCTAACACAGCTGAAGAAAGACAGAGAGCGACTACAAGCTATGATGGCTCACCTGAAGTCCTCAGAGCCCAAACCTGCTGCCCCGCCTGTAAGAACCCACACCCCCAAGCCATCTTTATCTTCTCAATTCAGATACGTGTTGTTGTGCTTGTAGTTACACTGATATTCTCCTGTTTTCTTGTGCAGGTGAATCTGGGGTCTAATGTGTGCTTCTCACAAGCGACGCTGCCTAAAGGACTTCCTCCTATGAGCCTTTCCCAGAGTGCCACGGCGCCGTCCACCCCGCTGACGCCGCTCTCCGAGTCTCCCTCGGTGCTCACTCCCAGCAGCATGTTCACGTCAACGCCTGTGCGGAGGCGATACAGCCGCTCAGTGAGCCAAGGTACCGGTGAGCTCATCAAGCGCTGCGACAACAGAGAGCATTTTTCTGGTTTAAAATGCGATGCTAAGTTGTACATTAGTAACATTTCTGAATATTTACTTGATTCTCACTGCATCTTATGAATATGTTTCCGCCTTTCCACAGATATAATTGATAATAAGGAGTTCTACTTGAGCACAGAAGTCAGACCTCCATTTACATATGCCTCGCTCATAAGACAGGTAAGTTTACTTTCACTGCAGAATTACAGAATAATTGATAGGAGCTTGCACTTGCACCTCCCACACGAATACCGAGCACAACGGTGTCATTTCAATACATCTTCATTTGCACACTCCTTTTCTCTGCAGGCTATATTTGAATCTCCTCGCAATCAGCTGACATTAAATGAAATCTACAACTGGTTCACAAGAAACTTTGCATATTTCAGGCGCAATGCAGCCACTTGGAAGGTATGAGCACAATTGAGTATCTGAAAGAATAAAACTACGAAACATTTGATTGTAGGTAGTTTAAGTTGTAATTTGAGGTGATGCATGCCAGTCCAGCCCTTGATGTGCACAGGTTAAAACTGTCTTTCGTTTTCCTTTGTCCCAGAATGCTGTTAGACATAACCTCAGTCTGCATAAATGCTTTGTGCGTCTGGAGAATGTGAAGGGAGCTGTGTGGACGGTGGACGAGATTGAATTTCACAGAAGGCGGCCTCAGAAAACTGCCGGGAATGGGTAAGGACTATTTGGTGATTAAGCCAGAACTCCATGCGTTTCAGATGTTGTTCAGCTGCCCGACATCAAAAGACTTGACCTTGTAGCTCTGCCTCACAAGTACACTCTTAATGTTTACTGTAAACAAGTATTTGGAGCTTCAAAGGTTATACGTGTGCAGTTATACTAAGAACACTTGATCTGTTTGTACAGTGGAGCTCAGGACAAACAAAGGGTATCCATACATTTGAAAATAAAACCCAACCACAGTAATCTTATCAAAAGTTGCAGTCCAAATCACTCCGGTGAAGTTAAATCAAATGCAGAAATCATCACTGATTGGACGACTGGATCCATTTTAACTAAAAAATGTTCCGCGACTGTTGCAGTTGCTCAAAAGCAGTTGAGACTTTTGCACAACTTTAAATATCATGAAGTTCATGAAGACCTGTGTGGCGTGTATTGACTTCATTTCTGGTCTGTCATGTCTTGTAACGATGGCCTGTAACTATTTTCATTTTTGTGAGTTCATTAAAGAAACCAATGTGGAGTTCCAGCCTGCGTTTCTGGCAGTTTTAAAAGATACAGCAGTTTAGAGAAATGTTCACTTGTGCCACTTCCCTCTGTTGTTGCTGTTGCTGTGTTAGTCTCCAAAAAGAAATAAAAATAAATGAAAGCATTCTTGTAAGAGGACCAGCCTTTTGTTCAGCCAACTTAATGTGTTTTTTGTTTACTTTATGCTGGTGTTGCTCAAGAACTGGCTTAACGCACTTACATTGATTTAACCATATAGTTTCTCTCGCTTTGGAAATGTGAGAATATACTGAACACAGCTCATGAGTTCACTGCAGTCCAGACAGAAATGTTGTGTTGTGTCAGCACGGATGGATGGTTCTTTGTTTTTTTGCCATTAAGGTATTGGTGCCAAAATAAAGCTTAGGCTTAACTTGCTGTTATTGTTGTGTACTTCTAGATCTCTTCTGAAGAATTCTCAGAACCGCCAGGGCTTAGCCGGGTCTGCTCATCAGGTAAGAGAAACATAATCCTCCCGGCTCTATTATTCCATGTTGTTTTATAAATAAAAAGGTGAACATTACCTGATGCAGTGGGAAGAGAAAGCTGCAGGGCACAAAGGTTTGTGACAAATCTGTAAGACCAGAATTTTGACATTTTTCTTTTTTTCCAGAGCGGCGGTCTAGACGGCACCAGCTCTCTCTACAACCCGGCCTCCATGGGCAGCATCCCACTACACTCCTTGCCTCACGTTCTGCAGGAGCAGATGAACGGCGCTCTGGCGATCGGGTCGGGTTACCAAAGTGACAGCAGTGCAACACAGTCCCCTCCGCAGGGATTGTAAGTTCACCGTTTGCTGGCGTCTTCTGGTGTTTCACCAAACTAGTATTTAATTCAGTGCTGATAACATTGTTTTTGCTTTGTTTTCTGCACATTTAACACATCAGCATTAAAGAAGAGCAGGAGGACGAGGAGATATGTGAAAATTACCCCTATGAATCTCCGGAGAGCACAGACGAACACGGCCACAGTCCGGAGATGACCCAGGATGAGGACAACGGTATCCCAGAAAGGTCCAGTCTTCATCTCGACCGCGTGCCTTCTCTCTGACTACGATGTCCGAGTCCCTCACGGCGAGGCCACCTCACTCACGAGCCCGTATGACGTTGCATTCCAAAAACAACCGCTTCATCCACATAACTGAACACTCTGTACTTGGGATTTTTTTTTTCTGTTTCCTTTTGATACTTCTCAGCATTACTTTTTTTCTTAATATAGCTCTAAGTTGCTTTTTGTACAGTTGAATGACGTCACAAAAACACATTTGTGGAAAAGTTTGTGAATTTTCTTTTATATATCTGTACACAAAAGGACCGCGACGAGCAGAAAAGCCAAAGGAAAGGGAACACTGATAGTTAGCACTTCGTAATGAAAGTTTCCCCCATTTTCGTAGCAGCTTGGCGCTGCGCTGGGGCCACACTACCTGATTTTATTTTAGTAGTCATAATATATAAAGATTTGTAGAGGAAGTAAAAAAGTGTTGCTTTAAAAATAATGATCACTGCCAACATGATCGGATATATTTGTATTTAAGGTATAATCAACCATTTGATCAAAAGAATAGCTTCTTTATATCTGTTGGTCTTTTTCACCCCTTCCATGAACATCTGAATTTTGCTCAAAATGAGCTTGTAAGAGTAGATATTATAGAGTTATTATTGTAAACAATACATCTCTATGAATATTAAATTCCTCATGATCTATGTGAATTGATTTGTGTGTTGTTAATTTATTTTTCATAGTTTACTGATGGTAAGCATTTTATTGTTGCACATGATAAAAGTAGAGCAATCGGCAGTTTCTTTCTTCTTTTTTATTTCTTCTCTGTTTCTTGTCATCTTTAAAAGAAAGCACACCCTCTTTCAGTTTTTACACAACACGAGTTAGGGGTTTCTGGTTCTATCTCCCATTATGTAAGTGTCCTTTGGCGAGATAGTAAACCCCCATGATGTGTTCTTCACTTGTGAGTGGCCTTAGATCGAAGAATCTGCAAAACGAGCGTCAGGTAAAGGTTTGTTTTCTCTGTCATTATCAGCCTGTCACATCGATACGGAGGAAGTCTGCTCCTCTGTTGTTGTTTACGACGTTGCTTCAGTTCACTGAGGTTTGCGGGCCTTTATTTGTGCTCAGCATAACGAAGGTCCCGCTGCTGCGCTTCAGTTGGGCAGGATTTTGGACTTTGACTGGCTCAGTTTGACACCCCGGCTCGTTTATTTCTCAAATATTTGTTCAGATCGTGGTCCTGCTGCTGCGTGACCCAGTTCTGGTCTAGTTCTCGCTGTTGGACAGGTGGCCTTACGTTCGACTCCAGAGCACTTTGATTCGATGACAGCAAGGTGTTCAGGTCAAGTCACAGCAAAATAAACCTAGCTCACCCCCTTCAGCATCATACTTGACGCTTGGTAAGAAAGTTGCAAACCACGGTGCTGTATTTTATGGCCAAACATCTCCTTTAGGTTCAGTTGTACTAAAAACCAGAGGTCCTGATATTTATCTATATCCCATTTAAAAGAATCTGAAATGTGGATTTTTGTTTATTTTCCTTCAACTTTCTCTGAGCATTTCAGTTTTACTTTGGGGTGAACTTCACATCAACTCCTGGAAATATTGGCACTTTCTTGATTCCTCCCCATCTGCAAACAATCTTGGGATGCACAAGGATGGAGACCAAAGTGTTTGGAAATGGTTTTATGAGCCATACTTGATTCATTGACAGTAGTAATTACTTTTCTAAGATTGGTGCTTATGCCTTTCTTCTTAAGCGGTGTGTTAACACACCTGGATACTCAAGATTAGCAAACTACAAAAAAATAAATAAAAATTGAGGTTTCAGAACATTGTGTTCTTTTAATAATTCACTGAGATGGGGTGTGTTATTTATTAGAGAGCTATATTTTACATCATAGTTGGTGCTTATTTGTGGAGAAGAAATAAGACAATCTCTGAGGGCGTACTTTTATATGGAAATCGCAGAAATCTGAATCATTGCTTCTTTATCAGTCTCTTCTAACTTTTGGGGCACCATCACAAACACACAATAAACTTTTACTGATGCTTTTAAACAACCACTTTCACATGGAATCATGCATGTCACCCTTTGAGGCAGTTTAGATCTGGTTTTTGATGACGACGATAACCAAAATAAAAATGCTGCTGAAGTGATTTTGTTCCCCTGCTCAAGTCCTTGAAACGCCCCCCGTCCAGTCGTCCAGGGCTCGGGGTGGGAACGCTGTACGCGTGACCGTGTCCACTGAGAGGACACGCTGTAAGTGGCTCCAGAAAGCGTGACGGAGACTAGGCTGAGACGTTTGACAGGCTGGGGCTCTGGGAACATGAATTGAGATGATGCCAGCTGCTCGCATCAAACTAAAATTCAGTCTCGTGAAAGTGAAAGGAACATGGATTCGCCAAACTGACCGGTGTCAAGTGGAGGAGGGAAAGTTATCAGATGCTACAATGTAAGTACAGTATATTGTAAGGGTTTTTTTTTAATTCTTCTCTGATCCATTGTAAGATCTTATTTTTGTGAAATTGTGTAATATTAATCAGCCATCTGCCAAACATCAGTGTTATTATGCAGCACAAACCTTTAATTTGGTTTAATAATATACGGTACAGTACATAGTGTCCACTGGCAACACATGCCCTACATAGGTGCTTTCCATTGAAGAGGACTGGACTACTATTTTAAGCTGCGGTGACGCGTAAGAAACGTGTACAGCATTTCTGGATGAGGTGTCTACTGTACTCCTCGTGAGTGGCTGTAGGTGTAAGAGTCTTTCCTGTTTTTCTTGTCTCTCTACTCAACTATGTTTGTCTGATCTGAAACTGAAACACTAAAATCATTTGTTTTTGCCACTGAAATGATTATTTCCAAGTTTCACAGTCACAAGCCAGTCTTTAAAAGATTTACATTAACCTGTGGCAGTGGAAGCAACTATTTACATCATTTGTCATGAGTTTATGTCCTCCCTTGTAAAACATCTGTGAAGGTAATGCTTTAATGTGTCTCCTAATACGTAGGTTATTTTACTCATCCACGTATACTCGTCTCCTGCTGGTGTCTGGATGCACTTGTTGTGCATTACTGCCATCTGTAGATCGGAAGAATACTGTGATGTTTTTTAAACTACATTTAAAGGTTAAAAAAATCTGCATTAGTAAGTTAGGTCCGGATGTATTTGGACAATAACAGTTCTTTTATGATTTTGCCTTATACACTATCACAATATGTTTGAAATAAAACAATCAAGATGAAACCAAAGTGTTGACTTTCAGCTTTAATTTGAGAGTTCACAAAAACACAGGCTTTAACATTTGGGAATTGCTGCATTTTAACCAGAATTGCACCCATTTTCGAAGCCTTGGTATAAACTGACTGAAAAGATGTTAAATGTTTGGAGCTCATATCAGGTATTGAGTTGGTATTTGGCAGTGGTTGGACTGGAGTTTCCAATATGAAGTCCAGTGAGATTTGAAGGCAGATGAAGGAGGCCGCAGGTACCAAAACCTTCGGAGTGGCCAAAACAACGGCTTGCTACATCATTACGAAGAAAGAAATCACTGGTGAGCTCAACAACACCAAAACCCCTGGAAGACTAAAGATGATCAGAGAGTTGTTTTATTGGGGAGGAGAGATCACTTCTCTACATCAACAAGTCAAGAAAACTCTGGGGGAGATAATATCCACAACATAAACATAGATGGTTTCCAGCAAGGTGCAAACTCCTGGTAAGATTTTAGAACCAGAAAGACGGATTAAACTTTGACAGAAAACATCTAACAAAAGCCTCCCCTGGACTGGAATCAGATTGTTTGGATAAATGAAACCAAGATTAACTTATATCAGAATGATAGGCAGATAAAAGTATGGAGAAGGAAAGGAGCAGCTCAGGATCCAAAGCGTCAAACATGGTGGAGACAGTGCTATGGTATGGGCATGTGTTCCTATTGCTGATAGAAACAGAAGATGAATTCTGATGTTTATTCACTCTGATCACAGTCAGATAAATGCTACAGAAATGGTAGGCTGGTGAACATAAAGAATTAGTATAATATCTTAGAATGACCATATTTAGGAATAATTCTTACAATTTAAAAAAAAAAAAAAAAAAAAAAAAAAACCTTTATTTGTGCGGGCCCCTTTTGTGCGGCTGCTTAAGTCGCTCACACAACCTTTGCTACTGCATGCAAAAGATTTTCATACAAGTATTAGGAATCATTGTTATATTTACAATCACAAAATCTTGTCCAATTTGTTTTTAAGCCCTTGTAAATGAAGTACCTGTTTTATTTTAAATCCGTTTTAGTGATGTATAAAGGCAACATCATTAACAAAAAACTGTCATCAATCAAATACTAAGACATAACTTAATACAAACAAAATTAAAAGTGAGCAGGAGAACAAGCGCCTGCGGCTGGTGACGTCAACGGACGCTCCGAGCCAATCATCGCCGTCGGGGGCGGGGCCTGCTGGGCGTGGTGGGCGTGGCCGCGGCGCTCCACCGCAGGTCCCCTTTTTAAGGCTGATTTATGGTTCCGCGTTACACCAACGCAGAGCCTACGTTGCGCGTCGCCGCGTAGCCTACGGCGTAGGCTCTGCGTCGATTTAACGCAGAACCATAATTCAGGTTTAAGACTGCTCCTTATTTCAAACTCCCCCCCCACGGCAGATCTCCACTGGTCTGGCCGAGATGTTGAAGCTGTCCTTCACTGCATGAACGACCATCAAGAGTTTTCTTCCACGTCTTGCATGTGGTGTTTCTGAATAAATGTTCCTCCTTGCTGGAAATGGTCCATCCTCCCGCAGGAAGCGCACATCTCCCAGCAGCAGTACCTCCAACTCCCGGACTGCCTCTCCCTCTGGAAAGCGTCCCCGAGTGGGCTCATCGCCGGCCTTTTCCACTTTTCCCAGCTGTCCTCTTCCTCCTGTTGCCACCGCAGCTAGCACAGCTAATGCTAGCCGCCTCCTATTTCCACCCCCAGAATGTATCCTGGTAGGTGACTCCATAGTTAGGTCCGTCGCTATCCCAAATGGTATTACATATTCTTTCTCCGGTGCAAAAGTCTGTGACTTACTCCTGCATATCCCTGCCATCACTGAGCGTCACCCGTCTGCCCACACTGTGATTGTGCATGTGGGTACGAATGACCTCAGGTGTAGGCAATCAATCAAGCTCCAGGATGATTATGAGCTACTAGCAGTGACGATCGAGAGCCTTGGAAAGATTTGCATTTTCTCTGGCTTAATCCCCACCCTCAGAAAGAGCGTTGAGATGTTTAGTCGTCTCTACAGTGCTGATCAGTGGCTAAGCAACTTCTGCTCAGCGTGTGGCTATGGCTTTATCAGTCACTTTGACTCATTTTGGAACCTGAGTGATCTGTATAATCATGATCATTTCCACCCCAGCAATAAGGGAATCACAGTTCTGGCCTCTAATTTCTGCCACCATCTATCCAGTCTTGTAGACTGACGCCATCCCCCTGTCTCTGATAGCCCGCTCATCACTGCCGCTCCAGCTCTCTCATCTGTCCAATTTACTGAATGTGCAGCAGCATCCTCCCAATGTATGGAAGACCAGGAAGGCCAAAAAGGATTTTCCTGCTTCCCCATCGCTGTCATTATAAATCAAAGAACAGATAGACAGACCGAAAGCAGGTATCGTCAGAGAGCAAGCACTTGTTATCTGCGCCCGCTGTCTCCTGCCTCTGCCGGAGCTACTCCAGTTGAGTCCTCTGTCAGAATGGCTCTGCTCAATGCTCGCTCAATTGCAAATAAGACATTTCTCCTTAAAGATTTATTTATTAGGGAGAACTTGGACTTTCTGTTCATCACAGAAACTTGGCAGCGAAATCTTGAATTTTCTTCCATAAATGAACTCTGTCCTGCAGACTGTAGCTCCATCAGCACGCCAAGGCTGTCTGGCCGTGGTGGAGGTCTTGCGGTAATTTTTAGAAACTCCTTTAACTGCCGGTTGGTTAGTACTGAAAATTTCCCCTCTTTTGAGCTGAACATGTCAAAAATTGGTCAGTTGAAGCCCTTCTATTGTATTTTAATCTACAGACCTCCTGGTCCAGCTGGCCCTTTCCTGTCAGATTTTACTGAGCTTTTATCTTCGGTTATTAAGTTGGAGAAAGTCTTAATTATTGGTGATTTTAATTTTCACGTTGATGATGCTACTTCTAAAGCTGCTTCAGAATTTCTTGCTATTACTGAGTCTTTTAACTTCACACAACATGTCTCTGGGCCCACACATTGTGCGGGACATACTTTGGACTTAGTTTTTTCATATGGTCTTAATGTTGATGATGTTTGCTTGATGGATTTCCTTGTTAGTGATCATAAGTGTGTTCTGTTTGACGTGTCTTGTAAGCTGGATCTGCTGCCCCTTAAACAATTGTCTTGTAGACGCATCATCAACCAGAGCACAGCTGAAAAATTCACAGCTTTATTTGACCCTGATGCGATGTCAAACCATGATGACGTGGAGTCCCTGGTCCAGTTATTTAATGAGCATTGCTCCTCTGTCTTAGATGTGGTGGCTCCTTTTAAATCCAGACAGATCCCTACTGCCAAGTCCTCACCCTGGATAGATGAGTCAATCCGTGATTTTAGGCGGAAATGTAGAAAAACAGAGCGCTTATGGAAAACCACCAAACTGAAGGTTCATCGGCTGCATCTTAAAGAGCTTTTTATCTGTTTGAATGACATGATAAGGAACGCCAGGATTGCTTATTTTGCCAATCTCATCTCATCTAACAAAGGAAACTCAAAAGTCCTCTTTGAAACGATAAACACTATTGTCTCTCCCTCTCCGCCACAAGTTCCTGTCTTCTCCGTCACTGACTGTAACAACTTTCTTAAATGTTTTGTGGACAAAGTTAGTGATATCCGGGCAAATATCCCCCCGCCTCCGAACCGTAATACTATCATTGCTTCCTGCCCTACAATTTTAAACTCATTTTCTCCTGTTTCTTTAGAGGACATCTCTGAGCTGTTGCACAAAACTAAGCCCTCATCTGGCCCTATGGACATCCTCCCCTCACTGTTGTTTTTAAATGTTTTCAGTTCCATTGGCTCTACCATTTTAGACCTGATCAATCTTTCCCTTTTATCTGGCTTTGTTCCTAGCCATTTTAAACATGCTATTGTTCAGCCGCTCCTGAAAAAAACAAATTTAGATCCCAGCCTCCCAACTAATTACAGGCCTATATCCAAGCTGCCACTGTTATCAAAACTACTGGAAAAAGTTGTTGCAAAGCAGCTTACTGATGTTTTAGAAACACATAACTTGTATGATGCCTTTCAATCAGGTTTTCGTAAATTACACTCCACTGAAACAGCTCTTCTGAAGGTCACAAATGATATTATGATGGCTGCTGATGATGGGAAGTGCTCCTTATTGGTTTTATTAGATCTCAAATCTGCTTTTGATATCGTCGATCATGCTATTCTCTTAAATAGGCTTAATCTGTCGGTTGGTATTTCTGGGACTGCCTTAAATTGGTTTAAATCATATCTTGCTAACAGAAGTTTCTCAGTTTCTGTGGGTCAGTTCATTTCAAACACAGCGCCTCTGTCATGTGGTGTCCCACAGGGTTCTGTTCTGGGTCCCATGCTGTTCTCCCTATATATGCTGCCTCTTGGACAGATTATTAGCGGTTTTAGTGGCATCTCTTATCATTTTTATGCTGATGACATCCAGTTATATTGTTCTTTTAAACCAAACGATTTTAACCAATTGTCCATTTTTAACAACTGTTTGGATGCAATTAAGATTTGGATGGTTGATAACTGTCTTCAATTAAATTCAGACAAGACAGAAGCCCTTATAGTTGCTCCTGAAAATCATATCCCAAACATAAAACAATATATGGGGTCTTTAAGTGCCTGTGCTCAGCATAAGCTAAGAAACTTAGGTGTCATCTTGGACCAATCTCTGTCACTCGACAATCATGTCAGTCATCTGGTGAGTTCATGCTTTTTCCAATTAAGGAATATAGCTAAATTAAGATCCGTGGTTACCAAGGTTGAGATGGAGATGGTTGTTCATGCTTTTATTTCTTCTCGCTTAGATTATTGTAATTCTCTTTTTACCTGTTTAAATCAGACCTCCTTAAATCGTCTCCAAATTGTCCAGAATGCAGCAGCCCGGCTTCTAACTAGTAGTAGTAAGAGAACACACATCACTCCAATTTTATCCTCTCTTCACTGGCTTCCCATTAAATTTCGCATCCATTTTAAAATACTGGTGCTAACTTTCAGAGCTTTGCATGGCCAAACACCACAATACATCACTGACCTCCTCCTACCTTATGCGCCAAATCGGGCTCTTAGATCAGCACACCAATCGTTACTGTCTGTCCCTCAAACCCATTATAAATCCAGAGGTGACCGTGCTTTTCAATCTGTTGCGCCTAAACTATGGAATGCTCTCCCTTCACAACTGCGTTTTTTAGAATCATGTGAAGGCTTCATGAAGCAGCTGAAAACGTTTTTATTCAGACAGGCTTTTGGTTAACCGTTTATTTATTGTGTCTCTGCGTTGCTGCTATGTTTTTAATGTGCGTTGCGACTATGTTTTTAACATGCCAGCCCAGTGCTGTTTTCTGTACCTTGTTAATTTTATCTAGGTTTTTATATATATGTATACTATTGGTATCTTTTCTTTTTAATCTCTTTTAATTTGTGTGCCTTCTTTTAATGTAAAGCACTTTGTGATTTTATATCTGTGAAAGGTGCTATATAAATAAACTTTACTTACTTACTTACTTACTTTCCCTATAGTTCCCCTTCTTACCAAGTTTCCCAGATGTTTTTATGACCCTCCCCAGAGACAGATTATATATCTGTTATGAATGACAAGGGGTCATGTGAAAAATAAAGTACACTACAAGGTTCTTTCACTTCTATGGTTTTACTTCTCAGGAAGCAATTCAGAATGAAATGAATTCCGGCTGTTACTTTATTTAATCACAACCTCAGATGAATCCCGTTTCATAAGGCCTTCAACAAAAGCAAAGCCAAAACACAGAAGCGGTGTGCACCAGACCAGCAATAACAAAACACAACATCAGTGATCTTAGACAAGCATTTGATGTTGCCCATCACAGGGAAGGGTTGGAAGGCCATTCTACAGTAAAAAAAAGTGGGAAACGTCCCAGAATGGTTCACTCTAAGGTCAGACCATGTCATGACCATGCAATGCTCAAAAAAATGCAAGAATGAAATAAAATTAGGACCCTCAGAGAGCTGTGCATAAATGAATACCTTCAAGTCTCTATAAATTGAAGCAACGTTGTAAAGAAGAGTCAGCCAAATTACCTCGATAATGATGTGAGGGTAAAAATTTAATTAAAAAAAAGATCACTTTTAGTTATTGCCTCTAAAAGTGATTCAGTTTTTCAGGACTTTGCATCTGCATTTGGTTGTGGTAAATAAATGTCCTAAATAATAAAACGATAGACTTGACAGAGGGGGTACTTAACCTTTTCACATGACTACTTCTGCCTGGCATCTCAGCTTGAATAACCCAGTGTCTTTTGAAAAATTTAACCTTTAGTGAATTCTAAACAAGCTTTAAGGCTCTCAAAGTAGCTTTTTACGATGCACTCAAACAATCCCAGTTTAAATTCATCTTATTTTGTATGTATTTGTGTTGTTTGCTCACTACTAATGTAACTTTATCTGGTTTTCAACAGGAGGTCTTAAATGGGTTGCTTCAACAAATCTCAATAAATGTATGTTGCACACAAGCACGTGTTTATTTTCAAATATATAGTGCATGTGCAAAAACTGAAAGTCCCTCGTCCACAAAAAACGTGTTCTTGTGATGCAGAGTGACATTGTTTGGGTAAGTTTATCACCTTAAATCAACAGCAGGATTTTTAGGGCATCACAATCCTTGCAAGTCTGTTCTTGTCCAATGTGAAACTTAGAGTAGTTTGATGTTTAATTCTGCAGAGATTCTTTATCATTGAAGAAGCAGCTATCTGTAAACAGGGATCTTGTTTTTTTTTGCTTTAGAACAACATGAGAAGTTTAGGGATGAATCCTGCACATCAGCTCCCTCTGGATTTTATACTCAGATAGCAACATTTGATATATTTGGAGATGTCTCTTATAAATATAATTTATAATCCAAGTACTAAGAATTTACATAAATAGTAAAGACAGAGGGGATTTTTACGTGTCATGTAAGTTGTAGCTCCCCCCCTAACTGCTGCTTTTTACATGATTTCAGATGGCCCTAATGAAGCAGCGCAGATATTTGGGCTGCTGGAGGATCATGGTGAGGAGCTGCTGCGTACCAAGTTTCAATCCTGTGAGAGCAGCAGCCGCTCTGAACAGGGGGATGCTCCATCCGCATCACCATGGAAACCATGCTGGAGGAACTGGCTCCCAACCTGTGGGAGGATGACCTGGACCGCCTGGTGCATTTCAGTCACCTTATAAGCCCCGAGTTAGAAATGGTCGAGGAGTATTTTCCGTGATATTTCAGGATGACCTTTAGGTGACAAAACACAACGCTGAAATATAATTCAACAAGACATCCAAGAACTGGAAGGTTTCTGAAAACTAAACCATGTAACACAGGACACATATTTACAAGATGTGCCCTAAAACACGACAGGAAAAGAAAAAAAAACCTTTTTATTGTGTCTAGCACCTAATGTCAGAAATGTACAATTATTTATTTTCGGGATATTGATCCATGATGGTTTTCTTTTCTTATAACCATTTCCATGTTTCCCCACAGTGCAGAGAGTACTGCCAGCGCTGCTTCATGGAGAGGCTGTCAACATCGTCATGTCCTTCATGGTGTACCAGGCCCAGCATCAGGCCCTCTGACAGCAGGGGAGCAGGACGGCATCATCGCTGCACGCTAGGTCTGGATCTGCCTGTGTGGCATCAGGTAAAACTACGGACTCTAGAAAACATCACCTGACAATGTTTTCAATGACATTTTGATCACTTGTTCTGATTTTGTAGAAATCTTCATTGTGACTGAAGATTATCTTCTTTGTCGAGCTCACCAAAAGTGGTGCATAAAAAAATAAATATATAAAAGAAGACAGAGCCACTCCACTGGCTGTTGGGGTTCTTAACCTGCGGAGCAAAGTGTACATAGCTATTTTAGGAAACCGCTATTAAAATTTAAACTTTCAGATGGAAAAAGAAAACCAAACAAGCTCTCACAACATTCACATAAATCTTTTAATATTTTCTAACAAGACAGTTTCACCATTGAATACCAAAGAGCTGGCGTTCAACTATCTGAAAACAGTGGGTACACTCTTACCACATTCATCTCTTACAAACGGCAACAATAAAAACAGTCGCAAAATTGCAGAAGAACATCGTTGTCTACGAACCACAGGAATGAGAATCGACAAGCAAGGTTAAAAAACTGAGCCAACACCTTTCTCCATTATTGTTTTACCAATATAGTGTCATAGTAGAAGTGCTGCCACCGTGCGTGACGATATTAACCTTTCGAAACCGGTCACATTTTAAGGTTATTTTGATCCACCTGATCTGGGTTCAGTCAAAATATGTGCCAGGCTTTTGTGTGCGTGTGTGTGTGGTTGTTTTTTACACTGTACCTGCAGGCTCACGCGTCGCATTTTCCTTAAGCTTCCACCTGCATCTCATGGACTACAACACTGTGAGATGTGGGTATAAACCAGTTCCATATATATCTTTTTTGTGCTGCTATTTCTTCCTTGAACTACCTTTATAAGCATACAAGAATGAACATTCAAAATATCAGTGTTTTGCTCAGAGCCATCTCGCCCCGTTGTGCTTTCAACGAGGCACGGAGAAAAACAGTTAAAGCATGGCCATTTACATCCTCGTATTGTCACCAATTTTGGCACACATTTGGCAGTTACAACTGTGAACTACATTCATACCAGTCTCAGAAGAACTCAGTACAACTTTGGGAAAGTATAAAATGTACTGCTACAGAGCATACAGTTATCCAAAGTGTTCAGTACTAAATTAATAAATATTATATCAAAGAATGAAATGAATAAAAGAGTACAGCACGTGATTATGGGTAAACTTGTGTTGTGGCTCTTTCATGCAGCACTCAGACAAAATAAAGCTTTGGGTTGCTGAAGCGAGCATGTTAACATGCTTTTGATTCATATCAAACTAATACTAACGATGTTAGTACTAATACTGCTGTGGCTTAGAGAATTTCAAAAGAGGGAACTGAGCAACTCCACCTCCAACTATTCAGCTATCAATAGTTGGAATTGAGTTCACACTACAAGTTTATTTTAAATGATTTGATGTTACCGGGGGAGCCACATTCTTTCTGCCCACATTTACTCTGTCACTGCCAATCTGGCTGGCAAGTGGTGGCTGGCAACAACATTTTATGCCTGTAAGTGAAAATGAAAAAAAAAAAAGACTAACAATACCACTTCTGGCCACAGGGGGGAAGCATTTTTTCAAAATGTTCTTAATGCCCCCATGTGGTCGGAAGTGGTATTGGTGCATAGAGTGGCAGTAAAGGCACTTGGAAATAAAACAGACTTGACATTTTCTGGAATTATGTGTTGATTAGTAAAACGGTTACAACAAAAATAAGTTAAATCCTTTACACATTTATTGGATTTTCCCATACAATCTAATACATTTTAGGATTACTTGTCTTATTTAATACTGAACACTTTGGGATTCCACTTTATGGATATCTTGTGGTTTATAAGATTGAAAAGGTTTATAATTACCTCATTCTGAAAAAGGCTGTTTCCTGCTACTCTCTAAGTGACCTTGGCACCTTGACAGTTAATCTAAGAAGCACCAAACACGATTATTGACATCAACAAAATACTGCATCACTTCTCGTACATCACCAGGGTAACAAAAGCAACTGTAAGGCACTTAAATGAAAAAGGTAATGACTTTACACCATCTCTAACCACTCCACATGAGAGATCACATTTTCAATACATGCTGATGTGATTACTGACACAACTCTATCCATTGCATAGTTTGACATACAGTATGTGCTATAGCAGGGATCTCAGCAGTTATTAAGGAACATGCTACAACTGTTGCAAACTGCGGAAATATACAGCAACTGCGTACCTTAAAGAATCTACAGTCTCATAAAATATTGCATGTGCAGTTCACAAGCCAAATACAACAGATTAGTATGCCTTGATTTAAAAAAAAAAAAAAAAAAGAAAAAAAAAGGCTAACAAACCACATTTCAGTTCATTCCAGTGTTTTGACAACATCCTACATCAGTCTCCTTATAGTCCTTGGCATTGTATATTTCACATTACAAAAAAAACCCCTGAAGGTTAGCTGTTTCTTAAATGGTATAAAAATAATAATTTAAAAAAAGAAATCAGTGGACTGTTAAAAAAAAAAAAAAAAAACAACAAGGAGAGCAACACCTGCAGCGTTGCAGCTTACCGTGTGCTGAGAGTTTCACCATCTCCATCTGCCTGGACATCAGAGCTCAATATTAGTTTCATTGTGTAATTGATCAAGCAAATGCCAAAGATTGATAGAATCCTGCACCAATATCCAGATCCAAAGCTTTGAGACTTCATTTCATGTTTTATAAGTGTTTTTTAAGTGTTTCAGTGGTTTTGACAGTGAGGAATGCATCAGTAAAAAAAATCAATATCTTGCTCTTGGAACAATCAGTATTTTGTAATTCAAGGATTTGTGGTGAAAACCTGACGCCTCTGACTTGTAATTGGGCGGTTTCTCATTGTTATACTGAATAAAAAAACTCAAATGTATTAATACCAGTGATGACTTTGAACATTTTGGATATCTTAAAAAGGAGATGCTTTAGTTTTCAGAGTATAAAAAAGGTTTTAATCTCAAGTTTTTTAAACTGGCTTGTTATAAATTATATTATATTGGAAATGTATATATAAAGTCCTGTTTGGATAGATACATAAATAGATCAAATCTACAATTGATTAATATTTGTCAAGCGAGAAATTTCAACTGGAAGACTGACGGAGACTCTGCTAACAGCCAAACATGTGCATAGCAATACAACGATGTGTGCACATCTTCATAAGGCAATGGCACATTCAAGTTTAATCTAAGACACAAAGAGTGTAAAGCACGAGTAATAAATATTTCTTCTCCTATTATTGCTAGTGATTTAAAAAAAAGCAGTGTTTGTCTCACCACAAAATATCTACACTTCTGACCATGATTTATAATTTCCCTAGATTCTTTGGAATCAATAGAAAAACAAACATAATCTAGTCTCTATCCAAAGATAAATGCATATATAGTTGTTGTTTTTTTTTCAAATATATAAACTTCTGTAACTTATTGTCATCAAAGCATTGATTAAAGCAAACAATTTAAAATCAGTCCTTGAAATCAAGGTCGAGAAAATATAAACAATAGAAAAAAACTGAAAAAGATGCAACACATGTAAACACAGGAGGGGAAGGAGGAAAAGAACAAACAAAAAGAACAAACAATGACATGGAGAAAAGCCTCTTCAGCAGCGGGAGTGTGTCAGCCTCCGCGCTTCTAGCACTAGAGGGATTGAAGATGTGGTGGAGGTTTCCTCCGTCGGGGGGGGCTAACAGCCCTGCTCGTTCTCATCCATGCTCACGCTACTTTTACGACTGCTGTCCTTTGAGGCGTCTGGCGAGACGGACGAGAGCAGCGGGTCTCCGCCTCTCACCGGGGAGAGGTTGTCCTCCATGAGGATGTCGTTGAGTTTGGAGCCTGCTTTGCTGTGGACGTGGTAGTGGCCCTCGGGGAAGTTTGAGTGGCCTTCGTTCAGCTCCAGCGTGCTGGGCTGCTCCGGGGTGCAGGCGGGGTGGTGTTGGTGGTGGGGGTGCAGCGAGTACAGGTCCTGGTGACAGTCCTCCAGAGACGGCTCCTGCTTGATGCTCCGCATGGCCAGTTCGCTTGCGCACAGTGTTGAAGACGTGATGGCCAGGCCGTGGGCTCGCGCCTGCATTTCTAATTCCTGCACACACACGCACACACACACGCGCATACGCACACACACACACAGTAAGGTCAGTGGAGAGTTTCATAACAGGTGGAAACTGGTTACCAAAGTTTGGGTTTTAAATCTCCAACTGACCTTAACTGAAACTTTTACTTTGATTTGACTCACAAAAAGCCCCCCTCCCCCAAAACTCCTTCCACCAGGAAACACGCTGTAATACACTGCTCTTTTCTTTTCTTTTTACATGTTTGCATATATATTAATGGTTTATACCAAGTTTGGTAAAACACAAATCCAAAAAAGGGTTGTTTTTTGTGTGTGTGTATGTATGTGTGCATGGGCGTGTGTGTGAGTGTGTTCCCTTCACCAGCCCTCCATATTTTATTGGTCCCTCAAGAAAAGGAAAATAAAAAAATTCTGTCAAAGAGGACTAAGATCACCGAAAGTGGAAAAAGTAGGAAAGAAAAGACAAGACAGTGATGGGTGCAGTTTGGTGAGTGTGTGATGTGTTGGAGTGTGTGTGAATGAATGTTGTGTTTGAGAAACGCTGTAATACACTTGAGCTTCATGCAGAGCTTAAACTCAGAATGGAATATGCACGGTTGCAGCGATGCGCCTCAAGCCCCGCCCTCCCAGCAGAGCGCCTAACTGTGAGCAACATTTAACATCCCACTCGTAACCTGCACATCACTATCAGTACGAGTTGTAAAAAAAAAATCAGGGGGGATGGTGGATTTTATCATATGGGGACAGATAATTTGTGCTGATTACAAATAATATAATATATTACAAATAATAGCACAGACCAAAACACCTGCAGAAATACTGCAGGAATTACATAGCAGCAGTTAAATGCAGCCTTCTGTAAGCTTTTATTCATACATCAAAACACAACAATAAAAACACTTTTCTGAACTTATCAATATGACTCTGTCCTTCACAGGATAAGTAAAATGGATCACTGAAAAAACTCAAAATCTTAACAAGAATATTTGTCTTATTTCTTATTTAAAATGTCTCATTTTAGTAAAAAAATCACATTACACTTAAAACAAGACTTGTCACTGGAAAAAACAACAATTTTCACCTGTTTCAAGTAGATTTTCACTTAAAATAAGTAGAAAAATCTGCCAGTGGAACAAGATTTTTTTTGCTTGTAATAAGAAGATAAATCTTGTCCCACTGGCAGATTTTTCTACTTATTTCAAGTGAAAATGTACTTGAAACAGGTGAAAATTGTCAAATAAGTTATTTTTCTGGTATTATTTTTCTGGTGATGACTCTAAATGTTGAAATAGCAGTAAAACCACATTCATTGATGAAATGACATAAGGGATGGAAAGGGGGGATGGCAGTTTTACAGGGGGGATGATTTTGACTGTTTTTATTTCAGGGGGGATGCCATCCCCCCTCATCCCCCCTCAACTCGAGTACTGATCACTATACATCTGTCTAAGCCAATCAAATACTCAACTACATATTTATTTATAAATGACACTAAGATATTGCTAACAGGTTAAAAATAACAAATAACACTAAAAAAAATAAGAAAACTTCACTATGGTTGTTACTGGGTGTAATTAAAGCTCTGTGAAAACTGAGTATCAAGACTTTCTGTTTGAAGGTGTATCTGCCTTTATTGGCTTGCTTTGCCATCTAGGTCCTTATTTCCAGTGATGAAAAGCAAGTGTTTTTACTACTAACCCTGACTGCCTAACATCTGCAGAGACCTGTATACACATCTGCATCTGTCGCCCAGCTTCTTCCTGCAAGTATGTGTGGACAGAGCGCCCCATCATGGACCAGATTATCTGGAGATGCTCTCACGCACAGAGAAGGTTTTCTCTGCATGCATTCCCTTCGACAGCAATGTGTCGATGTTTTCATAAAGACCAAAACTAACAGATATAATATTCAACCTCCACTGAGAAGAGTTAGACAGATCCTGGTAACTCTCATCTTGTTGCAAGACAGGGGTTGCAATAGATGTCCTCTTTATCAAAATACATGATCTTTGAAGTGTCTTCCCTGAAGCTTGATTTATTCGATAAAAGTGTAATAATGGCAATGTCAGTTGAACTGAGATTAAAAATAGGCCCAGTTCTTTCAAAGTCATTTATTTCTTCCAACACTCCTACACATGGCATTAAATCAAATCAATAACATGGCTCTGATTCCCATCGCTGGCTCCATGCCCACTTGTCCCGTTCGTCGTCCATACCTGTATTCTGAGCATCAGATGTCGGTTGGCATGCTCGAGCTTCTTCTGCCGAGTCTCCAGCTCTTTGGCCCTCTGCTGCTCCCGCTGCAGCTTCCGAATATAGTCCACCGATGCCTTCAGGATAGTGCCTTTGTTCCAGCGCATGTCTCTGAAAATCAAAGCGATACCATTATTCTTTCTTAACTTTCTCGAATCACATGTCTTGAAGTCACAGCCGGCACTCTCTACTCCACAAAAAAGTTAAAGTTAAAGCAGCACAGTCTAGGATTTAAAGGATTCTCAAACCTGAAAATCGGAACAGTTTTCCAAAACAAAGGTTCACGTTTTTGCCACCAACTTTATGCAATGTTATGGAAATGATACCATAGTTGTGAATATTGTGTTTTTAAGCAAACAGATGCCTTGAAATGTCGTGAGAGGCGACGAGGAGGATGATTGAGTGTAAATTATGACTGTTAAGTTAGAAAAACAGGGATCAATGAGGCCACAGAGGTGAGCTTTTTACAGCGATGAAGGCTGCGTTAAAAATGATGCAGCAGGGGTCACCGGGGTCACCGGGGTCACACGCAGTCGTAAGGAAGACCCGGAGCTTACTGAACAATTCTGGTGGAGTAAAATCAATCTTTCAGAGAGAGACTGGGAAGATCCCCGATATGGATCCAGCTTCTCAACAGATCCGGTTAGAGGTATTATGGGTTAAGAGACAGTCCCAGAGTCCTATACGCAGGCCAAATATATTCACTACATATGGATTACCCTTATCTGGATATTACATCTTATCTTTTATACACTTTCAAGTTACTCAAATAATCAATGGCTGGTTTCATATTTAAGTTAACCCCAAAAGGTCTAACAAAAATGTAAATTTATCAGTCACATTAGTTTCCAAGGAAAATGTGGGGGACGTCATCCACAAATATGTCTTCTAAAGTTCAGCCGAAGCTAACACAAGGATTCAACAGGGTCACACAGATCAAGTACGCACTTTCAAACGTTAACAGCACTTTTGGATGAAAACCCCCCTTGTGTGTTTCTTCAGTGTGTCCTTGTTTTGTTGCTTTAGGGAAAAGACAGCAACACAAAGAGGGGGTTTGTGTTCAGAAGTAAGTAATGGTGGACATTACTGACTTCATAGCTTCATCTGAATTTAAAAAAGCTTGAACAAGTCTCCAGAATTTGTCGCTCATGTCTTCGATGTTTATTTTGCGGGTAAATTACAACGGCCACCTACTCCGTCAATGTGAAATATGTGTAGTATGTGGAGATGTAATAGTTTTAAGACCGGCTGTAACCAATATGAGTCCTTTCTTGTTGTATAATCTCTTTGCCCGCAGCTTATTTCTCCAGAATTCCTGGGTTTCTCTGAATCCTGAAGTGTTTTTCGAGGTCCAATTTGAATTAGAAGACTGAATTTTTATAGGTAACTTACGGGTCGTTGGATTTTGGGATCAACGTTCCCAGTTCCTTGATTCGGTCGTTGATGTTAAACCGCCGTCGTCTCTCAACTACAGATGAAACACAGAAAAGACAAGAACTATTTCATGAGACACAATGATGACATTTATTTTCAAGATTTATTTTAAAATAGCGTTGGCCGCTGTTAAGACTCACTCAAATTGTGGTTGTCCTTCTTCTGCCTTTCCTTAGCCATGGCTCTTACCTCAGCTACTGGGAGAAATGTTTTGATCAATAAAATAACAACAGGAGCAGGAAAAGAACAAAAACAGAAAAAAAGAACATACATACATACATACATACATACATACATATGTATAAATATATACAGCTGTGTATATTTCTATATGTATAAGGCAGGATATCTATATCTCAACAGTATCCATCTACCATTTGTCACTGCTTTCGAGTCAACATACCCACAGGGAACCCATCAGGTCTTTGATAGTTGTCAAATTTGCCGCAGGATCCAGACTTATCCAGCATGTGCATGATGGCCGGGGACTGTGACACTAAGTGATAAATAACATTGTTTATATCACTGAATCAATAAAAATAGCACTGGAAAAAAAGCATTCAGTGTCAAATTCTCAGCGCAGGTGAAATAACGCGTTATTAGCTGGCATGCCTGAAGAGAATATCAATAAAGAGTTTACGTTTTCCAATCCTTCAAGAAGCTGAAGACACGTTATAGTTAATCTCGACACTTTAGACCTCCATAAAAACGTTTAAGGTTTTCTGCAGAGAGATTGTGCTGCTCACCTGAGTATTCCCTTTTGATGTTGGGCAGGTTGGCGGGGCAGGAGTTGCTGATGGGCAGACCCTGCTGGGACATCCCCTGATTACCATACATGTCCATGAGGTTAGCAGACACCGGCATCTGAGGGAACACAGCGAGACACTGCTTAGAAAAAACAGCGTCTGTTATTGGCATCACAGTGAGGGCATAATCAGAGGCCCATGATAGAGTGAGAAAAGGCTGGATGTTGTATCATGCAAACAGTTATCAGGATTTCTGACATCCCCACCCAACTCACTAGTTAAAGTTTAACCAGTGGGGGAAAATGAGTGTTAATGTGTAGAACTATGTTTTAAATCCTTGTATGTTGTGGTGCTTGTTTGCATGCTCAGTGCATACCGGGTTTGCCATCTGAAGTCCCGGGTCCATGAGGCCGAGGATTTCATCACTGTAACTGGACTCCAGACTAATAATGTCGTCAATGACATCATCCATCTGAAAGGACATAAGGATGAATATGTGGAATTATGTTAACTAATGTGAAAAGTAACTGCAGAAACCGTTAGTTTTTTTTAATGAGACCTTAGACCTGACCTCTTTCTCGCAGTTAGAGTTCAGGGTCAGTAAGGCCATAGGGCTGTTGGGGGCGCTGTTGCCCGGCCCTGGCGGCATGCCCCCGTGGTCAGAGGACTGGTTGGGGCAGGGCAGGCTCAACGCCTGGGAGTCGAGCTTTCCAAGGTACCGCTTCACCTGCTGCTGCTGGGAACGCTGGATGTGGTACTTGGTTGGGTTCTCAAGGTGAGTCTGGACCTATTATCGGCAAAAAGAACAGAAAAAATGCAGAGAAACGTTCATAAAAAATATGATATATGATATGGTATAGGATAAATTATGTCACACAAATATTGGTAGGTGTTTTGCTGCTTTTTTTGAAAAACAAAAAAAACAAACATAAATTAGGAACTAACACTTGAGAAGAAATCACTGGATGCCTCGCTCAAACGATGCCATTTTCCCTGACACGTGCTGCCACAAGGCTGTCATTTGTTGGATGAAAGTAACTCTCAATATAGCTCAAAGTCTTTCTTGTCCCTTTAGTTGTTCAAAGCGAACTATTATATCAAAATAGACTGGCTTCAAATCTGACAATAAATCGTGCATTTTTCTTTTGAAACACTGTCGAAAGTTGTGCGTGTCTGACTCCACATTTACGGCTCGCTCCGATTTCCGAAATTAATTCCCAGGCTGCGTTAATGATCCAGAAATGCTTCTGCAGGCATATAAACAAACTTCAGAAATGGTGGTTTTCAGGCATATTAAAAAAAAAAAAAAAAAAAAAAAAAAAAGTAGAACTGCTACAGTACAATCCATATTTTACAAAAAAAGAGAGCTGTTGCGATTCAGCTCACATTTAGGTTATATCCAATTTGAAAGTTTATTTTTAAACTTTAGAATCTCAATTATGTCCTCTGGTGATCCACAATTTCCCTGGTCCAAAAAGTATCAGCACTGCAATATTAAAAATTTAAAAAGCCCATGAAGTCACATGTAATAAATAATAATAAATGAGAAATAAACCTGGTTAATATCATGTTTTTTTTTATTCCTATGTACATTATCCCCAGACATACCTCACATGGGTGGTATCCAAGCATTTCAAGCATAATTTCCTGTTTTAAGCTTCAGGGATTAAAAAAAAAAACATAAAAAAGAAAGAATCTTCTGCGTAACTCCTTTCTGAAAATGCTGTAGCTGCTTCCCTCTCCGTTGCACCAGAAGACTAAGCCTTCTGAGGAGAGACTCATCTTTTAAAAGCCCAGCAAAGTAATTAGCTATGCATGTCAGGCAATCTCAGTTAACACAATGAGCCTTTTCAAATTTGTGTTGTTTTATGTAAAATCTGTATTTACTCTTTTATGGTGTATCACTTGATGTCAGGATGTGGCGGCAACAGTCAGAGCCTTTGTTCTGCAAGGCCACCTCTTCAACTGAGACCTGCCTGGGGCTCTTACTCTGCTCCATCCACTTCTTCACCCATGTGCGGGCTTGGCGTGTGTTCCCAGTTCAGCACAGCACAAAGAATAAAGTCTGTTTCGTTTTGTTTTTTCCATTTCTGCAGCTTACGTCCCTTCATGTTTCCAGATTTCTTTTTTAATTGGCAGAAAATGCGTCTCGAAGCGAATCAACAGCGTTCTCTCGGCTGCTCGGTTTTCTCAAGCTGACGTATTTGTTGTGCAAAAACCCAGAGGATTGGGTTCATTAACAGGTCTGTGGAGGTCACGGGCGCTATAACAGCCCCAAGCAACCTCTAACATTTCTTGTGCCGCCCTGAAAAATCCTTCAGTACTGCGCTTTGGATTTGGAAATCTATATGATTGCCTTATAGATAGAAACAAATGATCATGTGACACAGAAAGCCTTTGAACAAACCATGCTACATTATTGTACTGTTGACAATGCATTTTCAGCCTCATATCTGTGAAAACTGACTGTGAGTACAAACATAGTGCTGGCGTTTGTGTCCGTCTATGAGTGATCATGCAATGTTATGTTTCAATTGTATTTTTTTTAAATCTCCATAGTGCTGAATAGGATTGATGTGAGTAATAGATAATGGAGGGCTGAATGGATAGCACTTGTGACAAATGTCATCTTGTTTGCCGTACAGTTTATACTAAGTAATAATTAGCACAAAATAAAGAGCGGCCACTTTAAAAGGTGCACCTCCAGACTCTAATGCAATCCAACATAAACGCTCCTCCGTTCCTGCAGCCCTGTATTGCTCCCGTATAGATTTCAGACTCAAATAACTGATTTCGTCTCCTCAGATGCAGATTCATCTGGAGATTAATAATTAAGACAGTTTCAGCTACAATCCCCCCAAAAACCAAACAAAAAAATGTGATTTCTACATAAACTTTGACTTTCATTTCAATGCAGACTGTGTGAACCCAAGATATTTCATGTTTTGTCTTCTTCATTTCTGTTAACATACAACCATTTTCACAATTCAGGCCAGCAACACGCACTTGGAGAGGCAATTTAGTATTAACAGGTACCTATAACGATTACTTTTCACCAAAGGCTGGCTCGGTGAGGGGGAAAGATGGGCAGAAGGTCTCCACTTTATCAGCAAATAGGTGAGAAAATCAGTCATTGAAATGTTGAAAAACCAAAATATATATATATATATATATATATATATATATATATATATATATATAAGAAGGGGTTTACATATTTGTCCCTCTAGTGCACGATTTCAAAGAATCAGGAGAAATATCAGTGCTTAAAGGAGGTGCAAAGCTACACTGGACACCTACGATCTCTGATCCCTCCCATCATTCACCAATAACGGCTGTAATCACATTGGCAAAAGTTTGGGAAACTTTGGGAAAACCTTGTCAAGAACTACAGCGTGGAGCCACATTCACAAATGGCAATGTCCAAAAATAAAGCCCAGTCCTGACCTAGTCCAGAGACATAAGGCATCTGGGCTCCGAGGCCTCTGGGATGGATCGGCGCACAGTGGAGTGTGTACTTTGGTCCAGTGAATCACTATCCCAGATATTCTTTTAGAAGAAATGGGTGCTAAGTAAACGAATACACAAAGGACCATAAAGGGTGTCATTAGCAGTAAATCTAAGAACCAGACCGACCTGAGGGCATGTGGTTATATCAGTGATCTTGGCTAAGGTCCTTCACACTTCTGTGACGACGGCATTAATGCAGCAACATACTGAGGTTTTAGAGCTACATACCGGTACATCTTTTTCAGCGACACTGATGCATTTTCTAACAATCATAGTCTGTTCAGTTTACAGAGACGTGGCCGGGGAAGAAGAGGAAATGGGCACCGGACTGACCTGCCTGTATTCCTGACCTGTCACCAGTCAAGAATGTGTGGAGAATTTTGAAATCAAAAAAATGTGACAACAGTCCCGTACTACTCCTACTTCTACTTCTACTCCTACACACCAGAAGATGTGCGAGCAGGGAAAACGGGACAAAATAACAAATGAAACAAATACTTGCTCTCCTCCACGTAAGAATACCTTTTAAGTTGAAAGGAATAGCAACAGTATAAAGTGGTAAAAACTTTACCATCTCAATATTTTTTTGTGTTGCAGGTTTGAAAAGCTTTTTGTTTGTATATCAACACATGAGATGAAATTGGTGAAACAAAACACATCCTTCGGTTTATAGTGAAAAATAAAGGTTTTGTCAACTGTGCTGTTTCCCTTTCTGCATTTTCCATCCTGTTTCGACTTCTTCGGATTTGAAATCGTAACGCAGCTGAGTCACTTTTATGAAATAAGCAAGTGATTTTCCAACAGTGTTGACAACAATTTAACCAAATAATCTGTCTTATAAGGCCACAACTGTTGCAGAGAGGTGCAGTTAGCTGCAGCGTATCGAGCTGTAAAGTGGGAACTGAGTGATGACAATGACATTAATTCAGGGAGGGTTATCAGATTCGCGGTCTGCCTCTTTCCACATCTCAGAACAAAGGCTCTTTCAAGGGCTCTCGTCCATGCACGGATACAGCATAACTGTTTTACGGGGGATGCTCATGTGAGCTACATTAACCAACGGTATATCCTGCAGGTATGTTGTAAATTCTCATCACAAGGCAGTAAAGCCAACATCACAATTACAGTCTTCCATTGACTCATTAAAAGATATAGCAGCCTTTGGGCAAAGTGCTGTGGTTCGTTACTGTTGATCAGTAATAACCTTTTTAAGTCTTTACTTTGTTCTCATCACAGTGCTCTATACTTCTACATTGTCACCTGGCGTTAACTGACAGTATCTTAGGGGCACTTCCATTACTATCAGCTAATCAACCATATATTTTAAAAAGTAAATGTTCTGACGCTTTACATGTCATAAACCATCGTAACGAAAGCATAAATCAGAAGGATGCACTGGAGCCCGGAATGAATGATTAGCTATGGAGGCTTAAATGATGTGTAAACAAAATATCAATATAAGTTAAACATGCCGTTAAAAGGGAAACTGTAACTGAATTAAAAATAAGACTGATAATTCATTTGTCAAAATGTCAAGGTTTTATATTATTCATTAGCATCTATGAGCAAAAGGCATTGCAGAAAATGCCAGGCATTAAATAAGATATACATAAAATAAATAATTTGTCAGTTACAGTTATTAATGGTAACCCAGAGTAATAACAATAATAATACAAATAATTAGGATTTCATTTGTTGTTTTTTTTTGGTGAGTACCTTACATTCTTGAAAGAGTGTACATTTTCTTTGGGGCAAAGTTGTAAGGACTTTTAAGCCTGTTTCAAGCTTGAGCTGCTTCACAAATCGAGCTCAAGAGTCTTTGAAAAATCTTTGATCAAAGTAGGAAAGTAGTTTTATTGTTCCATCATTGCGCCGGCTTCAGGGGCTCTTGTCGTGTCCCGTTACTAAGTTACCGCTGACGGTGTAATCATAACATGCCATGTGCAAATTATCACTGCGATTTCCAAAAATAAATCTGCGCAACCATTTTAAGCTATACTTCCGCATACTTGGATAGTGATAGGTTTATAATGTTGTTGATCCAAAGAAGGTTTACTCTGGGACTTCCGGTGTATTCCTGGCAAACTAATTTGAGCTTAAAATACATTGTACAGTGTGGTAGTTTTAACCAATTCAGTTTATTCAAATACATTTGTGAGCACTTCTGACGTGTTGTGCACATTTCAACTATTTTTTTTATTTATTTTATTATTAGGGGGCAAATATTCACTAGAAAAACAAAAGAATGCTTTATATAAGATTTTTTAAAATTATTTATTGACCTGTGCTTTTCTGTCTCCACACTGCTCTAACTTATCTTTATATGTTTCTTTTTTTTTTTTGTTACTCATCCCAAGAAATGATACCAGGCGCCATCTAAAAATATGGAGAAAAAAAAAAGAACACAGTACAAGGGATTACTGTAGGAGCCCCATACAGCTCCCCTTCAGTCTCACGTACTCACTGTGTCCTAAAATAGAAACAAAGAGGGCATTAAGGCCATTATGTGCACAAGACAAAATATAGAGGTGGCCCAGTTGAGAGAAGTTGTGTAAACCTGTTTTTACAGGACATGTAGATGTTGGGTTTGGCTATAAAAGATCTTGACTCTTGAACGCTACAGTTTCTACCCATATCTAGTCTCAAAATGATTACTCAACTTCTGCTGATATGAAAATTGTTATGTGTAGCTGACTAAAAAGGAGACTTAGTTTTTGAAAACTGAATATCATAATCATGATTATGCAACATTATAGCAGCTAAATGCAGTCTTGTCTTTGTTCTTTGTGTAACGGCTAGCAAAATATGCACTTTGCACTGCTTTCAACCAAATAATTTGTTAAAGAAATGTTGGACTTTGTTTTTTTTTTGTTTTTTTTTTAATATAGCCGATTTAGTTTCAACTAGATGCAAGCATTTGAGCTTTTTTAAGACGGTTCTATCCTCAGGGATTTCCTAAATTATCACACATAATTAGATGATCTCACAGCTCCAAGTGACTTCAGCGGAGGCCCTTAAGGGCCACAGACCTCAGGCTGCAGCATTCTGCTTGTCAATACTGCTTTTGTTTTGATGAAAAATGGTCAAAGACAATTGATTTTTTATGGTTTTTAAGGTGAAAAAAAGGATCCTTTTCATCGTGTGTCTACAGAGTGGAGATGTATATGCAGAAGCAACGTCTAAGGTCACTGTATGCAAAGAGTGCACGAGGAGTCTAGACATGGTGGCGCTAAGCACTGATTCATCCCCGGTTCAGAGTAAAGTTTGATCCATCTCTTATGTTAACCAGTTTTGTGAGAAGAAGCCAGTAAATGAAGACATGGACTGCAGGGGGGGGACCGAACAGCCAACATGGACCTGAACTTTATTTTGCCAAACTTTGCTTAGTGCACTCTTCCCAAAACACACTGTTTGGAAATGTGACATCAACTTCTAACTCACAGCATGTGCAGCCACAGCATACAAGGCGGCTTGTTGTTTCCCAGCTCGTTTTTAGCCAACAAGAGGCCAGAGGGCATCAGCAACATAACCCCGAAAGAGTCAGAAACTCCACAGAAACAAGCACAATGAGTCCAGCTGTACCGGAGGAAGATGCCGGCTAAGTGCACAGTGACAAACACTGATTTGTATTTTTTTTACTTGAATGCTACAGGCATTCCATGATGGTCCTACCAGGATACATTAACAAGACTGCCCCCATTTTCTGCGCAAACTAGAAGAATAGGCCACTTTGTCTCACAGTTAAGCTGCTAACGTGCTTTGCAGAACTTGCAGACAGCAACTGTGATGTTAATGCGAGTGGCAACATCTCAGCAGCTTGTGGCCTTCTCGTTCTCTGACCTATTGTCTTGGCAATATGCACAAGCATGGAAAATTACTAGTCCTAAAATCCTTGTGTCTGATTGGGTTCAAAATGAGTTATACTAGATGATGGTGGTGAGGATCCGTTTAATAAGCTCTTAAATGTACAGCTATCTCTCAGAAAATGACTAATAAAGGAATTGTGATGGAATTAAGCATCAAATTTCACGTTTTTTAACGGAAATAAGTAAATACTAAGCTGTTAAAGGCCTTGTCGTATCTAATGTCAAATACAAATTCAACTTTCTGTTTCATTCTGGTCACGTGCTGCTAGTTGTATAATCCAAAGGAAGCGGTAGTTCAGGGTAGAAGAGTACATTGTTCCTTTCAAGGCACCAAAAATCCTTTGAAAAGAAAAAGGGGGAAAAAAAATATCAAGAAATCACTTTATTTAACCCTTTTAGGAAGTTACACAAATTTCAAAGCTTTGTTTTTTTTCTTCTCTTAAATATGCCATGGAATTAAGGCAGCGGGGGCTAATTACAAGCATTCTTCACTGAATTAGCGTTTGGTGTGTGGTAAGGCTGTGCTCGCCTTTGTCTTGATCCCTAAACTGATCCCATACTTATTCTCCACAAGGTCGGAGGTCACTTGGTTAATTAAGGGTCCAATCAGTCTTTAGATAAACTCATCTGAGCTTAATGTTTGCACTTTCTGAGGTCCAGCAGCTCTGCCTGGTACCCCTGAGCTTTGTGTGGACTCTGCTAATCTATCCACAGACAGGGGAGCAGGTTAACCCAGCTCAGCAGAGCCAGGCTGGAATGGCCTTTTCACTTGAGGACCTCAGTCAAAGAAGAATGCCTGTAAGCTCCGGCCAAAGCAGAGAAATTACTCTAATTTGATGTATTGTACACAGGGTGAGGGTTCAGGGTGGGGGCGTCCTAAACCTCTCAAAGAGCAGCAGATTAGGGAGAGTAAGTAATGTTTATGCTGCATGAGGAGGGTAATGTTTTCAAAGGATATACTGTATTTGTGCCTAGCTGCACTCGATGCCACACACGTCCAGGGTGGTGAAAGCGCTGAGCGAGAATCGGTGAACTCTCCAAATTTGACCACAAATGGATTAAACTCCTCAAAAGATTTCTCAATAACTCACATTTTAACAGCGTGCATCTCAATTGAAACTTGGATTTACTGTTCAGTCAAAGTTGCTCTTTTCCAGTCTCAACATCAGCTCAGGATCTACAGCAGTTTTTTTTTGTTTTTTTTAAAGTGGGAGGTGGGGCTTGCCGCAGGGGCTCCAAACAGTCTTAGGACAGGCTCGCAAAGCAATATTACAACTGTTACAGTGCTTGTTATGAAAAGGGGATCACGGGGAATGGCCTCAATGAGTGGGAGGTAGGTGGTGCTGATCAGGGTTCAGAGATGGAAAAAAATAGCTTGGTGGTCTTCTACAGTCGTCTCCCTCCGTCCCAGAGTCAGAAACAGCAACATTTTACTACTTTGGGTCAATTATAGCATAACCATCAACCATCAAGGAATTAAGGAATTAAACAAAGGGAGATTGGGGGGGAGGTGCCTTTTTTCATGCTTCCTCTGAGGAGAAGTTGACTGTCTTACACGTTGGAGAATAAGAACATGTGAGATCCTACAACAGCTATGATGTCCATGGTAACCATTAAAGTTTGTTTAATGTTGCCTGACTGTTTGACAGCCTACTATTTCAAATGTTGATATCAAATACAAACTAATACAGTCATATATTTCTACAAGTTGCATCTATCTTTTATAGATCCACCTGTGATTACAGTTGCTCCAAAAAACAGCACAAAATAAAAGGTTTTGCTTGATGTTTTGGAAAAATACATAATCCAAAGTTAATGTAGCGCAGAACTATACATGAAGACAGATAGTACTCATGGCTAACTTTACACACAGTGAAACTCCTGAACTTCTTCAAAACGAGGTAAAAATCAGAACGTATGAACAGAAAACTGTGCAGTATTTTGTCAGGAAAACCACTAAATCTTTTTAAGCTCATGTGCAAAACCTTTCAAATCGCCACTCAACACGGTAGCTTTGTCACAGGCAAGTCACCACAAAAAGAAAATGTAGAAAGAAAAAAAAAAAATCATTGGATATGATGAAAAGCAGCAACAGCAGAAGAAAACCTCAGTCCCAGATGAGCACACTCACATTTACACAACACATTCCCGCTGACACTTTAGTCCATCCTTCCTAAGAAAACGCACACAGGAGACAAAAAGGAAAACTTACCAAAATGTCTTCTGGAAATCTACCGTCAAACACAACGTTCTTGAGTTGTACAGAAAATCTTAACAGTCTCCTGTCCCTCAGACTGCCAGGGAATCAAAGCTATGAAAAGATGTGAATGTAGCTGAGCAAATAGGATTAAAGATGGCTAAATCCAAATGGCTGGAAGCACAGCATGCATTAAAGAGGAATTCTCTGAGGAAAGATAATCCCCATATACGCATTTTAACACACCTCACTCACCCCCACATTTTTTTCCTCTTTTTTTTTTTTTTTTTTTTTTTCTTCTTACACAGAATCATAGTAAAACTACGATTGCCTGGCTGTCTACAAACGACTCATCAAAATCTATAAATACGGCTGGACCACTCAGACTGCAGCAGTGACGCATACAACTTCCAGAGATGGAAACTTTGTACAGAAACAGCCTGATAATTAAACTTGCTGCCCGTCCCTCTTCTTCCCTGCGTTCAGCTACCTGCACCGCAGCTGCTTACCTTAAGCACCTCCATTGGCACCTGTGCAGCAGGTGGTAAACTGGCGGGGACACTGACATTGATGGCGGGGGTCTGGGCAGCTGTGGTTTGTGGGTACTGAGAGGACTGCTGCCTCTGCTGCTCCCGCCGCTCCTGCTCCTGGAGCTGCTCCCGCATCAGCTGTTGCCGGAGCAGGATGCGTGATGTCATGGCCGAGGAGCTCAGCGGGGGCTTGGAGGAGCTGCGCTGGTCCGGCGGGCTGCTGCTGCGGAGGGAGGTTGGAGAGGGGGAGAGAGATGGCAGATGAATGATCAGAGAGGGAACGAGACAAAATCAAAAAGGACGGTTTGAAAGGTGAAGGGAAGAGAAAGGATGAGGACGGAGATAGAGGTCAAGCGGGGAAGGCGAGGTCAGGCAAGAAAGAGAGCAGGAAAGACAGGAGAGGATGGAGGGAAGGCTGATGAAAACACGATGAACGAAAGATGGCAGGAAGGATGACTGAAAGGGCAGAGATCAAAAGAAGAGTCTTATTTTTAGCGCTGCAACAATTAATGGACTGACTGACTGGTTGATCAGTTTCATAACATCTGTCATGTTATGAGAGGAAGGAGCGGAAATTGCAACGATTATTTTTCACCTTAACCTTTAGTTTTACAGATGAAACAAGTTCATTTCAATAAGCCAAGTCCCTTCTTTATCAATGCACCCGGTAGGACTACGTGAGGAGCCTTTAACAGTTGCAGATTTCAACATTACAGAAAGAGGAACTCTTAACAAAAGGCTGCTTCAGTTTTCCCACTCTCTTAAATTTAGACGACTACACCCCAGACAGAGTCCTGCAGTCCTAAAATAGAGAGACTCTGCTGAAGCAGAAGTTGTCGGGTAGAAGCCTTCATCGAGTGAGTGAGCCTTTTGATAAATCCCAGAAAAACGTCTGGCCAATCCAGCTGTGCAGTAATCGCACTAATTAGCCAGTGCAGTCAAACACAGCCTCAGTCTGCTGCATATTCACTGGTGGTGAGCCCTCCGCATACCATGATTCTCGCCCAAACACCGCGTGTAGCTTCACGGTCTGATACCGCACGGACTGCAGCCTTCGTCAGATGTCTGACGGCACCATGTTGATGATCAGTATGTTTCAAGTAAAACAATCAAGTTGTATTTGCAGAGGAAGGGATTTTGTGCTCGCTCTGTGAAAATCACATTTGACTCCCTCAGTTTGACAGACTTCTTCTTTCTTTTCCTTTTTTTTTTTAAACTGAGGGTTCCTTTGTACTTAACCCAGGACGTGGAATCAGGTTCATACACATAATTCCTCTGTCTGTATGACTTTGGCGGATTGTGTTTCCTTTCATCTAAGAAATTTCAAACAAAAGTCGCTGGTCTAATATTAACACTCCTCGTTTGCACTGCCAGAGCTGAAGGCTTTTACATTTTCTTTCTTTTTTTTCAATCTGCTTCACTGTTTCAATGTTGGAATCGTGAGACATTTCAAAGCCCTTCACTTCCTCTTCTTTCCCTTTTTTTCCAAGGAATATTTGGGATATTTGAACCAACGGACACAACTGCTTAACTTTAAAAAAAAACGTGATAAATAATTAAAATAATAATAAATAATTAAAGATGAGTTAGGTACTTTAAATATTTAGATCATTTATATATACACCTTATATATTTATATCTACCTGTTTTAACCTTTTCGGGGTTGCAGGGGGGTTTCGAATCATCTCCACTCCACTGCTGACTTATGTTATTTCAACTGTCTTTCAAAACACATTAATGGATCAGTAACAAAATAAGTATGGATTTAAAGTGCGGATGCTCAGTTTTAATCTAAGGGTTTTAATGCTTAAATTGGAGGAAGGCTCGATTAAAAAAGACTTTGATACGCAGAACCTAATGTTCAGGTATCAAACGTTACTGGAAAATTGACGAAACCTGTTTCATTGACAGCTGTGGTCCGTCCATCCATCCATCCATCCATCCATCTATCCATCCATCCATCCATCCATCCGTCCATCCATCCGTCCATCCATCCATCCATCCATCCATCCATCCATCCATCCATCCATCAAACCACTTCAACACACTAGTGCAGTTATCTGGTCATCCAGTTCATGGTAATTCTCAAATCTACAATCAAGAATTGGATTGTTTGTTTTGTTCTTGTTTTGATTTTAAAATATCTTCATAACCAAGACAAGGAAATACATTTGCTTTGATTCAAGCCTTAAGAGGCCGGTGCCTCTCCCAGCATACGTTGCATGAGTTAGCGATAACCCTCGTCAGGCTGAACAGTGATAAATGAAATTAAAAAAACATGTGTACTCCTAAGGAAACTTTAGGATGACCAGTGAGGACAGCATGCATGTTTTAGAAATGTTGGGTGAAAAAAGGAGCCCCCAGAAAGAGCCCGTGTAGCCACAGGAAGAACATGCAAACTCCACAGATGAAGGCCCTGGCCAAGATTTGAAACAAGCCTCTTCTCTCTTACACCATGCTTCCTGTCCCTTCACAATTTCTTCATCAATTAATGCGGTGTAAGGTCTCGAGTTTGAAGTGTGATATTTATATTTGAAAGCTGTGAATCCACAGCAAGCAGTCAAAGGAGCTCTCAGTGCAAGCGAAGCATTTCATCTTTAGGCTGAAAACAGAACAAATCTGACAGGAACAGCAAGAGCAGCTAAAACAACATCTTAGTAAAATCTGTGAAAAAAAAACTAATGCACCGGTGAGATGTGTGGTTTGAACTCCGGCCCTGTCTTGAAAGTTGACAGTGTTGGATTATTGCAGGCACTTTTCCTTGGTAAAAGAAGAAAACCTTTATCATTACCGAGAGCACATCACAAGAGCGCATCTTTGCCAAAAACATGTTTCATGCTTTCATCATAAATTAAGATCAACTTGTACGAGAACCACAGGAGAACAAAGCTTGTATAGGACTTGGACTAGCAGATGGTTCAGCGTGAGGACACAGACGTCCCGTAGCACTAAGTCTCAAGTGTTTATTGATAATGTGAAAGGCAAAAAAAAGCAACACAACAATTCTGAATTGAGTCATGTAAAGTCTTCTCAGATTCAGTCAAAAACAACATCGTAGAAATCACTTTACTGCACAGATGTTCATGAACATACTGCAAAATAAAAACGTGATATAAGTAATATAATCATCTAAAACAGGGACGAGCTTCATCAAGCTGATTTCACTTACTGAAATCAGAACTAAAGGCAGAAAGATGCACTAACATGACATCTGCAGACAGCAGAAACAACAGTAAACTTCCTCCGATAACAATACGAACACCTTCAAAATAAAGCAGTCTGTGCTTTAAGCTCACAATCGCCTGAAAATGTTCTGGTTAACAACTGTTATAAAACGTTGGCCCAATAAAACAGTAGTCTGGTGAGAAGAACGTGTGCGGGAGTTTTCTTTTTAAAATTGTCTGCAGCTTTCCTCCTCCGACGCACCTTTCTGCATAACCGGTGTGCAAAAAGTTTCTACTTTGGATAACAACTGCTATAAAAAATGTTTTTAAAAAGGATTCAAAATTGTATATCTCACCCTTCAGCAACAATTTTGACAATCCAATAATATATCTTTTAGTTTCAAGAAATAATGAATATATTTACTTTTATTTCAACTGATATAAATGTTGAAAATAATATTAGTAGACAAAAGGATCCTTAAATAATTTGGTAAACAAGCATTCTGTGAAAATATGGACCACTGGTAACGCCATGGATCGAATATTCTGTGGTTTATATCTTTGTTGTATGTAATTATATTCTACATAAACACACACACACACAACTGATGTATATATGGTATCAAGAAATCATAATAAACATCTATTCTTCATTCAGGAGAGCCAGATGATGGATGAGCAGGCGCACACTGACGTCTTTACCAACTGTTAGCAGGCAAACATTTGTGTTTTGCATTTTTAGATAAATCATAATTATGAGTTGGCTTCATTTTCTTTTGTTATATAAATCCTTAAATTTTTTTTTCCAACCGTTATATGATGTATGCTTCAGATGGCCCTTTATAGATAGGAAATTGATTAATTGATTAGCGCCCTCTTCTGGACATCAGAGGTAATGGGGACACTGCCTCTCCAGGACATAAAACATACTTTTAGCATACAATATCGCTTATATATACACATCCACTGGGCACATTATAAAAGGACACCTAATAAAGTGGTCTGAGAGTTTAAATGTCAATTAAAAATAGCTCTCATTGTTCTGTTATAAATAGGTGATTGCTTTGCTTGCCTATTTTTACAGCAATAACAATATATCTATGTCAAGAAAATATCTTCTAGGGGGGGACAAATGTCCAATAAATATTTAAGAGAATTGTTGTAATAAATAAAATTATTACATAAAAATTAAACATGTGAAACGGTTTAATTATGCTTAATGATTTTGGCAAAAGTCATACATGTCACAAATGTGAGTTTATCAGCTGAGATCTAACAACAGATGAGAAACAGTGGTTTTATTAACCATTTTTAAACCATTCATAGTAATTATAGTGTTTAAAAACAAGAAGGAACTGAAATCTCTACAAAGCTACAGTGCAAAGGTTTATGATTTGTATTTCTATATTTATTTGTCTTTTTTGGTTGACGGATGTCTGAATTACATAAAAAGCTCCTTTGTCCTTTTTTGAACCTTTTCCCTCTTGTGTGTGCACACACCTACTCTCATGTTTGTGTGTATCTCAAAGAAAAAAAAAGAGAAAAAAAGGGGGAAAAACAATGGTGGTACAGTCTAAAAGAGCCCCACCCACCACAACTCATGATTCGTCTGATTGTGCTCACTACGCCGTTCCATCATATCCACCGTGAGTAGAACAGACAGAGCCGAGTCTTTGATGCAGGAATTAATGACGCCCAGCAACTCAACAAGAACATTAAGTAGCACTGCATCCCGCCACAAAGGTCTGGTCAGAGTCAAAAACACTGATATTCTCGAAGGAAAAGACGCTTTAAAAAGATGGTGTTCGTAACTACAGATGCCTCCTGCTTTGCAAACTTCTTAAAAAAAAATGGAAATAAAACAATACCACCTCACTTAAAGACGTATAGCATTTCAAGCAGTTAGTTCACTTACTTGTAACTTCAAATCTTTAATAATATAAAACATGCATGCACAGTTTTAAAGTATCCTCTCATTACAGGTGTTAAAAATGTTACATTAATAAGAATCAACAGCAGTCAACTGTTATTCTGACTTTAAACACAAAAGGCAAACATGGAGAAGTCTTCTAAAGCTTTGAATGCACCGATGTCCCACATGCTGTCCTTCATGTGGACATGAAGTGTTGAAAAAACATATATCGATTCCAAAATCGCGCCTTAGTGCATGGCAACAATGTCACAGATGCTGAGGTGCCGTACTCACAGACAGTCAAAAGAACAGGGTCTGTACACTTGCACTCCTACGGACTCCATGTTTGTTTGTTTTTTCCTGAAGGTGCACCACCCGCCCTTGGAGAGCAGTGAAAGTCATGCTGGTGGTGCAGCGCTGAAACTGTGTCAGAGGGGGGAGGCTCCAGGGCCCGGCCTGGAATCTCCAATCGCCTCGCAGAGCCCAAGGCAGATGACCAGCCCCATCTAGAGCAGCAGCAGAGCGGAGGAAAGGAGAGGGCCGAGGGCCCGCTGCAAAACACGCTGCCCATCAGCCCACTGAGTAAAAGCACTGAGATACTGTTTCACTCAGACCCATGTGTGGACACGTGCTGAGCAACTGTCCTACAACTACATAGGAGTTGCTGAAAACCTCCTGGGACGGTAATCTAGGTGGATTTTATCCCTGTGGATGCAGACAGATTCATTAGTTTGCTGATGATCACCAGCAGCAGTAGGAAAACCTGTCGGTCGACATATAGCAAATATGTAAACAAAGAAAAACCACACGGAGTTCAGAACAAACTACGGATATAAAGTATGTGCACAGCAGGGAGAATCTAACACAACGGAGATCTGTAGAAATGTCACTCATGCCAATCTCTGACTTTTCAACAGTTTAACTTCCAAAACAAAGAAAAAACATGCTGGATTTATTCACTACAAATGTGAGATGTGCATCCAACTCAAAGCAGATCATAATCCATTCCTACTCTCCTCCATCACCCCGCCCAGCCGACCTGTGACCAGGCGACCTTTGATGAGGTGGTCACTCACTCTGCAGGGGGGGGTCTGTGTCCACAACACCGGGGTCCACCCTGTTAGCCACCAATGAGTCTGTGACAGAGCAAAGTACTTCTTTGAGAAGAACAACATCCAACCAAGAAGGTGAGGTGCTTCCTCGTCAACAAGCCCGGACCCCTGGGACCAGCTCCAGCGACACCAGGGTGAAGAGCCGCCAAACACAAAAGGTACAGAGGGAACATACATCAAGAAACTACTCATTCTATTTATGCAAGACCATTTGTTAACCTTTTCAAACTTTTTTATCTTATTTATACATCTCCTTAATTTTTTAATATAGAATATAAACTACAATTGCACATTACTTGTCCTTAATTTAAATTGTTTTGGATACAGCAGACTTGAATACATGAAATTAGAAGTTGTTGTAATGTTTTGAAATGTCTTTCGAGTCGAGTTTAAATTAAAATATTGACTTTATTGACTCTAATTGAATCATATAGGTTTGCAACAGTTGGCATCAAGTCACATGCATGTAAGAATAGGAAACAGCAGGTTGTTTCTCTAACAACAACAACATTATTAGTGAGAATAAAACAACTGTAGCGACAACTGTATCCAAGTAAAACACATAAACGAAAAAGATAAAACAGAAACTCCTCCTTGAACAACTTTCAGGATCCTTTCTGTCAACAGTCAACCGATCAATAAATAACTAAATAATATTTACTTTAAGAACAAAGATCTGCAACACCTTTAAAACCAACTTTGGGTATTACTGGAACTGGGTCTGAAATGTGGTGTTGTGTTTAAAATATATAACACCCAAAAAGGTACGTAATTCAAAAATAAAGCCAAGTAACAGGGAGATTCTTTTTTGCAAATCATAGATACCATTTTCTCAAGTAAAAGAAGTGTTTTTGGAGATGAACGGTCCACCTTCTTATTGGCACCGCTCAACTCAGCACCCACGGACATCTGTGGAAGTAAAATGATACGTACAATTCTTACAGATTTTGGAGCAACATAACCTGCCATCAAAATTTGGTATTTTCATTTATTTTTAGAGAATATTTTGCTTATTTCAGAGGCAATACCAACATATGGCATGACACTTAAATAAAAGTATAAAAGGTGCTGCTGATTTGGCTTGACCGTCATGCAGAGCTGCCACCATTCAAAACGAGTTTGCAGGTGCATCAAGTGAAAAGGTTAAAAGGCATAACACATGAAACTGAAAATGTGTTTGTATACCTAACAGTGTAAATCCATTTGCTAAGAAAATGGGTTCACAGAACAAGGTAAGCGATTGTAGCAGAGATAATCAAGTTCTTTACACGCTATTTCCAGGAAGCCAAAAACGGTTGTAATATCTTCAACTTGCCACATCTTGTTCCTGTAATTTTCCTTCTATGGCCTTCTTAATTCATCTCATTTATTTTCAGCTGATTGGTCCATTTTGGCTCTTGCTCCCTCTCGTCCCTAGGCATGTTAAGAAGTAGAGCGAAGCCTGTCCAAAGGTATTCAAGAGGAAAAGCTTGTATACCTTCCAACAAGAGGCCGAACGAGAACATTAAGCCAAGTTCATCCAAGTAAAGATGCCGTACTAACATAACGGAGGCTTTTCCTGTAATTCTCGGGAATCAATCGTCCTTGGTTTTACGTGAAGGTGATTTTTAACAGATGTTCAGCACATTCCAGAATTGTAAAAGGATCATGGTAATGATTTCTAGCTGAAAAACTGATCAGTCCACATTTCTACACACAACAACTATAAAAGCAAGCAAATCTGCCTCCCGGCTTTCAGTAAAAATATTCACGCGTCTCATAGAAGTTTTCGGATGCATGTCTTCATTTTTAAGCTCCACAGCTGCACTGGTAGCGACTTTCCACAGAAATGTACACGTATGCATTTAGCATGAATGTAGAAATTAAATAAACTCAAAGAAAAATGCCAAAATCCCATTGGTCCAAGGTCCTTGACTGTGTTCATTTGCCCATTTTTTGCAAAAACAACTTTTAGTATAATTTTGACACCAACATTTTCATTTAATGGAATAATTCATAAAAATATTCTTCAAATAAAATGATGATGGAAATCATTTGCAGTTGGTGCTCTAACATAATTAAAATGTAATCTCGTACTCAAAGACATATCTGACAATATGACCGCCTTTGCAAGAAACTGCTTATCTTTCAGTGTTGCAGTTCCCATTGATCACCATGAGAGGAAGACAAAGATTACAAGTCAGTTTAAATAGAATTATATATGTAAAACAAACAAACAAAAACTCCAAATATTGCAGAGTATTGCAGAGAAGGCATGTCATGTGGTTTAAAGAGCCTTGGAGAAGGTTCAGACTGCGGAGGCTGAGTCTGCAGAACATGCTGTTCAGACAGTATTTTACTTTGGCTCCAACACCTGTCTGTGTCATTTAACCCCTCCAGTCTTTATTAAATCACGGGCGAAACCGTTTTGCCTCACAGGCATCTCTGGGACTTCCCAGGGGAACATGCTGCTCCAGACATCAACTTTCAAACCCTCCACCTCTGACTCTGTTTTCTGTCTCTGGCAGACCGCTTCCACTTTACGATCAGAAATCCTGAAAATTGATTACATGCACTCTTTTGATACACACCATTCTGCAAGATACTGTAACTGTGGAAGCTTTAAGGGTGACAGTAAACCGTAGCTTCATGTGTGCTGAAGCTTGATCCCAACCCGCATTTCTCTTTTTAGAAAGGAAATTAACTTAGTAAAGTAAGATAAAAATGAGCTTAACTTTGTAATTTTGAGTTCTCCCCCTGCTTGTGTGAGTTTTCTCCAGGTACTCTGGCTTCATCCCACAGTCCAAAAACATGCATGTGAGACTAATGCAGTGGCTCCCAAAGTGTGTGGGGGGGCGGTATGAATGAATGAAATAATGAATGCTTGAACACTGCTAGCATGATCAGAGGCGCCGCTTGCCAACTTGCCTACCGGGCAGATGCTTCGGGCCCCAAGCCAGAAAGGGGCTTCCCAGGGCTGACCAACGCTGAATCGTAACGATTTGCGATTCAAAGGAGAATTTGCAATGACAGTGGTCGAGCGGCGGAGAACTCCCTAAAGGTAGAGCCCAGCCTCTAACGCTCGAACTCGCTGCGACTTACGTAAACAACCGTGATGAGGGCGGGTTTATCAAAATGAAGAGAAGCTATCCATCTGACAGTAAAGGGGGAAAAGCCAAAAAAAAATGAACAAAACCAAAAAACAGGAGGAGCATCTTATAAACCGAAGGGGGGCCCACCGCAAAAAGTTTGGGAACCACTGGATTAACGGGTGATTCTGTATTGCATGTGAGGACACATTGGCTGTTAGCCTACATGTAGCCCTGCGATGGACTGGCAACCTCTCCTGGGTATAACTTTGAATATTACCCTGCCTTTTGCCCAAAGACAGCTGGGATAAGCTTCAGCAGACACCCGTGACCATGGATTGGAATAAGCAGGTATAGATAATGGAGGAATAAATTAAACAAATCTAAATAATATGATAAACTGTAGCAATGATGCAGGTGTGGCCGAGAGAAAGGTGTGTGGACACCTCCTAGGATCCTCATGAATACAGTGCGGGTGTTGTTTGTAGCTTGGCAACCACTAAGCTGTTGCTACCACATGCAGGGAGCTGTCTGAGTAGACAACATGGATGGAAACTCACAGACAACACAGACAAAATCCCGAATGTGGCAACACTACTTCACAGCAACACACACTCACTCCTTTACTGTTGCTGCTCTACGTGCAGCCTCCATCCGGCTGGACTCCAGAAAATGACATGGGAGCCAAGTCTCAGTGAAACCCAATTTATTGTTTTAAATATCTCTATTTTTACTATTATTATTTTTGCCAGCAATATCAGATTTCCCATGTTGATCAAGGGAAGAAAAAGCAAGCCCCCCAACAAAAAACATGACTGCATCAAGTTGTCACTGGTGTGGTGGAATTCTAGAAAGTAATGTGTTTTATGTTAGTTTGTAACTATTGTTAAGTCGTTATTGTCCAGGTGGGAGGTAAATAACTACTGATATTTTAAAACACGATTAGGGCAGAGAAAGAACCGCATGTCTTTTGCGCTGATCTGAACGTCGTCTTCGTGTATTTAGTCAATACCACCAAAAGCAGACTCAACACTTCACATTAACAGCACAAGAGGTTCATTGCTTTTCTTGGACTACTAATATTATGTAAAATAGAATAATCAATATCATTATTGCTTCTCCCCGAATAATCTACAGACATTTTTAAGTTAGAAAATTGTAACATATTTGTCTCTTTATATAAGAAATGTTAAAAAGTGTAAGGAGTTTATATCAGTGTCCTTCAGCCCAGGTCCTCAGGACCCCCTGCCCCGTGTTTTAGATGTTTCTCTGATCAAAATGTGCTTGAGTGGATCACCATCAGCTAGTCTTCATGGTTTAAAGAAGTTAATGACACACTATTTTGAATAAGGTGTGTTCAAGCCGAGAAACACGTAAGATGTACATGGCAGTTGGGACTTCAGGATAAGGATGGGAATCCAGAACCGGTTCCCAGTGTTTTATTTCCTTGTAATCGTTTGCACATCTTGCAAACAATTCTGTTATCACGCACATTGTGTAGCTTACGTGCGTAAACCAGCAATCAATAGTAAACATGGCACCCAAGCGATACAAATGCTCAGAAGCCTTGTTACATTTCAGTAAAAAAGATGACAACAGGGCATTTCGTCAAAGGGAGGAAATACTACCAACATGCTAAAACATTTGCGCACACAGCATCCAATCCTAACCCTTTTTTCCAAATGAGAATCGATAAGGGAATCGATAAAGAACTGAATCGTTAAGCAGAACTGAAAATGGAATTAGAATAGTAAAATCTTATCAATTCCCATCCCTACCTGAGAACCTGGTTTGAAAAACGCTGCTTTATATCAAAGCAAACATATCCCCCCCAAAAACTGCGTACGAGATCATATATTTGAAGCAACTGCCAACTCAAAATTTCCAACATAATTAACTTATTATATTATCTGCACTGCCTCATTCTCATAATATATGTCATTAAAGGAGCTGTGCAGACTCCTAAGATACCGTGACATCTCAAACCCAGCTCGGAGTACGATTATCCAGCTTCCCCAACTTGAATTTCACCCACCTCACATCACAATCAATTTGCTATTTCTCTGAAATAGTTAGTGCAACATTCAATTTCAAATAAGAAACACTAAACACAGTGGGGGTTGACGTGGAATTGAGATTCTGTCTCCACCCCCTTAAAGCAGCTGCAAAGATGAGAACAGCTGTAAAGATACGGTTGAAAGGGGAGCTTTTGTACTGCATCTCTCTGTGGTGTTTTAACTAAACATTTCAATAAGACATCAAGAAATGATGTCACTTTTGAGGAAATAGCCTATTATGTGTCCTTTAAATACATAAAGGTCATTGGAGAGGGAGTACTAATACACACACACACACACAATTCTTGCTGATGCCTGTCAGTCACGAGTGATAGATGATGGCATTGTCCGTAAGGGTAACCAAGGTTATTTATATCTCTCTAAAATGAACACATACTACTCAAACTTTGCTCATGCAGACAACTGACTGCCCTGAAACTGTGACAAACAGACATTAGATCTCTTTTTTAAAAGGGTCAAACCTGAAAAGATATAGAAAAGGAGTAGCATACAGTATATGTTTGGTGAAGCAAATCAAGACAAAAAAGCAAGTGAGATAAGCTAACGATGGAAATGATATTGCATTCAATTCTGAAATAAATTCAGAAAAACCCATGGAATCCATCCAGTCCTACTGTACCTGGTCAAGACTATTCACTCCTTTATTTTTACTCCAGGGAAACTTAAGTAACAAATAGCTTTCCAGTGGTGCCTAAATGCATCACATTACATCACATAAGAGGAAATATATCTGATACATGCTCTATGGTCTGTGTAGTGAAATGTTTGCAAGGAATTTAGCTGACTTTCCAGAAACTTGGTGAAGAGGTGGAGAAAAAGCAAAGGAAACCCCAAATTAATTTTGGTTAGGATCAACAGCACCGTCTTTAAAAATGCACCGTAAGACATTAGTCTTGGTGTATGAAGCGCTCTTAAAGTGCCTCTGATTTGTTTTGGCCTAGTGTCTTTCAGGCTCAAGATTAAAGTGTGCAACACTTAAGTCATTCATATAACTTTAGATCAGAATTGTGTTATAATATTCATGTTTCATTGAATCACAGCAGTCACTAGAAAGTATAAGCTAAACTTCTCAAAATGTCAGTATGATTAAGGGTGCCAAAAAATAGCCCAACTGACAGTTTCAGATGTATCACTTCCACTGCTAAATTTATGCAGCTTATTTACACTGCATAGAAGACTCGTTCAGTGTCTGTCTCACATCTATATATAGGCACTAAAAGTCTGGGACATCATCTGCAGCAGTCTGCTCTCTGGCAACTGATTTGGAGACAGCCAGAAAACAAACAGATCTGCAGAAACTAATATGACATTTTGTCCTATCCAGATTACTAATTTAGAAAGAGCTGAAGCAGCTTTTACAAGACATCAGGCAAGCCAATAATCAATGAGACTAATTGCATCCATGAAGCAGAATAATGTCTCACAACAACACAGTCATTGTGACTATTATTATGCTTGGTCATCCCCATGTGATGGGAAGAGGAAGTGGGGCACCTTTATAAAATATAAAATGTACACAACTTCACATATTATTCTTTTTTTTTTTAATCCTCGTTTTTATCTATCCCTATCATGTTTTGATTATTATGTTTTTATTGTAAAGCACTTTGTGACTGGCGTCTGTGAAAGGTGCTCTATCAATAACTGTTACATACTTACTATAATCTGAAGTATGTTAAGTGAAACAGTTGTGTGCTGCTGCTTCTGCTAGACCGAGCTTCTCCACGGCTACAGTCCTGCAGCAAAACAACACGGCTCAAACTCGGCCAATGTATGTGTAACAGCGTAATTACATTTCACTAATGAAGAAATTGAAGACATTAGTTTCCCAAAAATGCAGAACTGGGTTAGAGGTTAGGACTGTCCAAGATGATGGTACTTTTCTCTAAATTGTTTTTTTTGGTTGGATTTGAGAGAAGTGACAATGAATCTGAAACAAACCACCGAGAAGCAAAGGGTGATAGGTATCAGCAAAAACCTGCCTTGTCTGAAGACAGTAGCGCACTGTCCTCTGCACGTCTAGCCGTGACGCTGAGGCGAGGCTTGCCGCCTCTAAACAGAAAGGTGTTGACACAAGACACAGAAAATCTGACACCATTCTGTACATACTGTACATACATTAGTCGTCATCGTTATCATCTTTGCAGTTCCCCAGATGTATCGAAACATTCGTTTAGTCATGTATTGAAACCGCCCAGAGAGGAGTCATATTATTGCATCAAGACTTAATAATATTTATCTATATTTAACACAGATTTCATAACAGAGTCTAAATGTATCACAGCCTTTAAGAGCTATGATTAAAGAGATCACTGACAGTCAAGATGTCGGTCTTTTTAGTCTATCTTTCCTTTAAAAGGGGCAGTTTAGCATTCTTAGGGTGTGTTTGCTGAGATGAAAGAAGCAGTATGTTAATTTGTGATGTGCTGGTGGGCGGACAGAACCAGGCCAGCTGTTTTTATCACCTTCCAAGCCTCCCCTGCATATTTCACAGCCCTGTTGGGGACTTATATGGATTTTCTTTTGCATCTAATTCCTAATAAAACAAAGTATCAAATGAAACCTTAAATAAATACACTCACCAGCCACTTTATTAGGTACACCTGGCGTATGCTGCAAGTTCCAATAGACACACATACACATAAGACACTGTGTTCACCTTGCAGTACTTCCAGAAAAAGGGGTGAAAGGTGAAAACAGACCACTCAGACCTGACTCAGCAAAGTGTACACTGTTTGGACAGGCCTAACTATGCCCAAGATGGAAATTGGTCAGTGAGTGGTTGTGTTTCTTAAGGCAGCAGTTTTTTTGTCTGTTTGTTTTTAACTTCTTCCTCCTATAAGTATGCCAACTGACAATATAATAGTAATTTGATAGCCTGACTCCACACTGACAACTGTAAAGCTGATTGCTAATCATTTGACTTATGTCAACAGTTTCTTAAATAAAAAATACATATTGTTTAACAACTAAAATATTATTATTTGAAAAATCCCAAATGATACTAAAATATTATCCTTTGACAAATCCCAAATGATATTATTAAAATATTATCATTTGAAAAATCACAGCTGTTATTGTTGATCCATTTTCCCACAGAAAGATGTCTTGCAGTAACATTTCTCCTGTAAATCTCAATGGACCTTTTCAGGGAATCAATTAAACAGCAAGCCTGTATGCGTTTTAAGAGTAGCAGCCATAAACCCAAGCAAGACCTGCAGCATCTCCATATTCTCCATATCCTCTGACCTGTCTGCTGCCCTGCAAGCTAATATTTGAAGTTGATGTTGACAAGACAACACCCAAGAGTTGCATAACTTCATGCCTGCAGGAGAAGCATAGGGAATAAGACAGCTGGAACCCGGGACTCCTCCTGAGTCCTGCACCGGTCCAGCCCCAGCAGGACCACCGGGGAGAGACACACACTGACTCAGACCTGAGAAAGTCTGCAATTATCACCTCAACCCCAAAACCGCTGCAGCGTGGGAAATAACTGTCCACGGCCAAACAACTGACCTGCTTTTCAAAGGCTGACTCCTCAATTCGTAGTACGTTTTAGGTTCCTCTGGAAAATCCTCTCCGACCTCGAAGTCCGGAACTATTCCCGACTCAGCCTGCATATTCGAAAATGTTAGCTTTTGAAAAGCGTTAAACCGTTAAAAAAAAAAGAAACCACCGGACGATGTTTGTGCCGCCGCTGTTACTTCTCTGAGTACCAACCAACTGCTGTCAACGCGAGCCGCCTCTGTCCGCGACCCGGAGCCCTGTAGTCCCCCGAAGCAGCGAGTACAATGGCGGTCAGCGGACCGGAGGAGTGGTAGGAACCACAACTCCCATGATGCCCCTGGGCTGACAGTGTCAGCGGGGTTTTGATTGGCTGACTGTCCAATACGCTTTTACACACGACTTGCTTACACAGTCAATTTGTAGTGTCAGCGTTTTAACTACATTTTAATTTATTTTAAGCTATAACTACTATTATTATTCAGCATGAATATATTGATATAATTTAAGTAAAGACTGAAAATCTAAACAGCTTCTACAGTGAGTAGGCTGTGTGTATATGATAGCCTATGTACTCAGGGTCTATTGGTCTATTGTTGTAACTGTCATGTCCAGATGATCAAACTCCTTGTGTGTAGCTCTTTATTAAAAATCAATCCATGCTCAAAGTATGAATCAACTGCTGATGAGGTCATGTCCATTCATCAAGAGGATTGATCATGACATCATAAGGACAAACTAAGGATAAGCTGCATCTGCCTGAAGGATATTCCTGTGAAACATATGTTCACTTATGCATCGAAAAAACACAAATCATTTAGAAAATTGTACAAAAAATGCACATAATATTTCCTTTTAATCTATTTGTGAAACCATGCAGCTATTACACATAACTGGAAACAGACTGAGGGACTCTGATTGTCCCTTGTGCTTGTCTGTGTCTCTACTCTATGTGGAGACAAGCTCAAATGATTTTTCTGCTTTTGCCCTCAAGAGCTGCTCTCTGCAATCCAAGTTTCTTTGTCTCCTCGGCTGGACTCCCATCCGCCACGTAGGGGCAGTACAGTGCATATAAAAGCAAGGGCTGTAATCCTGCAAGGGCAAAAGTTCAGTATTTGCATTTCCCTCATCTCGGTGAACCGGTTTTAAATGTACATAGTAAATGTTGCAAATTGAAAGCAAATGCACAAATGTTCGAAAGCAAAGCTGCAAAAGCTAAGAATGGAGCTTTAATTGAGATTGTTTAACTCAAACATAGAGAAAACCAGGATCAAAAATGTATCTGTATTTCATTAACACAACTGCTTCAAAGCTGGAGACATGATACAAGTGCTACATGGATTCACATTCAATTAAAGAAGACAGACAGACACAGCATGGACTTGATACACACACACACACAGCACACGTGATTGTGTTGTGGTTAGATGAATAGAGCTGTGGCTACACAGGGCCCCCAGCTGTGGGAGACCCCCAGAGTTTGTGGATTACAATTCCCTTTGTGATTCCTCAAGTGGGTGTGTAAATATTTCATACTTCAGCTTAGATAATTCTGTCTTTGATGCACATTTTGAAAGAACCCAGTAGGAATATCATTCTGTTTTTACAGAATTAATATTCTGTAATTTCAGAAGCAAAATGAAACAAATAAAAATTAATTTACATGCTAAAATTTGGTTTAGACGGCCCACATGAGTGCAAAGCGTGATACTCAATCATAACAGCATGCTGTTAGTCTGCATCACAAAAATGTGCAACATCATGCAGGGAATGTGCAATAACAGCAGAACCCAGGGGCGTAATTGCAGAGCCTTTGTGATGTGCAAATTTACTGTAATTAGCACTGACAGCCAATGCAAGCACCTGTGCTTAACAGCAGAATGTGATCTAAACATGGGATGACAACTGAGGAGAAATAGTTCAGCTCAGGTGAAACCAAACATTTGACTTTACTTCTGCTTGAAGTTGTAGTTTCTACATGGATGATACCCATCAGCCAGTGGTCAGACGTGCAACTGTTTGCCACAGAACAGACACTGGAGGAAATACAGGGTCCTGGAATGTGAGCTAAAGGTGACCAGGGGCTCAATAATTACCATGAATGAAATCTACTGATCAGTTTCTTCCGAGAACAAAAACAAAAACCAAATCACAGATACAGTAGTACAAACAGGTCACTATCACTGCCAGTTGATTTATCCGTCTACTTGAAGTGAATGCTGCTGTTGGGTTCTTGGTACCTCTTTGTGTGAGTTTGAAAGAATTGTTCCGTAATCATAGACTGACAGGCTCAATTTTTGATTTTGACACAAATTTAAATCTATCAGTATCAAGAAAAAACAATATTAATATGAATATGGGGAGATGTTGGCAGCAATTCTTTACTATATGTAAATTAAACTCATCTGTCGAGGGCCCTCTCTGAGTTATTAACTAATGCAATGTTATTTATTTTGTATGTCATATAATTTTCATCTTTCTATTGTTACTATGAATAATGCGTTTCCATTTGAATGAAATGTCAGCCAGCCAGCACGCGACTGTGTTCAAACTGTGACTGAAAGGGAATTTCGTATGCAGTCAGTGGTGCATAACAAATACAAGTGCTGTTCTGAAATTATACAGTTATTTACATGGAGCTTTTTTTCGTTGGACAAGAGCTTTCATTTCCATTGTGTAAAATTGAGAGGATAATTTTCTTTCTATTCAATCACAATCTGTTTCTAGCATTTTTTTTTTGTCATGTAACGGCATGGCCTATATTTATTTTGCTGCTGTCAGTAAAAAAACATCTGTCTCAGTAAGTGTCACAGTTCTCGGCACAAATTAAAATGATAGCCTGCCTTTGATGACAGAAACAAATTCCTAATGAGGGTAATGGGTTAATGAGGGAACATTGCTCTTTTGTTTATGTGAGCAGTTGTGTTTAAGTAGGACACTCACTGGACAGATGGTTTTGTCTGGATTTTAAGGAGACACTTATTCATGTTTGATGCCATAAATCCATGAGCAAGGGATGGGGTGGGGTCGGATGGTGGGGTGTGCAGTCTGTTGCTGCTGGCTGGAGACAGCATCTTCTAGGTGGAGATATACAATTTATCAGTGTATTGATCTGAAAGACGAAATGTTTGCCTAAACACCCTGAAACTAAAACTATACATACATATATATACTGTATATAGGAAAATTGTCAGCTGAGTGAAGACGGTAATGAATATTTAAACAAGGCCATCATTCATTCAAGACTGAATATCACAAGTGAAACACACACCAGTATTTTAGTTTGCCAACACTTTGGTGTTTTCATTTCAGCAATGCTAACGGTTGCTTGAAAAAACAGTAACAGTAGGGATGTTGATAATATTGCAACAAAAATAATAAGAATATGACTTTTACATTCAATATGAATGTAGTCTCTGTTTAAAAAGGGACATGCAAATGCTGAGACGAGGAATTTGTCTGGGATTTTATTTATCTATTTAGTTATTTATAGCTTGCACCACATATGAATTTGAATTTTGGACATATTGACTATGACACTAATTTCTCAGGTCAACTTGTTGTGCAAGATGGGGCTCAAGGCGCTATATACGTGAAGCTAAAATTAAATCAGGTCAAACATGAAATATGTTCCAGTGTCAGTGCTCATCAGACATTTTGTCTGCAGGTGGTGATCAATGTCATGCATTTAAAATATGATGAAAGACACTGCAGCTGCCAGTTTGACCATTTCCAGGGTTTTTTTGGGGTCATTTTTGCATCACATGGAAACTCCATCAGCGGCTCATGTTTTGAGCTGTTTGTTGCCTCTAGTCAGTGAAGAGTAAATGTGATTGAACAGTTGTGCAAATACCGTACATTCAAGCTCTTGCACCCACACAATCAATAAAACAGACACCAAGACTTTACTTTAGTTCTGTTTACAGTCCTGAAAACCAGCTGGTGGAAGAATAGATAAGGAGGATATGATATGATGGCTAGCTACTACAGCAAGAGCATAAAAGCGATAAGTCAGAACAAGGATAGGTTATGCAGCCTGTACTACTTCACGATTCAAGCAATTGTCATTAAAATGAAGAAAAAAAACAAAGTTAAAATGCTGTCTACAAAAATTACATGAAATTTTATATATATATATATATACATATGTGGCCAGAATTTGGTTTAGATATATATATATACCCTACATTTGGAGACTGCTCCCAGCATACATGAGGAAAACTTTTCATACATCCAACATACATGAGGAAAGCTGATATGTACCTCCAGGGAAGCAGTGTTGCTATGGTAACCACTCCAGAGGGATCCAAATAAGAGATAAACACATAGGCTATCATATGACTGAATAAAACATTTGTAAACTGACGTTGAGTGAACACTCGCCCTCATGATCACTATAAAAATCTTGGAGATTAGACATTGTAAAAGATCAGTTTTTAATATAATATGTTAATCGTCCAACTGAGCCTGGACCGAGAAGCTCCAGCCATAGTGAGGGATGCTGCAGAGACACAGCCTTCAGGCCAACGCTCTTCATTATTATGTGGTTCCAGTGTGAACAGGCAGGCCCGCCGACAGCTGCTGGGTGAGAGAGAGGAGGGAGGAGGGATGGAGGGATGGAGGGAGGGATGGAGGAGGGAGGAGGCGCGGGGCTTGTTCACATAATAGCCGGTGGCGGGTGAAGGCGTGGTGAGGCGAGTGTGCGCTCTGGCGGTGCCGGGTGATGCGCGGGGACGGCGGCTGCACGGCGGCTCTCCTTCCTGACGAGACAGGACGTGGACAAAGCTGAACCGGGCCGATCAACATGCAGCGGATCTTCCTCCTCATCAACCCGTAGAATAAGGATATAAGGAGTGCAAAGGTAAGGCGATATAAATGGTGCAGGCGGGCAGATTTCAACCGGCCTCAAGAGCGCAGTGAGCAGGGAGACAAAAGTATGACCAGTCACGCATGCATGTGATCCGAGCACAGAGCATCCATGAAAATTACAACTGGATGGGTTTGGCTTTTAGCACCCACCTCAGAGAAATAAGGAGGAGACTTGTTTAGCGTGGCACATTTGTGTGTGTAGGGGCTCAGGTGGAAAACACCCATGTAGTAACAGTAGCACTTTCATTGTTCTCCCTGCACACTGGCCCTAGTTGGTTCCTCTCTTTACAGGATGCTGTGGGCTTTACTTCTGGATGTCACGGATAAAGCAGGTGTTTATTGAAATTACGAGATGCAGGTTTGAATATTGATGTTAATAATACATTTAAAAAAAGGGATTTGTAAGCAGCACTGTACTGAATGAGTCATGCTGCATAATACATTGAATGAGGAAGTGTGGCTTGGTGAATGTTAAAAATGCCAGTGAATCATCATTTGACCTCTTGCAGTCTTGTAAATCCTTTCTACCAAGAGATTTCTTTCACATTGTGGTTTTTGTGCATTTACATGTGGAAATTTTGTATTAGCTTCCCAGGCTGCATAGAAAATGTAGGCAAGATTTACAACTATATTTAACCTGCTGTGACACCCAGACTAGTACGTTCTCTTCGTCAAGTGAGTGTTAACATCTTTTTTTCCCCATGTTTTGTTGTTCTTGCAGGTTATTATTCTTTATTCTCACTTAAGAGACAAAAATAAGGATGGGTACTGCCGAGGTTGAAATTGACCTTCTGGTTCCTCCTGCTGTTATCTCAGAGTTAAAGGGAGAGGCATGAGTGAGGGTGTATTTAAAGCCTCACGGTGTAAACAGGAATTGCTGTTGTGATGTTTGAGTCTATGTGACACATGTCCAGCATGAAACTTTCATGGCTCTTCCTATTTGTGGGAGAGGATGTCCTGTGCCATTTATCACCCCAGCTGGATCTCCATCCACCTCTGACAGGCTATTTGAAAAGGCGAAAGGTCAACAAAAGGCCGGCTTCTGGTTTAAGCCAGCTTCTTCATCACAGTGTATGGAAATAATCTCAACCCAACACTCCTGATCTCAGGACCATCCTCACTTCCTCGTTACTACTGGAGTCTTATAGGAGGATATGCTGCTCCCTCTGATTGACACTATAAAGAAACATCTCAGCACTCAGTTGGAAACTTTCCATTTTGGAATCAAAACCTCCTGAGACTTTCTAAGAAACGTGCTAAAGACAGGGAGGAAGAGAGATCTATTTTTGGATGAGCAAGTAATCTTGTATTCACATACTTAAGAGACAGAGAAGATCTGATATATAATAATGTGAAATCTAATAGCAGAGCCTTATAGCAGGTTTGCAGGTGTGGATTTAGCGTTAGAACTTCGCTTTATGTTTTTGCAGCTGCAATTTAAATCATCGATGTATTCTGGTTTGATAAATAATTTTGAAGTACATTCTCAGCCTTGCTTATTCTTCCATACAAGGTTAAAACAGTAGATGCAGCATGGTGATATAGTATGTGATGATCCTCCCGTGTTTGCAGGTGTTCTGATTCTTCATCCGTATCATGCAGTTTAGCCATGTTCCATTTTTTTTTTCTCGCCCAATCACATCCATGCCTTGGCGCCACGTCCCTGAGCTCTGCAGAAAGTCATTGCAGTGCTTTACAATGAAACTCTGCAGTTTGTGTTATCAGTATTGTCACAGGGGACACGGTTAAACTGTAAGAACGAGGGGCAATGTGGCATTGCGCTTAAAATTGCAAGCGTACATTGCTTTCAGTATAGTCTGTGTTTTTGTAACAACCCTATGTTCTGCTTTGTACTTTTCAGGCATTTTAACTCAGCACTCAACTACTGCATTTAAGAACACTTGCTTTTAAGTTATCTGTAACCTGAGTATCTGGATCTATAAGATCAACCTCCTGATTGGTTTTTCATTACAGGATATAGTTCGTTTGACTCAGTCAATTGTAAACATCCTGTCACATTTGTTAACTAACTATCACGCAGGTGAAGATCTCATGTTTCATGTTCACCTGGTTACCCGCCGTCTGGGTCACTCCTACGGCTGTGGCACTCCTACGGCTGTGGCACGTCATCTCGCCATCAATTTCAAATACCAGCATGCTCATATGTTTGTTGCAAGGATTTATTGTGTCAGATTTTATACCAGCTAGTCACTGCCTTGCTTTCCGTTTATTTCCACATATGACTCTCACTGGCAATTTTTAAGTCACAGTTTTTAAGTCACATGCTTGACTCCAATGATCTTTCTGCTAGTATCAAAATGAGGTCAACTATCAGGCCAACATATGGCAGATGCGTTGTTAGAGGATTTACTGAGCGAGCACATCTCTGACAAATATAACAGATATATTGAGGGTTCCAGTTTTGATGGAATTTTAATGTTTAATTCTAGCCTATAACGGACACTTTAGTATGCCATGCAAATATATAATTTTTCCCTTTCTTTAGTGTAGAATCACTGAAGACATACTCTTTAACACTAGTTAAAACTGTAAATGTCAATCACTGGGGTCTGGAGAGAAATGTCACCGGTGTCACACCTTAATTAACAGAGAATTACCCCAAAGACCCCGGTCTTTCAATCTGTGCTACTATTCAACTTATCCATTTTTAGAGAGAACATATCCACTTCATTTTATTGTTCTCTATAGCTTTCCTCTCAAAGGCAACAATCTAAGTTGATATGATCACTGCTGTCACAATGACTGCTGTTAAAATAATGTGGTCCATGAAGTTTGCAGTTTTGTAGAACAACACAAAAAAACAATCTTGCAAATACAAAATGATAAAAAGATACATCAGTTCAAACAAATTTCACCTTCTTCTGTCATATTAAATAAATATCCAATTAGAAAACTAAGATGAATACTTCTCGGAGGTTGTGATTTTTTCCTCATATCCTGATCCTCATTGCGTTTATGAATTTCTGTGATATCACAAACAGCCAGACGAGCTCTCTTGCGAGATGACGGCAGACAGATACCTTTTGACCGCTGACAGCATGAGTCATGAGGAGACTTGAGATGAGGAGATAATCCTCTGCTGCATCCTTTAGCTTGGCCATGTTAAAACCAGCCCTCCATGCTCCACCGTGAAACCCTTCTTCTTTCAGTGTTGTAGTTTGTGTTGATTATTTCAGAACTAATGCAAATGTTAATTGATCATCCTGTGATGGGGTTTTCTTTAGAGTGGGCTCTTCTCATAGTGAGGCTAAAACAATCACTCTTTCAAATCACTGATATCAAACATCTTTATCGATTTAACTAACCATTTGCATTTTAGTCAGTCACATTTTTAACTGTGAGAGAATATCTTGTCGATTCGATAAACCAGAGAAAATGATGGAAATCGATGCAAAGCTAAAGGCAGAGTTGTTTCTGGATTCTTCCTTGCTGTGAATACTTGACACCCACATCGTACAATCTCACTGCTTTCAAACTTCTCATCCTCAGGCCTTTTCAATTTCAAACTCGTGGACTTCAGAGCCCTTGATGCTGACTCAAGAAAACTAAAGACAGAATCATACAGCCTTTTTCCTTTTGGTGAAGAATCACTGATTTCCAATTGGAATCAACCATATTTCTTGGTATCTAATAATTCAAACGTTAGTGCACTCAGCCAGTTATTTATTGTGTTTTGAATTATAAGTGAAGGCTAATTACTAGCATTAGATAAGTATTATATTATGAGCTGGAAAAAACCCCAGATCTTCCTCCTCCATGCACACTTGATCCAGAGGAAGAGGATGAAGCAACAGCCACGTTTATCTGCAGCAGTCTGCATGTATCAGTTTGCCTGGGAAATGGCAGCTTTGTACAAGGCTCACGGATGTCAGATAAGATATAATGGATATTATTCCTGCTTGAATTATTCTTTGATTGCTCTATTTATAGTGTAGTTTCTCCAGTTGTGCTTAATTTTACCCTCACGTTAGATTCATGAACTAAGACACCTAAGACAGAGCGCAATGAGTTTGATTGCTAACAATCCCTATGTTTGAGCAAGAAAAACAACTATCAGAGGTAAAAATGCAGTGAAGAGGTATTTTCTATTATATTGCCTTCCTGTGGTGCTGTTAATTACAACTATTAATAGTGCATGGATTTGATCAAATGTAACATAACTACAGCATGGTGGCTTGGTGATTAGCGCTGCTGCCTCACAGCTTGAGTCACCGCTGGGCCTTTCTCTGTGGAGTTTGTACCTACTCCCTACGCTTGCATAGGCTTTTCTGCAGGTATTCCAGTTTCCTCCTACAGCCAAAAAACATGCACATAAGGGTAACTGATGATGCCCATAATGCCCATATTAATGTGAGCATGTGTGGTTGTTTGTCTACATGTGACATGGACTGGTGACCTGTCCAGGGTCACCAGTCCATTTCTTTCCCTCAGGGAGAGTCGAGCTACCTCCAGCAGTCCCTTGTGAGCCTGAATAGGAAGAAGCAGGTATCAATAATGGTGTTATTATCCAAATTGACTGGATAATTCATTACTAGATGTGACGTTAGTTAGTTTTTAAAGCATAAAGACTGAATTATGTTTCCACATGTTGATAGTCTGCATTTTCTCAGTACCGTAGCAACACGATTGGACAGCACAAGCTGTAGCAACTGTGGTTGGTCCACTTAGATGGTTAAATGGCACATTGTTTCCCCCAAACATACTGCCTCTGCAAAACAATTGATGGCATAATAAGTCATTGTATTAAGCTAGTATTGTTAACATGGCAATCGAGAATATTCGGAGCCGTATGCAATTTTTTTTTTTTCAGTTTTCTATGTTTAAAGCCAGCTTTTAGTGGTTGTATGTATCATTTCCTTGATTATTTTCCCTGTTTTGCCTTTTAGATGTAATTTCAACAGAAGCAGCCGTCGTCTAGCCTTTATTAGCTCCCCTACAAACTCATCAACTTGTAGTTACGTCCAGTAACTTCTGCTTTCAGTCGCTATTATTCATCATGTGCTATCAGAAAGCCTGAACACAGCGCCACAGGAACCCAGCCACCCGCTAATGTGACGGGGTCTCACTGCAGGCGGACACAGACACACGATTCACTGGTATGTAAGGAAGATTAAATAAAATCCGTAATCAATGGCAGACTCTAATCCAAAAGGCAGCAATGTGTTGCTGAAGTACATAGCCCTAACAGTAGAACGTGGACATCTTTGCTGCCAGTGTTTTCCTTTTTTTGGAACATAGATAGAGATTATAGGACCATTAAAAGGTTTGTGAAACTTTTTTACAAATGCAGGCTTATAGTGTTACCAGTCAGGATCAGGCGACAAAGGTCGCTATAGTTACAGAAAAGGCTTATCTTGTTGTAAAATGTGGGCTCTCATTTGCTTCCCTTCACCACCGCATTGTATTGCATGTCAGACCTTTTTTGTTTATCTGCGGTTACTCACATTCATAGGCATTCAGATTTCATTTGTATTCATTCTTTGTCTTTCAGGCATTAGCAATGATGCAGCTAATTTAGTCACTTTATCTTTTACAGTTTTAAAAAACAAAAGCAAAGTAACTGGTTGAATGTTTGTTTTTATTGTACCAGGTGTCTTCAAAAGAGCATGTAAGCACAGAGAGCAGACATTGACTTGTGTGTGATACCAGCCTTCATCAATAATGCATGAAAATGGGAGACTGAGATAAGACGTACTGCAGTCTGGACATGACATTTAACCAGCGTGACGTATTAAACACTGACAGCCAGTTTACTTGGGAGACAGAGAGATTCTCCTGTTAGTCCATTGCTCGCCTCTCCAGGCTGACATTTCCCACTAGCAGTTATACAATGAACATTATCACCGTGTGCTAATCAGCAGCAGGATTGCCATCCCTTCATAATACAAGGTTATGTTTTAGAATTGGCATGGTTGGTCCTGTAGCAGCATATTTTAGGCTGCAGCTGCACCATCGTCACGTTTCCACTGGGATAGGTCTTTGTAGGATCCATGCACACTCACAATCAACCTAATGCCAAAAGAGGCAAACTTGCCCCCTGCAGAGCAATGCTCAGCCAGCGCCTGTCCAGCCTTTTGGAGAGACAAACAAAAAGACTGACAGTTCTTTCATCTCCTTCCTGCCTGACTTTTGGACATGAAGCTCCAGTGTTTGCCTGAACCCCGCAGGGCTCATGGCTGGCCTCTTATTGATGTTGAATAGCTGGTGTTCGGTTGAGTAATGAGCCGTACCACCGCTGCCGCATCCACCGGTAGATGCCAAATACACGCTTAAATGATTGACAGCGTGCACTGAGTGATTTTCTATCCACCAGTTTGAAATCGCGGCCTGTTTTTAACTGCGCCGGATCTCATCTGTGTGTCACCGCTGAGAAACTGCAGAGTTGCACCGGGTTCCTGTGCTGCTCTGTTAGATATAAATAGCAGTTCTTGGAACGATTACAGGTCTCTGATGATTGATGATGAAAATATCGTCTCTTCTCTGATGACAACTGGGAAGGGTTGGACTATCCCTCCATCCCCCCATCCCCCATACCCAGTAACCCCGAACAAGAAGAACTGAACTTGGAATAAGAATTAATTAATTAGCGAACAAGTCTCCAATCTCTACTGAGCTAACACATGTTTATAAAAACTTCTCGGAGCTTGTTTAAGAAGCCATTTTCTACTTACCAACTTCTGCACATAAAAAAATAAACAAATGTTGCGCCATCTAGTGGCCAGTTCCTTTACATGACAATCTGTAGCCTTGTCTGTAACAGAGGCAAATCATGACCCCGCTATGACGCTTAAATCAAATTTCTTCATACTCCCATGACTGTCACATGCTGGCTCATTGGAATTAATTGAATTTATTGAATACTGACCTAAAAATGAATTATTGCTGCAGCAATAAGAGAGGTAGATTATTCAAGGGGTACAATTGTGCTCATTAAAAGTTAAAAGCCAGGAAGCACGGCATCTGTTTGAATAGTTTATTTGTGCAAGAGTGCAAAAATGGATTGACTCAGTTAAAATGTACAGATAAAGTAAGGGAAACCTGGGGCCGGATTCACAAAACATTCTTAAGAAAAAAAATCTTCTTAAGTGTAATTTTTTTCTTAAGTTCAGTCTTTAGAAGAAAAAAGAGAAGAAGTCATATTCTCCAAAAAAGTTCTTAAGTATTTTCTCAACTTTCTTCTCAAGTTTCTTCTTAAGAAAAAACTTAAGAATAAATGGTATTCTTGAAATAAAAGTTCTCAAATTTGTTCTGGACTTTTTTCTTAACTTTAAGACAACCTTGACCTGTCTTAAAATTTCTTCTGTGAAAAGGTAAGCCTGAAGGAAATTAATGATATATATAATTTTGTATACCAAGTACGTAGAGGTGCACTAAATAAAAACCCAAACATATGTAGCTTAATAAAATAAAATGAAATTCAATAGACTGATATGTTCATTTTAATACATTTATTTAAATTGTGACGGCTCTGATGTACAGGCGTACTGAATCCTTCATTTAGTATGCAGTATACAGTACATACTGATGCAGTATGTAGCATGTAGTACTTCCATTTCGGAGTATGTAGTATGCCATTTCGGATACAGCCATATTTTAAGAAGTTCTAAAGTATGAAAAATAAGAAATTCGTAAGAAATGACAGTTCTTAAGACGGTTTTTAAGAAAATATTGAGAAATTGCACTTAAGAACTTTCTTATCGACTTCTTAATTTTAGATCTTAAGACATTTCTTAAGATCGTTCCTAAGAACATATTGGTGAATCCGGCCCCTGATATCCAAATATAAACCCATTCAGCCAGACTACTTTGATGTAAGCACTGCAATAAAAAAGTAAATAAAAAGGAATTAGCTGACAGTTCAGACATACTTAACCACCCCTCTTTCCCTGTCTGACCCATATTGCTCCAATTAAGAAGTAATAAAGCTGAAACTGTGGCGAGAAGTCTGGCTCAGCCTGGCCTCATTACTGCAGGTCAGTTGTTGATTTCACACTACATAAGCTGTCGCGGGACACAGCAAATGCCCGGCCGCTCAGTCACTCAGCATCCCAGATGGAACTTGTTGCTGGTTAGTCATAGTTGGCTGTAGCTGCTCAGGTGGGACTGACACAGTTTCTCGGCCCGGATCCAAGAAGAGAGACGCTGCTGAGAGGATGAGAGCTGGTCAGGGTTGCATCCACACCTGCACGCTCCCTGGAGAGGTGTACCAGGTACAGCAGCTACTTCCTTCACTCCCACTGTTAGAAGTCGCGATCAGCCTCATTCTGTCAGATGAGCTGGCTGCTAGATCTATCTGGCTCGCTGTTTATCAGTTTGGGAGCTGTTGCTGTTATAAAACCAGTTAACCTCAATCTGTCATTTTTGCTGGTTTCGTGTTCTATCGGGTGGAGCCCACAGTGCTTTCTATGTCTCCCAATGTCCTGACTAAAGGCACACATTAGAGGACAAAGTGGTTAAAGCGACTTTTCGCAAACAAAGAAATCAGATTTTATTTTTACTGTGTGTGCAGAGGCCAACAATTGTTTAGATGCCAAATATTGAAATTGACATAAAGCTGTGGTTTACTTTATAGTTGCATGCTGCGTGGGACATATTGTTGGAAGAAGATTTGGGGTTTTTTACTCAGGTTAATTAAGAATACCTATAGTCAACAGCCAAAAAATGAACCAGCTGGAGTCCTTCTGTTTGGCTTTTAAAGCCTTTCAGAACTGATGTGGGTGTCAGAATTCACATATCTGTCCCAGATCTCCATATCTGAATTGAAGGGGATATCAATCACTGAAAAGGAACCTCTGTTTATGTTCTTGTTTATATCATCTGTAAAATGTGTTAAACTAAAACTGTGCTCAAATACGTTCATGTTGTGTCATTTAAATTCAGTTATGGCTCCTTTTATGTCTCAGTAGCATTTTATGTAGCGTCAGGTGGTGGTGAATTAAAGGGCAGCTATCAAATGCATAAACTATCAAATGCATAAACATCTAACTGCAGTGCAGCAGAAGATATCTGATCTGAAAGACAACTCAATGAGGTGGTAGAAAGTAACATGAAATCGAAGAGCTTGAAAAGTATAGTGTTTTAAAAACTGTAATACTCCTGCAGACAGGTTGAAGGAAAGTGCAGGAGCTTTAAATCCTTCTTTGAGTTACTACGGCAACAAATCCTTGGAACAATGGGAGCATTGTTATTAACAAAGAACTTTTTTATTGAAAAGTCTGACTGAAATAAGCACCCGGGCTTTGCTTTATGGCGGTAAATAATTGTAAATCTCCATTGTCTCAACTCGTTTGGTCATAAATCAGGGACGACGGTCAGAATGAGCAAGCATCATGTGTGCTGCCATCATTGTGGTCGAATCATTACAAAACACATGCTCCCATGATGTCACTGTCGCTAAGCTTCCTCTTTTTCTTCTCTCCCTTCAGATGACTGAGGGCAGACTTTGCCAGGTCCACCTGCTCGATGACAGGAAGCTGGAGCTGCTGGTTCAGGTATGGAGGCTCCGACACGATGATGGTGCACATGAGACGATACAGTCAGCATTGTCCCAATACCTGCCCTCTACTAGTCACCAGTTAAGCTGGTGACTAGTTGGTAAACAGAGGGAAATGTAACATCTAGATAGATGGATGGATGGATGGATACTTTATTGATCCCCAAGGGGAAATTCAAGAAGAAGCAGCTTCTTCTCTGCGGAATTTGAGGTTAGGGAGCGGACTTGCATTCACTGAATGGCCAGAAACAGAACTTGAAAAGCATGATACATCATAAATGTGTTCTTCCTTCCTTCCCTATGTATCAATCATGTGAGCATATCAGTTGTGGCATATGACATGAGTATTATGACTCTGTTTGCAATCAAAATGCTCTTGAATACAGTATGACAAACCAGGTGACTGAGGTATATTTAACACATTCAAAGAGGGAAAGAGAAGACAATTTAAAAAGGGATGGTAATAACATGAAACTCTAACACTAAATCTCCAAATCTTCCGGTCACAGCCGAAGCTACTGTCGTACGAGCTCCTCGATCTGGTGTCTTCCCACTTCAACCTCAAAGAGAAGGAATTCTTTGGACTTGCATTTTTTGATGACAAGTATGCAAATATCAAATCTTATTTTAAAATACTTTGATATGTTTTTGTTTTTTTTTCACAGCAACTGCGGTTTTGAAATGTAGTAATACATGCATTTGTTTACAGACATCAGCTTTCTGAGGCCTCAGCTTGCTTTTTTTTTGCAGTGGTCAGTGTAAGTGGTTGCAGATGGACCGCAGAGTACTTGAACACGACTTTTCGAAGAAGGCCGGGACAATTTCCCTCAACTTCCTGGTCAGGTACAATGACTCACCCCTTCCATGCAAAGCGCCGACTTGCCAGCAAGGGGGCGCTGCTTTTCTGACACTAAATGTGACGCTTGGGCTTACCTCAAAATGTTAAGAGAAGTTTTACAATCAGAAAATGAATAAATGAAAAATTCAACCCAGCTTAGATCATTTTGAAATATATTTATTTCCTTAATTAGCGGCTTCAAAGCCTTTGATTGTCTGGGTTTCTCTTTTATGTAAATTATTCACCCAAAACTAGTTGTAAAAGCAGATCCACATATTTACAAAATGCAAACTGAGGACTGAGCAACTCTTTACTATCAGCAGTTTAACATTTGTTTTTGTCTTTTTATAGGTTTTACCTTGAAAACATAACGCAACTAAAGGACATCATAACGGTGGAGTTATTCTACTTAAACGCAAAATCTGCCGTCTACAATGTAAGTGCTTTTCTACTGTTTGGGACCCAACACGATTTTAAAAGTGTTCTGTTATTGTCGTTTCTTTTTCTTTCTTTTTTTTTCACCAACAACTTCATGATGATTCACTGTCTGTGGACGCTTGCAGCCACCGGTGGCTGCAGGGCACAATGTTCTTGCTCAAAAACACACAGTGTGAGGAAGCAGAAAAAAACAACAAGGGTTTATTTTGTGAAGAGGCAAAGGTTATTGCAGGACAACGCAGGGTCTGCTCTATCTTTGGATCTGGAATGCCTTCTCTCCAATGAAAACATTTTTAAGAATGTATTTCTTATGGTTTTTGTCTATCATGTTTCTCAGGGGATTATTGAGGTGGAAACTGAGAACGTCTTCAAATTAGCTGCAAATGCTTTGCAGGTTAGTGCTTTTAATAATATCTTCTACGTGTATTAATCTATGCATCTGAGCGCATAATATCTAATAAGATATATATTTTTCTCACCACCAGGAGGCTAAAGGAGACTATACAAGGTAAGACCACATTATGAAAAAGTAAAAAGTATTTAACAGCGGTGGAACAAGTTTCTAATGATCTTTTAATCACCACTTTTAATAGGCTACTTGTCTTTCTAGTGCAGACAACACAAATCAATAGTGTTTCCATGTGAGGCTCACCACACAGTGCTGAGAAGCTTGCACCAGACACCTAATAATCCAGACAATGCAGAGAGAGCCCAAGTGTCAGTGGGCAGAGATACCTTTGCAATGCACACAGAAGCTGCTAACGGCGTTTGACTAATAATATAATGCTTGCTGTGTTCAGAGAAATTCTGTGGGGCTTTGTGCACGTTGCCACCTGGCCCTGACCAGCTGCAGAGAGGAGATGGGTCACAAATATACAGACAACATTCTTATTCTCTGCAGATTCTTTGTCATGGCTGACGTCTAGGTGAAAGCAAGAACTAAAGCAGTTGCATAATACTCAATTGACACAGTGAATATTTTGTAGGCTGATTCCAATATTTTGTGGACTTGGAAAAAGAGATTTGTGTCCCCTGTGGAGTTTTCTTTTTCCGAAGGCTTTCAAACAGCCTCCATGAACAGTTGGCAAATGAAAGGAAAAACTAACATATATCATGTTCTTAGTAAGGTGCTCAGGCAGCATGTGTGGCCAGGACAGACTCTGTGTTCCTTGGCACAGATTGTACAAACCTCTGAAACTCTCCTGCAAGAATGATATGGAAGCATATTCCCTCTTTTGTTGTTATGATAATGGTGAGGGACATATCTGTCTAACATGCTGATCCAAAGTCTCTTAGATTTGTTCAGTTGGACAGAGAGGTCAGATCTTTCAGTGATCTCTTGTATCTCTGGTGGAAAGCTCTGGCATTCTGGAAGAGGCTATCGGGATAGAAATGTATTTCAGAGCAACCCTGTAGTGATTTGCAGCGGCCCTTTCCTCCAAGGGACACAAGTAGACCCAAACCATGACAGCAATATTCCCCTCACTTCCAGTTTTCCCTTTAATTTGAATTAATTAAGGAATGATTTACCTTTTAATTCTTTATTGATGGAGAAAAAGAAAACACAATTGGCTGAGAAGAACACATTGCAATGCAGAATGGAGCATTTAGTCTCAATGCAAAGCCTGAATTTAAAAAAAAAAACAGTCAGAAACTAATGTTTAGTTAGAATCCCTTTGGTGTGGCATCATTTCCGTAAACTTAAGTGAGGTCACATATTTTTTTCAACCATTTTATAACAATATTTTGTATTGATGACCAGTGTGTCGTCCACTCCAGCACATCCCAAATATTCTCAGTAGTGTTAAAGTCTAGACTTTGTGGTGGCCAATCCATGTTTGTAAAAGATGTCTCGTGCTCGTGAAAAGCTCTTTTACAATTTAGGCCCGATGATTCCTGGCACTGTAATCTTGAAGCATGTTGATGGCATCAGAGAAGAAAAAAAATCAATTTTGTTGGAAAAACTAGTCATGTATTAGGTCGTAAGCTGACCTCAACTGTGTCATATAATTGATCTAAAATGCAAATGTTCAGTGTATAAACACGTTACAGGTAATACAACAACATCATAAAATACTGACTCTAAATCTGATTTATTAGTGGGATTGGGAGGATTTAAATCACAGTAATTATCCAAGTGCCAGAGATGAGATGTAAAGATTGGCGCCTCATCTTCCAGAGCTGTGATAGTTTTTTTTTTTTTTCTGTTCCAGTGATGAAAACACTCGAGCTGATTTGAAGAAACTTCCAACTCTTCCCACCAAAGTTCTCAAGGAACACCCGTCTCTGGCATACTGGTATGCTTTCACAACATTATTATCATCATTGTTATTAGTCTTTTCTCCGACGAATGTCTTTTAGGTTGGAAGCCTGAGGCTTTGCATGAGGCAAATTTTAAAAATCAATCAAAAAATTCAATTTCAATCAAAATTAAATCTATAAAGAGACATCAGATAAATGTATTCTAATATATATATATATATATATATATATATATATATATATATATATATATATATATATATATATATATATATATATATATATATATATACAGGACTGTCTCACAGGACTAAACATTTGAATATTGTGATAAAGTCCTTTATTTTCTGTAATGCAATTAAAAAAACAAAAATGTCATACATTCTGGATTCATTACAAATCAACTGAAATATTGCAAGCCTTTTATTATTTTAATATTGCTGATTATGGTTTACAGTTTAACATTAAGATTCCCAGAATATTCTAATTTTTTGAGATCGGATATTTGAGTTTTCTTAAGCTGTAAGCCATGATCAGCAATATTAAAATAATAAAATTTACTTGCAATATTTCAGTTGATTTTTAATGAATCCAGAATGTATGACAGTTTTGCATTACAGAAAATAAAGGACTTTATCACAATATTCTAATTTTCTGAAACAGTCCTGTATATATATATATATATTAGCCCTTTTTTATCTTCAGCAGACTAATTTTCACCCCCCCTTTCTGTGACAGTGAGGATCGAGTTATTGAATATCACAAGCAGCTGAAAGGTGTCTCCAGAGGGCAGGCCATTGTGCAGTAAGTGTTAGAACAAAAGTGTGCATTTTCACAATACAAGTAATTATACCCTGAATGCTGTTAAGATTTAAGTTCATTAATCTTCTTGCCACTTCCATTAGCCCTCCTCTATCCCTTTTCTCGACCTGGAACGTCTTTACGCCTCCACTGATAGAAATCAATAGTTCCTACTCAGATGGAGTGAATCACACTGGCTCACTGTCTCAGTTATTTTATTTTTTTCACATTTTTAAAACCACATGCAGATGTAGAAAAGCATCTGGTGGTTTCAATAAAAAAGTTTTTCTTCCAGGTATTTGACGCTAGTGGAGTCTTTGCCAACGTATGGTGTGCATTATTATGAGGTTAAGGTAGGTATTTTTATGTGACTCATAATGGCAGCTGTTGCACCTGGAATGAAGTCAACAACTTATGCTGGGTTCTCTCCCAACAGGATAAACAGGGGATCCCTTGGTGGCTTGGAATCAGCTATAAAGGCATCGGCCAGTATGATCTGCAGGACAAATTAAAACCTCGGAAGGTTCGTAGCGTGAAATGGCTGCTGCTGCTGCTCTGGCTCTAACACGAGTGCGAGAGTCACGCTTAAGGATTGCTGCTGTTTCGCATGTGTGCAGTGATTCACCTGCTTTAATTCATGCATCATTTCTTTTAGTACCACAAAGGCTTGGCTTCAGCTGAAGCAGACGAGGCACAACTTTAGAAACTGCTGCAAAATCTCAGTTTTGAGAGTTTTAGATTAAAAAATAAATAAATAAAGTAGAATTATAGTAAGAGCATGCTTTTCTTGCTTCATTTCTTTTTAACGTGTGAGCTGTCAGCAGGAACATCAGTATGATTCATCCGCCAGGTATGTTGTCGGGTCAGCGACCGGTGCCGGAAGACGTGGGAGCAAACATGCAGCACAGTGGCGGATGTTTATTAGAAGTCATGTGTCCTATCCACTTCCTTTAAGCTCTGAAATGGATGTACATGATGCAACGCATAAGTTGCCAAAGTTGTGCAAGAAGTCAGCTGTGTGGTGTCCTTTTGGAGAGGAGAAGAGGGAGTGAGCATGTTGAAAGGAAAGGGGCTGGATCGGGGGCGTTATCGTGCATGTTCAGAGAATACCTGAAGAGACAAGTCAGAAGCTGACAGGAGGCAGAGGAAAGTATGTGTTTGTGTTGACAGCAAAGCCAGGGAGGATTTAATATTTTCTGAGGATTTACCGCAGCCATCTATCGTGCTGGTAAGATTGGATATTACAGAGTTGTGTGTAGTCAGCTTTGCAGGGGAATATTAGTGATGCTGGATCTTTTGTACATAGATTTAAAGTTAAATCACTCTAAAAAGGTATGTCCTTTAAGTAAACCTGGGTGGGTGTTTGAGTTCTCGTATTTCACCGTGTTTGCGTCTCATTCTGATCTCGTTCAGACATTTAGTGAGTCAGTTAGCCCAATAGCTTGTTCACATCTTGCTGTTGTCAGCGAGCACCTGGTTGGTAGTGGGAAGGACATGATGAGCCACGGAGAGGCTTGATGAGTGTTTATGTAAAGTCCCCTTGTGGCATTCTTCTCACTCTGACACCTGTATTACTGCAGACTTGGCGAGCCCAGACTGTAATGCTAGAGTCTGGCTTTTTAATGATAGCAGTAACAACACCGAAGCCACTTTTATTTGTTCCCTAGAAGTTTATCTCACATCAGTCAGGATGGTCTGTGATTTCAAAAGTTGTACATGACTATCAAAACTGGGGTGAAAGCATCACTTGATTGTTTTTAAAGGCATTTTTCGGGGATATACGCCAAATTCTCTCCTGTGTTACGCAACTCAGAATATTTCTCCATAATCAGCTGTTATTTTTGTTCATTTTTTTACCCCCAGTTATACCAGTGGAAGCAGCTGGAAAACTTGTACTTCCGAGAGAAAAAGTTTGCTGTAGAAGTTAACGATCCACACAGGTGAGCAATCTTTGCGTAGATTCTTAAAATGACTATTTGTACAGACGGTGAGAGAGAATACGCGGATTCTTGTCGTTTTTTTGTTCAGCTGTTCTTCAGCATTTATCCGAAGATTATGAAAAGAGTTTCCTATCAGACTTAACTTTTCCGTTTTTTTCTCGATTTTGTTCAGGAGAGCGGTAACCAAACGAACCTTCGGGCAGACAGGCTTACTCATCCACACGTGGTATGCTAGTCACTCTCTGATCAAAACCATCTGGGTCATGGCCATCAGCCAGCACCAGTTCTACTTGGATAGAAAGCAAAGCAAAGTAAGAGTCCAGACGTGGAGCACTGTTGGTATTTGTTGTTCAGGGATCTTTTATTCACGGTATTTTTTCTCTTGTTGTAGGCGAAACTAGGAGCAGCTAGAACTGTGGAGGAAATCGCCATGGACCTCACAGAGCACGGTGGAGCCAAAATGAACCGACTGGGAGACGTAGGCCTGAAGAATAACTTCATAACAGCCAGCAACGGCAGCCTCGTGTCTACAGGTTGGATGCAGTCACTTTCATTCTCCAAACACATTCATCTGTATGCATTTGTAACAAAACTCATGATTTAGGATCATATCTGTGGATAAAAGTCTAAAGGGTAAACACAGACCTTTTAAAGGAATAAAGTAAAGGCAACGCGTTTAAGACTCACCTGATGACGGAAACGTGACAGGGGCGTGACTGTCAGATATAAAGGTGTGGTGTGATTTGCGTGCAAAAGCAATCATGATTCTGTTTTAACAGGTTCTGCAGACTCTGAAATGAGTGAAGAGCAGAAGAGGGAAAAACTTGCAGAGCTGAGAAAAAAAGAACAAGAGATCCAAGATATTTTGGCCAAAAAAACAAAAGAGCTGAAGAAGATTTGCCTCAGAGAGGCGGTGAGATATCGTTTTCCATTACAGCTGCCATAAATAATGTTTTTCAGCCGTGCTGAACTCCTTTCGACTGCTCATGCTGTTACAGTTCATCTAAGTGTCCAAAGAATTTGCTGTTTTTTGTATTTTTGGCAGGAGCTGACAGGCAAGCTGCCAAAAGAGTATCCCCTCTCTTCAGGTGAAAGACCACCACAAGTCAGGCGGCGAGTTGGCACCGCTTTCAAGTTAGATGAGCTCTTCCCGTATCACGAGGTCTGTGCACTTCAATCAAATGCAGCTGCATCTTGAACTGTGGTACACATGTACTTTGTCAAGGTTAAAAAATATTGAACATTTTGAGTATAAAGGATGTGTCTACTGAGTAGGGATGGGCGGTATGGACTAAAAAATGTATCACGATTATTTCTGGCATTTATCCCGATAACGATAAAAAAAAATACCAATTCAACTCCGCCATGTTTGTCATCAACGGCAATTTATCTTTCTTTCTTTCTTTCTTTCTTTCTTTCTTTCTTTCTTTCTTTCTTTCTTTCTTTCTTTCTTTCTTTCTTTCTTTCTTTCTTTCTTTCTTTCTTTCTTTCTTTCTTTCTTTCTTTCTTTCTTTCTTTCCTTCCTTCTTTTTTCCCTTCCTTCCTCCTTTCCACCTGCTCTTTCCTTCCTTCTTCCCTTCCTCTTTTCTCCCTTCCTTACTCCTTTCCTTGTTTTCTCCCCTTCCTTCTCCCCTTTCCTTCCTTCCTTCCTTCCTTCCTTCCTTCCTTCCTTCCTTCCTTCCTTCCTTCCTTCCTTCCTTCCTTCCTTCCTTCCTTCCTTCCTTCTTTCCTTCTTTCCTTGTTTTCTCCCTTCCTTGTTTTCTCCCTTCCTTCCTTCCTTCCTTCCTTCCTTCCTTCCTTCCTTCCTTCCTTCCTTCCTTCCTTCCTTCCTTCCTTCCTTCCTTCCTTCCTTCTTTCCTTGTTTTCTCCCTTCCTTCCTTCCTTCCTTCCTCCCTTCCTTCCTTCCTTCCTTCCTTCCTTCCTTCCTTCCTTCCTTCCTTCCTTCCTTCCTTCCTTCCTTCCTTCCTTCCTTCCTTCCTTCCTTCCTTCCTTCCTTCCTTCCTTCCTTCCTTCCTTCCTTTCTCCCTTCCTTCCTTCCTTCCTTCCTTCCTTCCTTCCTTCCTTCCTTCCTTCCTTCCTTCCTTCCTTCCTTCCTTCCAAAAATCAGCTTTACACAAAAACATCATCAACGGGAATTTATCGTTTTTACCGCGACATGACAAATTCTTACTATTCTTAGGTTTTGGTTGAAAAACTAGTTTGTACATGGCACTTCTCTTCTGCCTGCAATACCTTTTGTCACTATTTATATATAGGTTACCATGGTGACATCACCATCAAAGACTATTTGGCTTGTCCGGTCCTGTTGCTGACTATCCCATAAATTAAAAAATGTAATGAAAATGGCTACAACAAAGACCTCTGACCAATCACTTCCCCCATTCCCCCCTCTTGGGGCAATGGGGGTCGATGGCTCCTCTGAGCTCCAGCAGATCACGAGGTGGGTTGGAAGATGTGCTGTACCTTAGCCGACATCCTCCTCCCTGACACCACTGGGAGAGTCCAACATCCCTCCAGCAACATCGGTGGCCTTACAGATGGGTTTGTTGAGCCTGCTGCCCCAGTACACGACAGCAAACACGATAGCACTGGTAAACACAGACTCAGAAAACATCCTCAGCATCGTACGTGGGATGTTGAAAGACCTCAGCCTCCTCGGCAGCGCTGGCCCTTCTTGTACACGGCTTCAGTGTTTTTAGTCCAGTCCAGTTTATTGTCTATGTGTACTCCAAGGTACTTATACTCCTCCACAGTGTCTACAGAGACCCCCTGTATGGAAACAGGGGTCACTGGTGTTTTGCTCCTTCTCAGATCCGCAACCAGTTCCTTTGTCTTTGTCACGTTGAGCTGTAGATGTTTGTTTCTCGCACCACCTGACAAAGTTGTTGATCCCGGCCCTATTCTCAGCCTCATCACCCTTGGTGATACATCCAACTATTGCAGAGTCATCAGAAAACTTCTGAAGATGGCAGGACTCTGGACAGTAGTTGAAGTCTATGGTGCAGAAGGTAAAGAGAAGAGGGAGAGAGGACAGCCGTCTGGGGGGCCCCAGAGTTGCAGACCACTCTGTCTGACACACAGTGTTTGAATGGCACATACGGTGGTCTGCCAGTCAGGTAGTGCACAGTCCAGGGGCCTCATTTATAAAGCTTGCTTGCGCACAAAACAGGGCTTGAAAGATGCGCAAGCCACATTCTATGCAAAGGTTGGGATTTAAAAAGAAAACACGAACTGAAAAATGTGCGTATCTTTACGCCAACCCTGACCCTCCCGCAGGAACAGTCGTAAGATATGGGGAACTGGCGACGCAGATGGTGAGGTGGTGAAATGAAGCCAGATTCATGTCATACTCTTAATGTCATCACATATCAGACTTATAATATAATAGCGCCGATCGTGTCCCTGTCAGGACTCTGGTGGTGCTGCTGCTGCAGTCGTGGTGCAGGACACGCCGGTGTCGTGCCAAAAAGTGATTGCCTGCCAGGATCTGATTTCTCCCCTGAAAATTGGTCTTTTTACCTGCCAAAAATTGATTGAAGGCCAAATACAGTTAATGAAAGGTTGTTTCTGCCTAAATATGACTTGATCTCATTCTTGAGTTTCATAATCTGAAAATCTGACGTTTTAGCGCTGACGCTCCAAGGGCTGCTGTGCGCGCTCACGCGGCCAGAAATCAGAAGAAATCAGATTCTGGCAGGCAATCAGTTTTTGGCACGACACCGGGCCACTCTACAGAGCCCCTTAAGGGATTCAGATTTTTTTTAATATACAAGTTTAAAAGAGTTTTACGCGTGCGTGAAACCTTTACGCGCGCGCGTAATCCTAAATTATGGTTCCGTGTTAAAACGACACCGTAGGCTCTGCGTTGGTGTAACGGAACCATAAATCAGCCATAAAGGTTTCACGCGCGCACGTAAAACTCATTATATATATAAAAAAAATCCATGTCCCTTTAGGGCTCCGTACCTCTTGGCCTCCACCTTCAAATCACACCACTTCTCATCCACAACATCTTGATCTCAGTCTCTGTGAAATTTAGTGGCACGGTTGCCCGGCTTCACACATCTCATTCATCCTGACGCACAGCAGAAACAGGCTGCAGGAAGCCGCTGCGCATGCTCAGCAGGCTCATTTATATGCAAATACAGTCATTAACTACTTTTAATTGCCCATTTATGGTATGAAGTGGGTGTGTAGAGGGCGGGATATGAGGCGAATTCACCTGCGCAACCTTCCAGCTGGAATGTGATTTATAAAGCGAACATTGCGTGCAAATGTGCGTGCACACGGTTTTATAAATCCGGATTTTTTTTTGCGCCCACCATTTTCGGCTTTTGGGTTTACGTGCACTTTTAGTATGAATCCTACACACTCTTTTATAAATGAGGCCCCAGGACATGGGTGGGGCGTCCACCTGCATGGCTGTCAGCTACTCCCCCAGTACAGTCGGACGGTTGGTGTTGAACACACTGGAGGAGTCAAAGAACATGACTCTCACAGTAGTTGCCAAATGTCCAGATGGCTGTAGATGCGGTTAAGCAGATGGATGATGGTGTCCTTAACTCCCAGTCGGGTCTGGTCTGCATACTGAAGTGAGGGACCTGACCATAGCCAAGACTAGCCTCTCCAGGATCTTCATGATATGGGAGGTCAATGCTGCTGCTCTGTATTCCTTGGATCCACTTGGGCGCGGCGTCTTTAACAAGGGAACGAGGCAGGACGTCTTCCACAGGACAGGCTCGGGCTGTAATGAAAAACCAGTGGAATATGACAACCCATCCTGTCAAATACTTTCAGACTGAAATGAAAACTCTCTGACATGTATCTACTGAATATTTGAGCACTTTTAAACTGTATGTTGTCACTTCTGATGGCCGTCTTTCTTGTGATGGTGCAGGATCCCTTCCTGAGGAACCTGGAGAGCAGATTTGCCCTGCAACAAAAGATTGTGGAGGCGGCTAAGAAGCTCGCAAATGAATCAGAACTGTGCAAAACGGTCAAGAAGAAGAGGAGGAGAAATTGTCTGGATGCTATGCACAAACTCCAGCAGATAGAGGATGAGATGAACCAGTACAGAATCAAGAAGGGGAAAAAGCCCACGCAGCGGGCGTCAGTGATCATCGCAGGTGAGGTGCAAGTTGCCCCCAATGTGTGTCACAGCATTAAGTATTTAACTGTACTCGCGGTGTACATGGAGTTATTTTCTTCTCTCTAGATGAACTTGTCCGGTCAGACTTTAGCTCTCTGTCTAGTCTCCCTCTGGACGATGGTGAGTCAGACAACACAGATTGTTCTGAAACTTGCTGCGATAATTTTTCCTCTGAGTCGACATTTACATTTCTAAGTGACTCCCTGTACTTTTAATTGTTTTTAAATATTATTGTCGTTTAGATGACTCAGACAGCGCAGGTCAAAGGCCGCGGTCACGATCAGTCCAAGGTTCCCCTCAGCTCAGTCCGATGCGATCGCTGGGAACAGAATATGATGTTGAGAGATCACCAGGGGGGAATCACCACAAGAACCACAGCAGGTAGGAAACTCATTCTGCCTCAAACTCTTTTGTTTTTGATCGAGAGCTAGCGCTTTCACACGTTTTACCCTTAACTGAAGCTGGCTTGTTGTTGAGTAAAGAAATGATATCATTCACTGGCTGAGCCCTCTATATTTGTCATGTCATGTTTGCAGCCTCATTCCTTTCCCCATATCTCATCTTTTTTTTTTTTTTCTTAATCTTCTTCTTAATACCACAACATTTTAGATTAGCTTTTGACGGCAAGGAGGCTTCTCATTACTACCAGAATCCAAGCGAGGTCTCCTCCACCCACAGTAGTCCCTATAAAACCCTTCCTAGACCTTCTAGAGATCCACGCAGCATGCCGCCCACCCCGGTTATGACCCGCAATGCCTACAGCAGCAGCCAACTCAGGTGTGGTCTTCTCTCCCCTGCACTGTGAACCCACTCTAAATCCTTCTCCCTCACACTAACTCCTTCCAACCAAATACCCCTTTTCTCACCAAACCCAAACTTTTTCCCTAAACCCCAAACCCTCATCTTTCTTGACAAATACAGAAATACTAACCCATAATCTGATTTGTCTTTCACAAGACACTTTAAAAGCTGCGTCTTTTCTCCAGGTCAGAGGGGTCTTCTCACTGCTTCCGGCATCGCAGTGGAAGTCTGGAATCTCAACCCCGACTCAGAAAAGACACAGACGTGGAGAAGCCTGTCTTTATATTGTCACCAGCCCACCGCAGCACCAGCACAGAGGTGTTAGAAGATTGCTCTTCCTACACCAGTCAGTCCAGTCTAGACTGTTGCGGTGCAGCTAACTCCAACTACAGTACGCTGGACTCCCGAACTTCAACCATGCATCGTCTTCACAGGAAGGTGGAAGTGTATGGGAATACCGGAAGCATGCCCAACTTGGTCCAGCACCATTCAGGTTGTAGTTACTCATGTGAGACCGCAACCCATTATGCACCCAGTGCCTACTATGTTGCTGGCTACCCCTGCCCGGACATGGAGCATTATGCTAACGGCGCCTACGTGTATGAGAATGAAGTCGAAGGCCACTACAACGTGAACCCCTCCTACCAAATGAATGGCTGTCATGGACATGACAGATTCAGACATTACAGCAGTGACGGGGCAGATAGTCTCTCTCAGAATCCTTACGCAACAATGAGGCCGCCGCGGAATAGAGAGGGCCCCAGACATGAGCTACTGGCCAAAAACATGCACAAGGCCCTGGTGGCGGAACATCTGAAGGGCTGGTACCACCGGAGCAGAGGCCACAGAGATGGGGGGAGGGGCCTGACGGCTGGATATGACTTCGACAGCAGTTCCCAGCTCAGCCTGGGCTACCAAACAATGCCAGCAGCCTTCAGCCATTCCAGCAGAACCACGTCTTTCTCTTCAGGTGTGATCATTTCTTTTGGCAGCTAGTTCATTTATTGAAAATCGTTTTGTTTTTCTTGGGTTATATATACTCAAATTAGGGCTGGGCGATATGGACCAAAAGTCACATCTCGATATTTTCTAGCTAAATGGCGATACTCGATATATATCGATATTTTTTCTGTGCCATAATTGGGGTTTCCCCCAAAGCATTATAGCATAGCATCTCTGTTAGCTTCATTTTTTCTGAGGCAAACCCTTAAAAAAACAGTCAGTTTTAATACAAAGCCTCGTGCCAAATGTCACACAGGTACCTTTATTAACAGTGCACAATATCAAAATGTATAAAACAAATGAAATAAAAATAAACTGCCTGCATATATAGAATAAAAATGCTTCTTGAATAAAATAAAACAAATATCCCTTTCCTGCATAACAATTAAATTAAAATACACTGTGCAATTAATACAATGTAGACAGTAACAGGCAGACTTTTCCACTGAGGTTGACAGTTGTGCAAATAACAAAACATTTGTGCAAATCTCAAATAAAACATTCAAGTCAATTTGTCACAAAATAAACTATATCAAAATCATTAAAAAAAATAAATAAAAAAAAAAACATTTTTTTTTTAAAAATCGATATAAACTATATTGTCTCGTACCATATCACGTTTGAAAATATATTGATATATATTAAAATCTCGATATATCGCCCAGCCCTAACTCAAATGTGAAGCTCCTTATCACAGCTAAACTAAAACCCCATGTTAGAGGAAGTTGGCACAGAATGGAAATTACAAATTAAGAGACAAAACTCAAACTTCATATTATTAATAACCTGTATTTCACCTTAGTATTTCACCCAGGTTTATTATATGCTTTCTCTCAACAACTTGATTTTATGTTTTCCAAAATGCATCCATTCTTTTACATTTCAGGCCTGTTACATGTTTAAAAAAAACGTCATTCTTTCCCACAACATTTAAAAGATGTTCAAACATTAACCAGAAATGAGGCTATTTTGCATGTCTTCAGGAGTAGAACAGCACAGTTGTTTTAGTTTTTTTCTGGTTGAAGAATCATCCTCACGTTCTCTGTTGGTGACAGGTCAGTTTTTCAGGCAGGCATGAAGTATCTATGTCCTCTTCTTCCTCAGTCATGCCTCTATATTGAGTTAAAATGTGATTGTTCCCATTATTTTAAAGAAAAGTGCATGGATGTCTCTGGAAACGATGTAAAACTGAAGCGTATGGTGCTCCAAAATGTCTGTGCCCTTTTCTAATGCTGCTATCTCAGAATACAAATTAACATTTGAAAGTGCACTGACGCCGTGGCTAACGGTCCCCTGTGTGATGATCAGTCCCAGATGCCTCTAAACTCAAAGACATCAACACTCTCTCTGGTCAAGACTTCTTTTTCCTCAGTAAAGTTTTGAGTGTCATTTATGATTTGATAGTTCATGATGAAATTAAGTAAGTAACCCCTTCCCCATCTGGGTATATCAGCTATGAAAGAACAAACGGTCATGATGCAGTACTGCCTGAGGAATCTGAGATCACAGGTATCCACTGGAGGCTTGTTCCTTTACCCTTTATGCACTTAAATTCTTCTGGATTATTTGATTAGTTTAATGATATTATGTGTACAACAGATGTAGTGTTTCTTTTGTGGTCACTGATGGAGAAGTATATGGAAGGTCAGAAGGAGTCACTGTGTCGTTGTAGATGTCAAAGAAGGGAACGCATTAGGAAATCTGGAGTGATTACAGAATATATTGATAAATATGATGGAAGCATGACTGCAATGACACGGATGATATAACAAATGGGTTTCAGGTGGAAGTTGGACTCTATCGAGGATCAGATCCATCTTGTTTGCCATGGTGACAGAAAGATTGACAAATCAGGTCAGACAGGAGTCTCCACAGGCTGAGATGTTTGCAGATTGCATTGTGATCTGGAGTGTGAGTAGGGAGCAGGTGGTATAAAACCTGGACATATGGAGGTATGCACTAGAGAGAGAAGAGGAATGAAGCTTGGTAGCAGCAAGACAGAATATATGCGTGCAAATGAAAGAGAGGCTGGCAGAACAGTGAGGATACAAGGAGCAGAGGCAAGGAAGGGAAATGAGTTAAAATGTGTGTCCAGAGCAAGTCCGGGGTAATCTGTGATAGAAGAGTAGCAGTATACTGAGACGGTTTAGACACAAACAGGAACGGTAGTGAATATTAGTAGAAAGTTGCTGGATCTTTGGCTGCTAGGAAGGAGAAAAAAATGGAAGGCCAGAAGTTTGTAAAGGTGACGGTAATCTTAACTTCAACAGTGTTTCCAAAGATAACAATTGCTACAGTGTAAAACTTTAATATTAGCTGGGGATTTATGGTGTAATGTTCCTTCCAGTGTCGTCAGCAGACAGCACAGGGAACTGGCGCAACCAGCTGGCAGTCGGCCTGACAGAATTTGATACACGTGATGCACCTCAGTGTCCTCCTCCTGGAGCACCTCCATCTCCATACAACCGCAGTCCCACACACAACAGGTGAGTGCTGCCCCGCTACAACTAACGTCACGCTCACTATTCCTCTGTTTTTACAGTTCTTCCAAAAAAATGTTTTATTTATCCTTTTATCGTGTACTTCTGGTGTAATCTTAGAGTATTCAGATAAATTGTTCTCACAGGGGTCTTCTGTCTTTCTCTTTCTGTCCTTCTTTATTATTTTTTTATTTTTTACTTTTGATTAATGCCCACGTGTCCAGATTTTCTCCTGAAAACAAAGAGTCTGACACAATGCCTAAAAAGTTTGAGTCAGTAGATGTGGTTGGCGCTGAGTCGACTAGTACAGATGAACCATCAGACAGCCACTCTGGCACTTAAGGGTGAGAACAACAGGATGCTTTGTGTCGTGTTGCCAGTCATCTTCATTTTGACATCCTGTCTTCATTTATGTTTGACTTTTGTGTACCTTATTTATAATCAAGTGATGTCTTCATATGGTGGTTTTTATGATTTATGTATTTTTATTGGAGGCAGCATCTTTTTAAATCCATTTTCTATACTTGTTTAGTCTTGTTCAGAGCCATAGGGGCGCTGGAGTTTATCCAAGCTATTCCAGAAGTAGGGCACATTTGGGATAAGGCATTAGTCCATTTTGAACCAGACAGAGACAAACAACTATGTGCACACACACTCACGCCCACAAATGAGTTAGACTCACTAATCAACCTAACATGCCTATTTTTAGGCGGTAGGAAGAAGAAGTACCAATAGAAACTCCACACAGGCAGGGAGAAAACAAACTCTGCACAGAAAGCCAAGATTCTAACGATTCTTGTTGTGCGGTAACACCTTGTGCTGCCCTTAGCACCTCGTGTTTGGCCTAAAACGTCTCCGGCATTAAAAATATTATCATGCACCTAAAATTATTCAAAGCAAATTGACTTAAATTAGAAAACTCGAAGGTTGTAAGAGCAGTCCCCAACAGCAATGGTTTCTCTCAGAGGAAAACAGATAGTTTGAAATGCTGGCATCAGCTTCCCAACACACAAATTCAATCTTTGCATTGACATAATTACCAGGTTTGCCAATGTTCATTGAAACTGCCTGTTAAAATTGACTGATTTGCCATATTTGACAAAACAAAGCCATGAACTGAAACTGGAACTACATGGTCACCTACGTATTTATAGTTCACCACTGCTGGCAGGGCTTTCATGTCTTAATCATAACTGAAAGCACTGCAGGGTATGAAGGAAAGTCAGACTGCTAATGTTGCCAACTAGGCACTTTACTTCCCAGCAGGAGTGTGATCTCTTGTCTGCTGCAGGAACACCTGTCTCTGTTTCTGCTCTGATGGAGCTGCACATGAGCTGATATTACACTTTGTGAAATGTGGTGAACAAATTATGCTCAATGCATGTGTCACTCCAGAACCAAATTTTGACATCAATATTGCAAGATAACATTTATACTTTGCTCACTGTGGTCCTCATCCCAAACAGCAGGTGATGCTATTAAGGGGCAAAGAGATGCCCTGTAGCATTAAGACTGATTAACATTATTGAATACTAAGGAGCAAAGTTTCAGTGCATCTGGTTTGCTTTAAGTTTCTGTAACATGAGCAATAGCTTGGTTTCTAATGGATGGTAAAGGTGCATATAGGGACTGCACACTGTATAAAAAGAACTGGAGAAACCCTCTGTGACATCACTCTATGGATTTTGCAAAGCAGTTTTGAAGCCTGTTTTGTGCATAGACTGTAAATACAATCTTTGCTGCAGTCACATGACCCTTAGATTTCTGAGGAGGCATTTGAATGTTGCCTGGGAAGCCGACAGGAACACGCCCACCATATGTCAATCTAAGTCAGCTGTGGCTGCTGCCTCTTTCAGCCGATCCTCACGGAAGTAGCCGCTGAGCAGCTGGGGGGCATTTACAGCCGAATATGTTGTTTTTGTAGCAAAATCAAATATGAAATTACTGCTGCATTTAGACAAAGCTGGGGCATTATAAACTGCTGATTATGTCGCTTAATTTTGTAGCGTGACGTTGAATCATGAGGAAATTATGATTGTCATTGGCTGATCCAACTGTCAATTGATCATAGGAAAATTAAATGTATTGCTTTATATAAATTCCTCTGACATTGTTAAAAAAAAGTACCCTCTCAGAGTTGTCATAGATATCAAATCAACCAATAGAATATGGACCTACATCGGAGGCCACCTTGAGAGGAGCTGACACCACCTAATCCACGTTAATACATAAACAGTTACAACAAACTAGCTATTTATGTCTAGCTTATTTCATGTTTAGCTTATCTCATGTTAACTTACGATGCTAACATTCGTATACCATGAGGCAATATCGTTCATTGCATTATGGTTCATAGCCTTTTTTCCTCTCCCCGTGTCTCAAATCTTTAATTTGTGACTATAGATTTTTACCTGTTGAAGTATTAGAAAAAATCACCCCCCAACACCTTTATTTGTACTTGGTTGTACATTTCTTGTTTCTGGTGTAAAGTTTGGGCAGCTGAGACTCACTCGCTTTTGCTCATTTGAGGAATTTACTGCCACTTTTCACATTGTTTAGCAAACGTGCCAGCATGCCTCAGGAGGTGCAAAACTGTTCAATTTAAAAACCTCAAACCATAATGTGAGGTATTGTGACATCAGTTTGAGCGTGCACCTCCCTTGGCAAGGCTGAGATTAGCAGCCCTAAGTATAGCATGAAGAAAAAGTTGAAAACGTTTTTAAGGAAAAGTTTGAAACATTCTTCTAACTTTCTCTCTGGGAGATCATTGTACATATAAAAACAGTGGAAATCACTACAAGGCTTTTTCTTTATCTTAGTTTTTATCTGATGACACCGCTATTATAATATCATGATCTTATCTTAAAGAGAAATGACAGCAGTTTGATACATAGCCCAATTTTCAACCATAATTTCGTATTTGCGTCACTATCTGACAAAAGAAACATGACCTTGTGAATGAGAGCAGCTTTAGTGGGACTGCAAAGTGTTAACATACAGTATATGTAAGTAGAGTGAAAAGGAGGGAAACAAACTGCTTTCAACGATATAAACTGGTAAATTCTCCCGGTGGTGCTAAGAAAAACATAAGAGAAAAAGTTAAGAGAAAATCCAGACACTCTCCCAGGGCGGTAGGTATGATCCACACAAAACTCTGGTAATGTTGTACATCTTCATTAAATAGCAAGGTCGTTTTTCCCTTTCATTGCATTTCCACTGCCATCTGTCAGTTTATCTCAATGTCACAGTTTGTTTGTTTTTTATCTTCAGACTTTACAAGTACAGTAGATGTGACACATTCTTGTGTGATTGCGTGCACAGATTTCATCTGGACAGAAGCTACATGAGCATCCACTGAAGAGGACCAAACACAACTGCGGCACAAACAAAGCCAAGGCCAGCAGCACATGAAGGGAACGGAGCTGAAACACAGACTTTCTGTTGGCCACAGATGAAGTTTTTGGAGACATTTTGTCTCTTAAGTTTTTGCAGTGAGACATACGTTGTCCTCGTGCTTAAAGTCAGCTCTGAACACAGTGATGACACTCTTGAATGACTTTCCCATGTGCCTTGAATTAGATGAATTGTACAGGCAGATGAGAATGTGTCAAGATGTTGCACAGTACTCTGGATTCAAACCGTATCGTGTATCAAAGAAAAAACAAAACAAGACAGCAACATGTATTTTAACAAAAACTAGCTACTGCCTTATACAGAACAGTAGGTTATAGAATCAACAATCACCATTTTCATCTCATGATAAAAAAAAAGTCTTGAAAATAAAATCCAGAATAAAATTCTTGACCATGTTCACAAATGTGACATATCAAGAGCTGATTTGATCATTAGAGCAGGTTTTGTCTTTGATGGATTTCTATTTCTTCATTTTTTTGAAACACTGAATCAGAATGTATTATGTCAATATTGTTTATAGAGCCATTTGTCTTGTTGGTGCAGTAAAGTGTGTTCAAATGCATGGTGATAACATTGACCTTTTGATTTAAAAAAAAAACAAAAACAAAAAAAAAACTACCATGAAAATCATATCCACGTTTGTTTTCTTACAGATTTGTACAGTCACTGTGTAGTTATATGTCGTTAGATGTTGTCATAAAATATTTTCCATTTGGAAAGAGAAGGTGAATAAACCCATGTGTGACACATACTGTAGCTGCGAGGTGTTTTCTTTGAGCGGTCCATGCAGCTGATGAACAATCAGTTCAGGTTCTGTCATTAAGTTGTGCCCAATCATTAGAGCCCCAGCACACCACAGTGACAACCGCCTGTTGGGATCGTCATTGGATGTCGGGGATGTCATTGAATGTCCGTCTCTCTTGTCTTTTTGGTGACCCTGTCAGTTCTGTCAGACCAGTCAGCTTTGGATTCAGCAGGGGATCACATTTCAGCACAATATCGACTCGTTAATTAACAGCTCGTGCATTCAGCAGTAGGGTCTGTCACAGTCTGTAGGGTCTTTTTATTTTAGTCGAACTAAATCGACACTAACCAGGCAGCAATTATAGCAAACATGAGCCTGACCAGCCGTTATAATTCTTTTTCTCTTGTATACAAAGAAATAGTCTGGTTGCTATGGATTCAATGGTACTCCTGTATCTTTTGCTACTGCCAAGGATGCTGAGGAAACTGCATCTGGATGTCATGGAACAGACATACAACCAATCATGGAAGCGTTACACGGACTGAGAGGGAAGCAGACTAGTAACAAAAGAGTTACAAAATATCTCATAATGGAGTAGGAATGCAGGTAAATTACTTTTGTCGGTTCTGCTGTAAAAAGCTGTTGATCCAAGATGTCATGAGCAATTTTTCTGAAGTCTTGATGGTTGTGATATATATATATATATATATATATATATATATATATATATATATATATATATATATATATATATATATATATATATATATATATATATAGCTGGTCAGGTCAAGATTAACAAAGTTATATATCCCCCCTAAAATGAAGTCAGCTGACAAACTAAACATAGTGAATAAGCATTATATTTTCTCCCCCTGAAGGCCCAGACATATTCCAAGACAACACAACTATGATTCACTAAGCTCAAAATTGTGAAAGTATGATTCTGGTGTAATGGGACATCATTTTCAGAGGTCAGACTTTAACTCTGGTACAAAACCTTGGCAAAAAATTAATGCAGCTCTGGACAGAAATAAATCTTGTATCATCTTATAGGCCCTTGAAAGAGATATACCGAACGTGTGCCATAATCAAAAGTAAATGTGATCCCACAAAATATTAGAGTTGGTGACTTTTTTTTTTATTGGCCAGGCACACTGGAGTTGGATTTCATTTGTGTGGTGACTTCAAGTGCTATTTCTCTGCACAGAAGACGGAGACCTGAGGAGACACAGCGGGGTTAGGTGGTCTGCCTAGCTTACAGACTGCAGAGAAATGGCCTGACGTTTTAGGAAGGCTTGTTCCGTGCCATCTCTTCAGTTTAATATGACTCTTTTAGTAGTCTACTAAATACTAGAGACTACAGCCAAATCTAGTTTGGGACTGACGGGCAAGCAAGCAGGCATGAAGGACAAACTAGCCCCCTGCGCCTCCAAAACTCTCTAGTTCATATTATATCCAAAAACATTAGTACATGTATGTTTAACCATTTATCTCAGTTTGCTGTGCCAGTAAGTAAAACTAAAGCTCCTGAAACAAAATGTATTACACATTAAGAGTTGTGGCATGTCATAAATATCCTTTAAAGAGTTTGGTATGGTGAGTTTGGGCTAAACCGAGTTTCCAGAGTCCAGAGTTTGAGGATTGCAAACTCCTTAAACCTGGTTGGATCCATTTATTCTAAATCGGACGTAGCGTATCTCGATTGTTGTCAAATGTCATTTCTACCTATTGGCAAACAAGTTGGGGAAAAAAGTAACAATTTTCCCAAATGTAACAGTTTTAATTATTTAATTATATATTTTTTCCTATTCAAATTGGTTATTTTAACACTTAAAATGCCATATCAGACTTTTAGGCATGAAAGAAAACAAACGTCACAGCTTCTGTCTCATGGCTTGCTGTTATTCAGCACTCCTTCATAAATGATGTCTCCAAGATGAGGATCTCTGTTTGCAGCCAGGTCTGTTCCACCAGTGAAACACACGCCTAGTTGTACGCCTGTGAAAATGCTCCACCTGCTGCTACCCATCGCTTACTTCCCTGTTGCTTGAAGCAACTGTCATCCCGAAAGATCTTGATGACTGAGCCAGCTGGAAAGAGCGGCTGAAAAGAATGTCAGTGCATCTGCCTCCCCCCGCCTCTGCGTGTACCTTAAATATCTTCCACGCAGTTCACAGGGTTTAAATTTAGACCACACATGAGGCAAAGATTTTCAAGCTGAAGCCACAGTCAAAAAGCTTGCCACTTCACACGGTCCAGTGCTTCAGACTAGACTAGGAATTGTGCTTCTTCTTTACGTCAGAAAAACGAAACAAACTACAACCTGTAAAAATGTCTAAGGGTAGAGACGTCGAGGACCTTGATGAGGAAGAGATAGATGAAGATGAAATTCTAGCAATGCTTTCCCCAGAGGAGCTCCAGGAGCTCCAGAGTGAGATGGATGTGATCATTGCCCCAGATGAGAGGGTCCCGGTAGGACAGAGACAGAAGGACCAGACGGAAAAGATCCCCACAGGGAATTTTGACCACAGATCCCTGGTTGATTATCTTTACTGGGAGAAAGAGTCCAAACGTATGCTGGAGGAAGAAAGAGTGCCTGCTACTCTTCTGCCCAGTGAGGTAAGAGCTCAAAACCTCAAAAGTTCAAGTGTCAGTTTCACATTAGCTCACAAAAAGAAGAATTCATATTCCAAAGGTTGATACCATCGTTTTTTTTTTCTTCCAGAAAACCATTCAGGAAGAAGCTACGAAGAAAGAAACAGAAGAAAAATTAGAAGATGTGGAATATGAGGTGTACGAAGTGATAGAGGAAATCATCGAGGATGGGGCGGCCGACTGTCCAGACGGATTTGAAATCATTGAGGAGATAACTGAGGAAATAGTTGAAGATTTCTTGGAAGATGAAGAGGACAAAGGGCCCGATGTGAAAAGTGAGAAAGAGGTGACGTTACCTGTGAAAGATGAAGCTGAAAATGCAGAGGACCATGCAGAGCCCCCACATGATGCAACCAAAGCAGCAGCAGAAGGAAATACAGTTGAAAAAAAGCACTTTCCAGACTTAGAGGAGAAGACGTTACCCAGTGGAGATAAAGAAGAAAATACAGTTACAGATCAGTTACCTCCACAAGAGCCTGAAAAAGTACAAGAGACAAATGAAGTCCAGGAGACGTTCCCACAAAGAGAGCAGATCAAAGTGAACAAATTAAAAATTCCAAAATTGGCCCTGAACAATATTAAAATGACATCCAGGCCTTCAGGAAATGAGACAAACTTGGAGTCAACACTGGACAAGATCCGCAACAACAACCCTTCTATCACCGAGACAAACCTCAACAATATAGAAAACATTCCCAAAGAGATGCTCCTGGACTATGTCAACGCTCTGAAGAAGAACAAGCACGTGAAAACATTTAGCATAGCCAACACCGGCGCTGATGAAAACATTGCATTCAACCTGGCCAACATGCTGAGAGAGAATCGCAGCATAACCACCTTGAATATCGAGTCCAACTTCATAACGGGAAAGGGAATCGTGGCCATCATCCGCTGTCTCCAGTTCAACGAGACTCTGACAGAGCTGCGTTTTCACAACCAGAGGCACATGCTGGGTCATCATGCCGAGATGGAGATCTCCCGCCTCCTCAAGGCCAACCACACCCTCCTGAAGATGGGCTACCACTTTGAGCAGGCGGGGCCCAGGATGGTGGTGACCAACCTTTTAACCAGGAACCTGGACCACCAGAGGCAGCAGAGGAAGGACGAGCAGAAACAGCAGCAGCTGAAGGAGCAGAAGGAGCTGATGCAGATGTATGAGAACAGTCTCAACCTGCCCGCGGGCTTATTTGAGATGCTGGGATACATACCGCCACTAGAACTCCTGCAACAGTGCGGGATTGCGCCGCCCTCCTCAGAGCTGAACGCTTTCCCTCAAATGCAACGCCAGACGGAGCAGCCAGAGCAGCCAGAGCCACAGAAGAAGTTCAAACGCAACAGCATTCCCCAACAACCCAGTGCTGAACCATCAAACTCGTTAAAGGACGTCCAGTTGAAGAGGACTCCCAAAAAACGGGATCCATTTCTAGATCTGGACCCAAGGGATAACCGGAGGCCGGACAGGCCGAACATCCAGCTGAGAAAGACTCCAAAAGTGAGAGACACGGGCGCTGAAGGAGATGAGAAGCCCAACCTCACTGAAGTGATAAAGACTTTGAAACCTGTCCCTCGCAGACGACTCCCACCAAAAGTGGACCTCACACCCCGCGATGAGCTCTTAACTGCAATCAAAAAGAGCAATGTGGCATATCTCAAATCTGTGAGTACCCAAGAATTATTGCTGTGAGATCTTTCTAGATCAGAGGTCGGCAACCTACGGCTCCAGAGCCGCATGCGGCTCTTTAGCGCCGCCCCAGTGGCTCCCTGGAGCTTTTTCAAAAATGTTTGACCTTTTTTTTCCTTTTTCTTTTTTCTTCCTTTTTTCTTCTTTTTTTTCCTTTTTTTCTTCCTTTTTCCTTTCCTTTTTAATCTCGACATTTCGACTTTTGTCTCGACATTTCGACTTTTTTCTCGACATTTCAACTTTTTTCTCGAAGTGCATAATGAAAAAAAAATTCTTCCCCCAGTTATAGCTAATATAGAAACATGCAGCATGTGTTGCCTTCATTCTAAGGCTGATACAAGACTTTTCATTTTTTGCGGCTCCAGACATATTTGTTTTTTGTGTTTTTGGTCCAATATGGCTCTTTCAACATTTTGGGTTGCCGACCCCTAGATAGAGAAGCGAGGCTGTAACTCGTTGCTTTACTGCTTAAATTGTGTTTTCAGATGATCCCAGATTATTGGATACAGCATATGGATATAGATAAACAAGTGAAGTGTCTGCTCTCTTCTCTTGTCGCTGCTTGCAGGTACCACTCCCCAAGGTGTTGGAATCAAGTGAAACAAGTCTCCTCTGAGACGGACCTACTGCTATTTCCTTATCACAGTGTTTATTTTACACCTGCTTGAGATGTGGCGCTATGAATGTGCATACAGGTCAAGAGTGAACTATAGAAGAAAAGCGTTGTTTGTTCCACTCCTGCACTGCTACGTTTCAAAATGTCCTCATGGTGAAAATGCAAATGTTGACAGGCATCCTAACGCCATCTATTAATATCACATTAGAACATTTGACTCCTTTCATTATTTATTATCTCATAAATGTAGTCTACAGAAAAGTTGTCTAAATGGAAGATGTGTTTCATATTATCTAACAGCATAAAAACACTATTTTTTTTTTATTGTCATATTAGGTTTGTTTTATGGTAAAACATTAAATACTGCATTAACTTCAACACAATTGCATTTAGAAAAGATAAAGAAAAAAATAGCTTTTTCCTCGTCTGGAGCCGACATGTTCTTCCTTTTCATTAAATCTTTGCTTACTCTCGTAGTTCTCAGAGTGTTTGATGTTATTTTCTAGTCCTCAGACAATTGATGTAGGTGAGACAAGTATTTCTATTTCTGTTGTAAGGGGAGACATAACTTAAAATAGATAGATAGATAAAGAAAGAAATAAAACGGGACCCTTCTAGGCATGAAGCTCACCATATAGCTCATTCTTTTATTCATCCATTTTCTATCCTTTTCTTGATCTCGGGGGGATGGAATTTATTCCAGAAGACATCAGCCATAAGGTGAGGTATGCCTCAGACAGACCACACGTACACCCAGACAACCACGCATGCTCGCACGCACTTCTACAGACAACTCAGGATTCATCAGCCTGCAGGCGTCATGTTTAACTGTGGGAGGAACCAGTTGCACCTGGAGTAAACCCACCGGAGCATGGAGAGCACACACACCCTACACAGACAGACTCAGGTGAGATTCACGCAGGGACCTTCTTGCTGTGAGGCAACAGTGCTAAACGCTGTGGATAAGTCTCATTTGTTTCAAAGATTAATTACTTTTTTTAATCAGAAAAATCTACCGGATTGCATTTGGCTCTAAATCCATCTCTATAGTCAAACATCAGAGCAACGACTTGAAACAAGTTATTTTTATTTTACAGAAGACAGCCATGTTTTACTTTTAGTTTGTCACTTTCAAGAATGGAAAAGTAAAATAAAAGATATAAATATGTATAACAGCATCCATAATGCATATGCAATCTTTCCTACCAGGGTCCTTTGTCAACATAGCATGCTGAAACCAGCAATGTGCAGGTGCAAAAAGCAACAGGAGACATTTGGATAGTGCTTATGAATTATATATATATATATATATATATATATATATATATATATATATATATATATATATATGGACCTATAAAATAACATTTAACATTACAGATGACAGTTAGTTTTTTCCACAAAGACATTCAACTTAATGCGAAATGAGCATGTTTCTATGTCAGTATTTTCCCATGCCTTGCTGCCATTTCTATACTTCTGCATGCTGTGTCATGAAAATCATGACATCAGAATAAACAAAACTGCACATGCCATGACAAATTCAAACAAAGCTGCACTTGCCATTCATTTTTAAATATTGCATAGCTTTTATCAAACAAGGGGATATACTGATATCTGTTATGCACAAAGAAAAATCCACACTCCTGTATCATTAGTCAGGCTGGAAAACATAATTATACAAGAACTGGTCTCAGGTCAGTATTCATAGAGCTCTGACGCAACAAGATTATAATTATTGGGCTTTAATCAGCAGTTCGCTGGGTGATTGGTGTGTTTTTAAGTAATGAGGGCCTTTTGGATTACATAAAAGGTAAAGGTGCTCATTTTGAGGTAGCAAACTGAGAGGAAAATGATTACTTCTTCTGAGAACTAATGTAACTAGTATCCATAAACTGTACTGGTTATTCTGTTGAGATATTCCACTTCACTTTGCTAAAGAAAACAGTCATCATAAAGAACAATGTGCAATGTGTAAATGGGAAATAACTTAACTTTTGACATTTTTGGACACAGGAATGTTCAAAACTTTGGTAACGTTTAGCCCACTAGCCCTCTCAACATCCTGATGATAACACAATGCTTGCACAAACCTATCAATATTCATCTATACACTTTGGATAGAGTGAACTACAAATGAATCATAAAGTAAAAGAAAATGGATAAAAAAAATAATGAAAATGTTAAATTCAGTAACTTTAAACATGTAAGGGGGCAAAGGGGAGGTAAAAATCATGACACATACAACACTACAAAAACTAAACTCATGCTGGATGACACCAGCTTCCCCTGGCACACTTCGGACTGAGGATTTAGTCCTTCATTTTACTTTCGATAAAATCCTGGATCTTGTTAATCCGCTCCTCTTGTTGATCCAGCAGATCCAGGATAATACCCATCGGGGTCTTCTTCAACCCAACACCTTCAATCTTGTTCTCCAGCCTGTTCTTCATGTTACGCAGTCTCAGAGAGGCATGGATAAGGATTACTGTGGGGAAGAACACCAACAAGTTATTTTTTTTAATAGCTCACTTGTAAACGTTCAAGAAGATCATAAAAAAAAAAATTAAGCAGCAAATTAGACTCCACACAGTAGCAGGTGTAAGGGAAGGCGAATGTTGTTTTTCCATGACGGGCGGATACCGAACTCATGACATCAGCCAGTAAATGCAGTTCTGCCCAAATCAACAACCCATAGCAACCCGTCAACATGGGCAAGAGTGGGCAGGTCCCCTGGGAGGCAGTTCAACCGCTTCATCTGTCTGTCGCAATGTTAAAGCTGTTCTACTAGCTCTTAAAAATTCACCTCAGCAATTACCCAAATTTCCCTGCCGACAGCCGGCCTCTAAATGTATAGAACTGAAGTTGAGACAGAAGTCTGTGGCTCACTCATAGTTTTACGGTTTCTTTCATTTTGCCATCTGTGGCATGAGCTAAATACTAGTCAGAGCTACATACTGCTCAGGCACCACGGTGACTCAGGATGACGGGGTTTGGAAAATAAATCTTTGCTAAACTTCAGAATGACTCCCGTTAGTGTCCACGTGTGAATCCCCACTACATTTAATGGTTTTCACTATTTAACACCGGCCTTCAACCACACATCTGTAACAGACTATGAGGAAAACCAATTTATTCAAGCGTACTGTGGGAAAATAATGATTGAGTATTTTCAAAATACAATGTTTTATCTTTTCTGTTCTTTTTTTTTGGGGGGGGGGGGGGGGGGGGGGGGACGACAATATTTGACAATATTTTGATTGCTGAGAACAAAGTTAAGGAGATAATCTTGGTACTACAAATGTGAATGAAACTTATGAAACTTTAGCCGTTTGCCTGACAAGAAATTATCAAGTATGAATATAAATATTTAATTTTCAGTTGCCCTTGTGAAAGCTGATACTTACAGAGTAAAGGAAAAGAGATCCCAAAGATGAAGACCATGACCCCACCGCACAGAGACAGCACAAAGTAACTGGTGACCATGACAACGATGACGAACAGAGCGGGGTTCTTCTTCTTGAAGTTCTTGATGATGCTCTTGTTTTCTCCGGCCCAGACTGAACCCCCAAACACCAGGGACACCACGGCACCTCCCAGAAACATGCCAAATGGGTTCATGAACCTGAATATTGAAACATAAAAATAAATAAATAAGTAAAAGATTGAGTGGGTAACAGCACAGCCTGCAGGTGGCAGCAACAGAAACCCTTTCCTGGGTTTGCTGTGAACCAGAAGTGAGCAGGATGCAGGAAGGCCTGCAGTCATGTTTTCCACTGCATCATCTCATAAAGGAAGCAGATTATGATCATGTTTGCGTGGCGACAGCTGCCTCAGATATTCTGGGCTGCAGCACCAAACATGGCGTCGACGGTCACACATCGGTGACGTTCAATTAAAATCATCTGCGTTTCACACAACCTCCTCACTGCCCATGGTTAAAAGTTATACATTTTCAAATGAATACTTGTAATCTAAGTATGATTACCTATTTATGTGGCGCAAGGGAGAGACGGCGTAGGTTAAATCGTGTTGTTAATAAGTGTGAGGTCATGATGGGTGTGGATAGAGCACAAATACTGGGACTAAAGCTGGTTCCGCGTTTAATCGACGCCGTAGGCTACGCGGCGACGCGCACCCTACGGCATAGGCTCTGCGTTGGGGTAACGCAGAACCATAAATCAGCCGTAACTCACCCCACGATGATGAAAACCGCGACGGCCACGGCGAAGTAGTTGGTCTGGTAGTACAGCAGGTTACTGATCACACGGTTGTTCCACTTCGCCGGATCTCCAAACTCCGGCTTGGCGAAGCGGTCCGCCCCGGGGAAGAAGTCGTCCCAGGGTCTGAGAGGAGCCAGCTCCACCTTGGCTGCCATGTTGTCAGCGTGCGGCCAAAACAAAACACACCAGCACGCTGCGTGCTATTTTGACAGGTCAGCTGATCTGCGCTCTCGCGGGAGGAGGGCGGGCACGATCACGTACTCTCGCGAGATCAGACTGGTGAAAGGGTTGGTGAAGGTTGGAATTGCGCATTCATGCGTCCAATTGACCCTGTTTATTTATTCATTTTTTTAAAACAAACTGTAAAGACCATACATGTAAGGTGTTTTATATCAGCAAGGATTAAGAGGCGTATAAATGCTTCCTGTAAACATTTATTAACACTGACGGGCACCTTTAGTTCAAGCCAGTAAAAAAAAAAAAAGAAAAGAAAGAAATTCAAAGAAAGAAATTCAAATTAAGAAGAGGCCCTACAATGGCGTCTTTAATCTTTTTTTTTTACTGAAAATATCTTTGTATACAAACAACAAGGCATCAAACTTGATCAAAATGCTTCAAGGAACAGGTACATTTGAGAGAAAACAGAAGAAAATAAAGAAATATAATAAATAAATAAAATAAAATGAAAAGGAAAATAATTGAAGGGGCTAGGGCTTATCCAATAAATTATATCCAACAATTATGTTCTGAAGTTGTATTGCATTTCTTTTTGTCATGAGTTTAAGGGCTTTAGAAAAGTGAAGGAATTTGTTATGGAAAACACAAAATCAAGGTTTCACTTTCATATACTTGGATTTGTGGATATGGAATTTACCCAGAATTATGATATTATTAATAAGAAAGTCATCATTGGTATTGTCCATTGAAATTCCAAAAATAATAGCTTTTCGTGTGAAGTCCTGCAGATCAAAAACCTTTGGATGAAGCCAGTCATGTATATCCTGCCAAAGGGTATTAGAAAATATGCATTAAAAAAAAATCATTGATCAGTGGTTTCACGTTCATTACAAAATACACAGTTATTAGTATCAATACCAAATCGCTGTCGCAACAAATCACTGGATGGGTTTACACTAGGGGTGGGACAATACGGGTTACTCACGATTCAATACTTTGGCGATATGTGGCCCACGATAATATCACGATACACGATATCTACGACATTCGATATATTGTAAGAAATTTCATCAACGATATATCATGATCTATGTGAGTGAAAAAGAAAAAAATCCCATAAAAAGGAAAACGTCTGTAGTTATGCATTTATTCAATGCCAAATCTTCATAGAGCCTCACTGCCTCCTAGTCTTGTAAATGTAAACACTGTACAGCTGGACAAATTGAAGTGCATGAACAATAGTGCAGTGACAACCGCGTAAATCCATTATGTGTGTTGTAATAAAATATCGATATTTGCTGTCAGCTTATCGATTATTTATTCCAACAATATATTGCAATATCGTTTTTTTTCGCCACCACTAGTTTACACCATTTAAGGTTTTAAAATTGAGTTATTTTGCTTTGGAAGTAATTGGAAATTTTAAGTATTTTGTTCGTAACATGGTGATATTATGTTCGGGGTAAAACTGTAAGATTGAATCTGCCCAGGGTGTACTAAAGCTTGAATTATGGTTCCGCGTTAAATCGACGCAGAACCTACGCCGTACGGTGCGCGTCGCCGCGTAAACTACGCCGTAAACTCTGCTTTAGTGTAACGCGGAACCATAAATCAGCCTTCACGTCAACAATAAAGAGAGGAGGAGCTCGGCGCCTGCGCAGCAGCGGCGCAGCTCTGACTCCCGTGAACGCAGCAGTCAGAGTCGAGGACATGGGACCGTGAAAGTATGGCGGATGCCGAGGAGCCGTAAGTCTCCATGGACAGAAATATGACTCTGTCGTCGCTAAATTATACTACTTTAGTGCCAAATTGACATGTTGAAATCCAGTTTTACTATCTCGTTTCAGGGAGAAGAAAAGAAGGCGAATAGAGGACCTGACTGAGAAGTTAGTACCGAATGCTAAATGCAGGTTTACGTGAGCAGCGAGCACCGGGCCAGGAGACATGCAAACACACATTTGAGCGAGATCCGGCTCTTATAACGCTTTTAACGTAAACACGCGTTTGCGCATCGTATGCATTTACAGTGTGTACTGTGATGCAAACAAAACAGCTGATTGGATACAGCCATCTTTCTTGTAAGATGAGCCTGAAAAGCTGCGTCACTTCCACATTTATCCTCTGTGTTTACGAGTGTGTACTTAATTCAAAATGTCGGAATGAGGAAAGTAAATAAATCAGAATGTATTGCAGTGAACAAAATCCATGCAAGGCATCACTGAAAAGGATACACCGTGTGTACTTACACAACAATGTTGATAAAGTGGCTGTTAACATTTGCAGAGGGATGCCTGAGTACACAGAGATAATCTTTAAATAACTGAAACATGCACTCATTTCTTATTTTCTAACTGCAATAACACAATTTTTCATAAACATTATCTCCAGTAATTTATTCTCTATACATTTAATATGGTGAGTAAATGCAGTCACATTGCTTTGACCTGATGCCAATGCTTCCTTTGAAAGACATTGGTCGACTCTTAAGAGGTAACACCATTCGGTAGCTGACATTTACATATTTATTCTTAAACCTGGGATGCAATTAGGGCTGGGAATCGATTCAAATGTCAAGAATCGATTCGATTCCGATTCTTAAGATTCAGAATCGATTATCAAGATTCGATTCGATTCGATTCCGATATTGATTTGGGTTAGTGTTTTTAAAACTGTTTTTTGAGCTGTTGCATGAATTATATGACTGTAGTTATGCAAAATATTACTACTAGTATTGAGATTAAACAGCAAGTATTGGCAGCTAATGATGCTGTAACCAATCAGCTCCCAGAATGCTGATAGAACTGCTTTCAGAAACATCATGTGGGTCAGAATTATCAAACAGATCCAGGGCAGCAAACAGAGACGGATGAAATCGGTTTTATTTTTTCCCACATTCCGTTTTTATTTGTTCCATTTTCGGTCTATTTTGGTTTTTAATTTTTGAGCATTTGGTTTTTAGCATTTTTTGCAAACGTAACTCCAAGACAGTATATAAAGTAATGACATATAGACAATTTATGCAATTATAACCTAACACTTTAATGTTTTCATACCTTTAAACATATTTAAAGGCAAAAACATGGCACCAGTCATTTTCGTGTCCAACAAAACATTCCTTTTTTGGGGATAAACAAAAAAAATAACCAAAAGTTGTAATGATGAAAAAAAAATACATAAATAAATAAAAGAAAAAAAAATCGATCTTTAGACATATGAATCGATTTTTAGGAATTAATATGAGAATCGATTTTTTTCAACACAGGCCTAGATGCAATGTGAACATTTAGAAATACATGGAGTAGAAAAGCATCCCGTGTCCTTTGGTGTGTGCAGAATGGCTGTTGATGGTGGACACAGGGATGCTGCTTGCGACTGGGACGGCCGCTGGAATCATGTGAGGAAGTTTCTGGAGAGGCCGGGCCCGTTCACCCATCCCGACTTTGAGCCCAGCACTGAGGTGACACTAAAATGCTTGATGAAGAAATGCATGCTGTTCATTTCTGTCACGGAAAGTAGTATAATCTACAGTGAAATACTTTAAACATCTTGTTGCCTCTGCCATTTCAGTCTCTACAGTTTCTGTTGGAGACGTGCAAGATTCTGGTCATTGGAGCAGGAGGACTTGGATGCGAACTTCTTAAAAATCTGGTAGGGAACAGCTTGCATCTGTGTTTTAGTAATGTACTTAAGGTTTAAATTAACAAATAGCAGACCGTTTTGACATTTTTAGATGAATGAATCCATAATATTGTTTTGTTTTAGGCCCTATCAGGGTTTCGTCTCATTCATGTGGTTGACATGGACACGATTGATGTGTCGAACCTCAACAGGCAGTTCCTTTTCAGGTTGGTTTCATCTGAATGTCTCATCTCATGCACATTTTAAATCTTTGTTAATAGCAGGCAAAACAAAGAAATTTGGTGCAAAATCCTCTCGATGTATCTCAGTAACCCCCAAGTTTGTTTATTAAATATTTGGCAACCATTAGTACTAGTTGAGATAAGATCAGATCATATTTACTTTTCATATTTACTTTTACTTTTTTATGATTTATGCATCATTTAGGCCCAAAGACGTCGGAAGACCAAAGGCAGAAATAGCTGCTGACTTCATCAACAGTCGTGTCCCAGGATGCAAAGTAGTACCGTATCCTTAACTGCCCTCTTGAAAGATAAAAAGAACTTATCAAGTTTATGAAGTGTATTTTTATAATGAGTTTTATTCCTTATTTATAACTTGAAGTCACTACAAAAAGATCCAAGACTTTGACGATTCTTTCTACAGGCGTAAGTGTGTTTCTCCAACTCCAACCCACAACAGAGCTCACAGAAACATGTGAGAGGTTATTTTCATTTTTAAGCATTCACCTTCTCTCTACAGAGTTCCACATCATTGTCTGTGGACTTGACTCCATCATTGCCAGACGCTGGATGAATGGGATGCTGGTAGGAGAAAATAAATGAATGATAACAGTGATAAGCCTCTGCATGTCACAAGCATATATAGGTGTAGCCAACCTTATTCTAATATGTGTTATACGTTGGTTATGTCTTCTCCAGATATCCCTCCTGAGCTATGAAGATGGAGTCCTGGATCCCAGTTCCATCATTCCTCTCATTGATGGAGGGACAGAGGGCTTTAAAGGAAATGCCCGTGTCATTCTGCCAGGCATGACTGCGTGTATCGACTGCACCTTGGAGCTGTACCCACCACAGGTACCGCACACCTTTCTGCAGATATTTGCCTTCCACCTCATTGTAAAGGTTTGCGTGTAGAAGATGACATATGACACTGAAACTCTTCCACTCTGATAACTTAGTATAAAACTTACAAGTTGTTCAGTTCTCTTCTGTGTGTAAGAAAGTACCTGTGGTGTGCAATGGTTGGTCTTCCACTTTTAAATTTGCAGCAACAGCAGTTTTTTTTTGTTTTTTAATGCACAAACATAATAAAAATAGACTAAGTTAATTAACATAAGCACCCACAACTGGTGATAAATAGCTGAAGTGTAAACACATTTAGATTTGTATGTAATATTTTTTCAATGAATACAATGGGGAAAAAAGTAAGCATGCACTGTTATTAATTATAGGTTGCAAAAGAGATACTACTTTCCTCATTAATAAGAGCTCCAATGATGTAATTAATTATATTGATTATGAGAATTTGACAGTGTGGAGTTTTAGCATCGGTGCGTCATATAAAACCACATTCATGTCTCTTATAATCTGTCGTCTTTCCAGCTCAACGACAAATGTTAATTTGTGATTGCAGTAACACTGCAGGAAGTGCTGGGGGCAGAACAGTGTCTGGCGTGATTACCGCATGTAGCCCAGTAAACAAAAGCATCATATTTATGTCAGAGAAATAGGAGGAAGGTACTAATAATCATGGTAAACAAATGAACAAATAACAGCTAGATAACCTCTCGAAGTCAGGGGACATTTAACAGAGAACAAGCCAGCTGAAGTGTAATGCAGATTGTATTGTCACAAAAGTAAACAGCAAATCAGGTGATTACAAGAGGATTATTGGCAGCCAGTCATGCAGCTGCTCACTGAGGAGATAAGGACTTAGTCCCAAAATCTTTTAAATCCAGTTTTTTGCAGCTACACTTGTGGTGTGGTTGCACTCATACCAGTAATTTAAGAGTGAAGATTCTTTATTGTCAAGTACCATATGATGACGTGCATCATTACTGGACATGACATTTTTGGTGGCTGGTGTTGACTCAACTGTGCACACTTCTATGTAAGAGGTAACTTAAGATACAACAGTAAAACCAGTCAGAATATGTACAGTAAATGTATAAACACAGTTATAATAATACAAATAACACAAAAATGCAATACAAAATACAATAGAATAAGATAGAAACAATCCAACTATATAGTTGTCTGCAAGATGTATGAGATGTGTAATCTGGGTGACATCTGGAGTTCAGAAGCCCGATGGCTTGTGGGTCTCTGAAGCTGCTGGCTCTTGTGCGGATGCTCCTGAATCGTTCCCTAGAGGGGAAGGGCGTGAACAGTTGGGAGTGTGGATGCCTGGGGTCAGAGAGGATCCTTCTAGTCTTCCTCCTACGGCACTGGTTGTAAATGTCCTGGATGGTTGGCAGTTCCGACCTGGTGATGCGCTAAACTGATTTACCACCCTCTGCAGTGCTTTGGGTTTGAAGATGGTACAGCCGCCATACCAGACTGATTTTCCCAGCCAGGATACTCTATAGTGCATCTATATACGTCAGTGAGCATCCTGGTGTCCATGCCAAACCTTCTAATGGCACTTTTGCACTAGGACTTACTGAGCCTGACTCGGCTCGTCATGCCTCTACCCATTTGTCCCCGTTTCTTTTTCCACAGCCAGGTGAGAAGTGGGGGGGTTGGGGTGAAGCTGCTGTGACGTACTCGATTGCGCAACCGCTTTGTTCATGTCGGCGCTGATGAGAAATCAGCTGGAGCCGCGAGCGGCTGAGAGTAAAACAGCCCGTCTACATCCCTTTTTTAATTCTCTCGTCAGTCACCAGGTTTATGAACATCTGCACCTCAGAGTTGGATCACCAAACAGACGTTTTGCGCTTTATAATAAAATCGCCGCGAGCCGCGGGTCGCTCTCGCGCTGACTCCCGCTTCCTGATTCAAACGTCTGACGGCCCTGCCCCCGACCAATCAGAGGCGTGGAGGGTGGTGACGTCAGAAATAGTCCCGGCTCAGCCCGCAAAGAACCTCGCCAGAATGGTTACAGAAATAGTATCGGCTTGGAGCGGCTCTACCCGTCTCAGCCCCTAGTGCAAACGTGCAAGACGGGGCCGCGCCGAACCGAGCCGGGCGGAGGAGGGACTAGTGCAAAAGCGCCATAAGGTGCCGCAGGAAGAAGAGATGTTGTCTTGCTGACCCGATGGTAATGTCAGTGTGTCGTGACCGGCTGAGATCCTCACTGATATTTATCCCCAGGATCCTGAAGTAACTGAGTAACTCCCACTGCTTCTCCCTCTATGTGAACGGGGGCATGTTATTCTCTCTGTAGCCTCCGGAAGTCCACAATTAGCTTTTTGGTTTTGCTGACGTTGAGCAGGAGGTTTGGTCTCCGTAATGAGTGTGGATGGTTAAATGCAGTTAAAGGCTGAACTGAAGTCCACAAACAGCATTCGCACATAACTGTTCCTCCGGTCCAGGTGAGAAAGGGCAGTGTGGAGTGCAAATGCCACTCACTCAATTCAATTCAACTCACTCATTTTGGTTCGTTAGAGATTTGTTACACTTTCTGCTGTGTGCCAAAATAATAGCCAGTCCCGGCTGTCATGGCGCTAGTACGAGCCGGCTGCCGGTCCGCTGCTCTGCGTGTGAATGAGAATGTATGTTGTGGTCGCTGCGCTGGCAGATCTGATTACCAGAAGAAAATAGTCTACTCTAGAGGGAGTCTTTTAGACTGGATTTATGCAAAGGAATCTAAAAGTTGGAACAGGATCTTTTATAAAAAAAAGGATGACATTGAAGTTTGGTGCACTGATCTACCTTTTTCCATTCTGATACAATTATGCTCTATAACTCCTAATAAGACATACTGTTTCAAAAATCAGAGATATTACCATTCTAATAGTATTTTTTTTATATATTTAAAACAAATATTATTGGTTTTATGTGTGAGGCTTTAGTAAACCACAGAGCCAGAAATATACAAAAATGCATTGAATTCAAAGGGAATTTAATTGAATCATACAGTTTATGGCAAAAACGGTAAAGGTGTCCATTTAAAAATGTAATATGTATATGTAGAAAAAACCTTACATTATCCTTCAGAAGTCTTAAGCAACCATGCTGTATCTGTACAGGAAGAATAAAGTAGGGCTGTTGCAACAGCAACTATTTAAAGGTTTTCAGACCAAATATTTGAAATTAAAGTTAAATAAAAGCTAAAGATAAATGTCTACATTATGAATGTTGCAAATCTTTGTTTATTTTTTTTAACAATGTTGTCATTTTAATATTGTGACTTACAAGAGTGTTGGCCCCTGAAGACAACATTGGATCAGATTGATCCCTTCTCTAAATGAAAGATAACTTTACTTTTCACAAATCTAGGGCTTCTTTAAATACTTGTTTACTTACCCCTGAGTTTTATATCACAATCCACAGATAAACTTCCCCATGTGCACCATTGCATCAATGCCCAGGCTACCAGAACACTGCGTTGAATATGCCAGGATCTTACAGTGGCCCAAGGAAAAGCCATTTGGAGGTGAGCTAAAGCATTCACATTTCATCCCAGCAGCTAACATCTCATTGTCAGAAAATGGCCTGACAGCTGTCGTCTTCTTCTCCACCAGAAACGAGTTTAGATGGAGACAATCCAGAACACATCCAGTGGGTGTTTGACAGATCCCAAGAAAGAGCAGCAGAGTTTAACATCACAGGAGTGACATACAGACTCACACAAGGTAAATCTGTCAATTACAACACATTCACTTATTCAATGCTAATTTGTCACGTCAGTTAGTTTTAGTTGGGCTTTTTTTTTGACAGAAGTGATGAATTAAATTCTCATTTATGTCTTGTTTGACAGGAGTTGTGAAGAGGATCATTCCTGCTGTGGCATCCACTAATGCCGTTATCGCTGGTATGGAGGATTGAGTCTTTTTTTTGCTTCTCTTTTCCTTTTTTTGGCTTAGCCCGCTTTAGTTAGAGGCTATCATGACACCTGATGGTTTACCACCACCACTACAGCTTTTAAATTTATTTATTTACTTACTTAAATCATTTTCATTTCACACAACAGGTAATTAATGGAGATTTACAGCTCGCAGCCCTTTCACTCTTAACATAATGCTAAAATCTCTCATGTGCAAATAGTTGATCAAATATGCCTTTTTTTAATATACTTGTAGGCTTTCTGTCTCAAAAGGGCTCAGGACTGTCCTGCTTCTATTCTGTAAAAGCTAACAGTTTATTGAAGTCTTTGTGAAATATTTGAGACATGTTTTGGTGAAAATACTGAAGAGAAACTGTACAACAGGTCCCTTTTCCAACACATGTTTTCAGCTTTATTAATAACAACCCCTTTGAGGGGGTAGGAGTTAGCAACTCCACTCCACCACATCTTTCACAGTTTAGACTTTTTTTGACATCATCACACTGCTGATTACTTCAGAGGTACAACAAAATGCAGCTCAGTGTCCCAATAGATGGATTTATGCAAGAAATTGGATAAATCTACTCTCTTCTGGGTCTGGATTGTTACAGCATCCTACAGATTTGATCCAGTTGGCTGATATATATGCTGAGTTATGTTGCCCAAACAAGGGGGCGATGGATGGCGGTGGATGAGTTATCTTGAATTTTGTGATTCGTTTGTCAGTTTAGGTGCCCAAATGTGTGCTTTCATGCAAAGAAAAAAAATATTATTAGACACTTTGGAACAATTTGCTTGATTCCTGATCAAATCAAGCAAGAATTGTGGAAGTTTATTTGGGCCTGCTTGTGTCCCAGGTTGTTGTGATATCTGTAGCTCCTTACCGTCTCAGAATGCTACGGTCATGTGGTGACTTTGTCATGTGAACCAGTAGCTGCTATGATGTAAAGGTATAGATCTTATGACATTGCTGCGCACATTCACACATAGTGGTCGACTATATCTGAGACTAAAAATGCCAGTTTGGGCTGCATTTTCTTTTCCATTTGAAATTAGATTTTAAAACATGTTGCAACATGTTATGTGAGGTTTCAAGTGTGATCATGTGGACAGAGGACTCTGGTGTTGTCCTCAGTTCATAAATCTGTTCATCAGAGTGTCTGTGCAGATTCTCTCAGATGATGCCCAGGCGTCCAACGACTTTAGTGAAGTAGCAGAGATTATATCATGGAAAATGTTCACTTTATTCTGTAGGTCTAACCAGGCAGATTATTTACAAGCAGATGACTACACCACTGGGTTATTTTTCTAATGTGGTGTAGTCCTTGAGTACAAATAATGTATCTTCTGGTTTTTAATCTATCAAGAAAAGTTTACCTAATTTTACTTTTGTCCTCCACAGCTGCCTGTGCAACAGAAGTTTTTAAAATTGCTACAAGGTTTGTGGAAGAAACACTTTTTGATTAATTCCTAATCTCATTGTTTGTCAGTTAAATGCCACATTTAATATCATATCTTTCTTTTCAGCGCATATATTCCTTTAAATAATTACTTGGTCTTTAATGATGTGGATGGACTGTACACCTACACCTTTGAAGCCGAGCGAAAGGTTTGTTTTTCTTCAGCTTTTGTGTACGTTTGTTTTGTCAGCTGTGCCTTATCCAGATGCGCTTGTAGAGAATGATCAGAATGATCTCTTTTAACAGGAAAATTGTACAGCTTGCAGCCAAGTTCCTCAGGATCTCCAGTTCCCTCCTTCTGCCAAACTACAGGAGATTTTGGAGTACCTGACAGAAAATGCTTCTCTGTGAGTGCTCAGCAAAAATCATTTTTCAGTTACATTGCAGAAAAATACCAGCGATCAATTAAAGATTGCATGTTGATTTTTCTTTTTGTTCCAGACAAATGAAATCTCCTGCTATCACCACAACTCTGGAAGGAAAGAACAAGACGCTGTATCTGCAGGTAATGCACCTCACGTGTGTGTGTGTGTGTGTGTGTGTGTGTGTGTGTGTGTGTGTGTGCTGGTCAATACTTTTATCAAATACATTTAAACTGCCTCTTTTGTTTCAGTCGATTAAATCCATCGAAGAACGCACCAGGCCCAATCTCTGCAAAACTTTAAAAGGTAATAAGAAACTCACAACATTTCCAATCTGTTTAGGTGGAGATGTGAAGAAAGTTTAGGAAACCGGGTTGAAATGGGGTCTGTTATTTTTCTCTGATGCAGAGCTGGGTTTGTCAGATGGCCAGGAAATAGCTGTCGCTGATGTCACCACGCCACAGACAGTTCTCTTCAAGCTCAATTTCACCGCTTGATTAGCACTAATGAAGCTGAATGCAAATTAGATGTTTGGTCTCAATGTTCCCGTGTTGTTGCTGTAGCACACTGATATAATGTAAATAAGAGGAGTAATGCCTCACCTGGAAGATAGCATGTTGTATGAACCTGGAATCATTTAATAACAGTTTTTCTTTTTTTAACAACTAAGATTGTTTACTTCTGTGTATTTGTCCTGCGCTGACATGCAATAATAGCCATTTTCCTGTCATTTGAGAATCGATATTTGTTCTCTAATAAACTTTTATTATCATGAAATGGTCTCTTGTTATTTTTCCCCATCCTATAAAAAAAACAGCAGTTCTAGTTTTTTTTTCTTAAAAGAAAAAGCAACAAGGCAAAGTTTCAATTAAGGTTTTATCTTGTAAATATAAATATATTGATAACTCCTTTGTAACATTATTTGGAAAAACTGTCGGCCATCAGTTAATAATGGTTGACTGTGAATAAGTTGGAGGACGATGATATTGCGGCTCGATCTTAATACTAAAATTAAGAAGCAAACATTGAATGAGCTTTATTTTTGTTTTTCTTTTGTTCTTTCTTTTGGGTAGGGTATCATGCGCCCCATAACAAGGGTCTCTAGAAAAATGTCAGTCCTGAAGAGCCTTAAAATTGTTCTGTCAGCGAAGGGCTTCAACTTCTTCAAACTCTGGATTTATAAAGGTATGAAATTAAAAAAACAAAACAACCCTCATGTCACACCAGACACATCTAAGGTGGGCAGGCTCTTCAACTCTTGCCCACCTCACGTTTCGTGGTCTTTGCAGTCAGTTTTTTTGCAGTAATAAAATACAATTTGATAAAAATCCTCTGATCATGGTGGAGCTTATTATTGGGCAAATACAGCATAAGATGAACAACATAGCTTTTTCCACCTATATATTAAAACACTGAACAAGTCGATTTTATTCGGAAGAGTTGCTTGATGAAAGTTTCTTGTCTTCCAAGAGGATGCACGGAAGACGTTTACAAAAGTACACCTGAAGAAACCACAAGACATCTGGTGCAATGGTCGGTGCCAACAACCAAACAGCATTTCAGCAGGAACACATCATACCTGCATACTAGCAGCCAGTGGACCTGGGCCCTTTGTAGTCTTTGTAGTCCACCATGAACTCTGTTTTTGAAGCAAATGTGATGCCCCAACATTGTTTTTAGGAAGAACACAGAGAGTGAAGTATTCATCTGAACTCCAAACTTCCCAGATCCCAGTCTGGTGGGACCTGGTGGAACATGTGAGAAGCAATCCCAATGGACAGAGACAGCATCTCAACACCCACAAGAATCAAAGGATCTATAGGTACCATCCCAGTATATCCTGGTACCAGATACAGGACACCCTCAGCTGATCTTTGTCCAGGCTTTAAAGGATCTGCTCAAAATATTTAAAGGATGGTCTTAATGTTATGGTTTACACACTAACTCAAATCAAGAATCAAATTACTTTCTGATATAATGTCATAGGACAAGTATGTGTAATAAACAAAGAAATGTTAGGAAGACAACTGGTTTTAAATACAACCATAAATCAACTAACATTCAGTTGCACACCTCAAATGAATGTTACTGAAGCATTATTTCTTCATCTATTGCCTTTGAAAAAAAGGGAAAACAAACTAAGGCTTGGTTAATTAGATTTTTATTCCTCGTGTTAGTTTTAATAAATTGCTGCAAATGGAATGACTGATTTTTAAAACGTGGTGTAATTTACTTATTTCTTCAAGAAAAGTCCTATAGTGTTTTTTAAGTCTCATAATTAGCATAAGGCTTGGCCTTGGAAAGGGAAATAAAACTTTTTTCTTTTTGTCGGTTGATAAACAAGAAATAAACGGAGACCCGAGAAACTGCAGTCTTCAGACGCACTTTATCCTCTCCTCTCAAGGATGATTTATGGTTCCGCGTTAGACCAACGCAGAGCCTACGGCGTAGGACACGCAGCCACGCGCACGGTACGCCGTACCCATAGGCGAAGGCTCTGCGTCGATTTAACGCGGAACCATAAATCAGGCTTCAGTGTGTGACAGCCAGGATGTCACTTCTCACTTTAAGCCTCTTAGGGCGTTAATGAAAGTGCTCGCTTATTGTCCGGGAGACAGATGGTTTCCGTCTTGATTAAGTTTTAATTTTCCTGCCGGGTTTAGGCGGCTGAAGGGCTTGATCCTGCCGGGAAGGTCGCTCATCATCATGGCTGCAGGCAGACGCGTCTCTGGGTCTGGATCCCGGTCAGGACCGGCTCCACACCGTTAATATTATAGATCCATGCTCCACACTGACCAGCACAGACACGGACTCCACTTGGTTTGGTTGTTTTTCAACTCTCAACCTATTTGCACTGATGCGATCCAAAAACTTCAGGAAATGGAGATGAATAAGCGCTGAAAACTTCCCCTCCTGCAAGGATGTGGACCTCTGCACATCAACAAGGCGAGCACAAGTAAGTTTCTGAGCACTGGCCTTGCATGTTAATAGCTGATTAATTTCATAAAAAAGTATTCAAGTGTAATGGGTCAATTGCAGAACCAGTCTACTGAAAACGAATCACGTCTAATCTTATGCATGCATGCCGCGTTGTTTGTGAATATAGTTGACACTGTTCGTCGTTTGGATTAATTGTGAATAAACGGCCTTAATGACTTAACTAGTGCCGAAAAAATACAAAATCTGTAAAAAAACCCCAATAAACATGGATTACCTGCATCCTTAATATAATATATGATTAATAAAAATGCCTCGAGCAAACTAGCACTCTTCTAATCCCCATCTTCATTGCTCTTGATTATTTATTGCTGTGATTTGTCATTAAAATCCGTGTCCCAGTTTCTGTGTGACTCATCCGGAATACAACTTGTTTTGGAGGACACCGAGATGTACACAGCTGAAAGGATAATGTGAGTCAGAAATGAGGGCGATGACCCATTCTTGTCTGCTTCCAAAGTTGCCCCTCATCAGGGTTTATTATGGTGTGTCTTTGATTTTTCAGGGCTTAGCTTGTGATGATCAGCAAGTAGATGTGGTTTGATAATCACAAATAACATGTCAGAGTCAGAGAATCTAATATGTAAATCACATAGTTTTGGGGAAACATGTTTGCCACAGTTTATGTTAATCTAGATGAGTCTATCTTGTCTTGTATAGCAGGATGAAGACAAACATATGGACACATCCACTACACTGGAGCCTGCTGTTGTTTTGTATAGTAAACCTCGGCATCCAGATAGTGTCCAGTGGCAACCAACGCTCCAGGGGACAGATGGGTAAGTGTCAGACCCAGCCAGACCACTGGCCTGCCCAGAGGGGCTCATTATTGGCTCCTGGTCACCAATCTGTTGGCCCGGTGGGAAGCTCCAGTAATAAGATCTCCAGGCTGGCTGAGTCTCTTACTCAAGTCAAATGCAAATGTCGTTTCTTGTCTGTATGTCATTGTTTTCATTTGTTTGCTGGAGAACGCTGGAAAAAACAGCAAATGTACCATTTGTGGAAATAATTCATTTGTATGAAGCATTTCAGTCTTTCTGAACTGACTACTTCAAGGGGTTGCAAGATATATACAAATGTTGTGGGTTCATAATCGCTTTTGTTTTCAAGGAAAAATGCTAAAAGGATTTGGGAACCCTATTGAAAAGACAAAAACAATGGTTGCAATTGCATGTTGAACACAAACATAAAGTAGCATCAAAGGGAAATATTCAAGTAAACTACCTCCGGATTGTATTTGAGTAATATTGTGGGGTAGAAATACTTAGATACACTTCACCAGCCCCACAAGTGCATCCGTGCACGAATACTTACAAAATTAAACCTGAGGCCTCTGTCTTTGTTTGGAATTTTAAATTAAAGTAGTGTGTATATATTGTATTTTATATGATATATAATAACATTGTATTATATAAAGTAGTGAGTGATCCTCCACGCAGTCAGATAGAATTTTAAGTTCCAAATTATTGTAACACCAGTTACTTGTTACGGCTTAAGTGCAGCAACAGGAATAATTAGTGATAAATACTAAAATTCTAAAAATGCTACAATGAATCTCTTAACTTTTAGGATTCAGTGAAATGATTCAGAAACAGATATGACACTACAATGTCTCCTCTGCACATTTCTGTTAATCTGGAACATGAGATGACATCCATGGATTTATTTTCTCAATCATTTTTTCCTGGCCTGTTGCATTGATGGCGATGCTTTTCCTCCACTAGGTGGTGCTGTACCTTCAAAAACAACCGAACAAGGTAGTCCAGGTAATAATTGGACTGCTGTGCCACGTGAACTAAAGATTGCTGTATTTATTTGAATTCACATGAAGCCAAGAGACTTTAGCAGTCGGACTCTAATCATTTCTTTTCTGTGGAAGGCGATCTCATCAAAATGCCTCGTGCCTAAATACAAAACTCAATGTACATAAAGAAGAAAAGAAAAAAAAAGAATTCATGAAAAAAAAAGTAATCTTTACCTACAAAATGTCTTTCTCAGGGTCATCACAGGATAGGACAGGAACATGTGAAGTAGTTGCTGCTCATCGGTGCTGCAATAAGAATAAGATTGAAGAGCGCTCTCAAACAGTCAAGTGTTCCTGCTTCCCTGGACAGGTAGCAGGGACAACAAGAGCTCTGCCCTCTTGTGTTGAAGGTAAAATTACTGAACCCTCTTGAAGCTCTATTTTCCAGAAATATTCTGACATGACAAGAAAGTATTATATGTCAAAGTAGGGTCACTTTCACCAGAATCCTCTGACACTGAAGCTTTTAGGATCCATAAGAGTGTGACATCGTGATTGAGATGTTTTTCCCAAACATGTTTTCTTGTCGGAAGTCTTTCAATCTAGGAAATGACCTTCTGCCTTGGCATTTTTCCTCTCTCTCGACTTCTCTCTCCCTGACACACACTCTGCAGCCTCCATTGTGCGTCAGAAGTGGTGGTGTAAAATGGAACCGTGTCTGGAGGAGGAGGAGTGCCGAGTTCTGCCTGACCTCACTGGCTGGTCATGCATCTCTGGGAACAAAGTGAAGACCACAAAGGTGAGAAGTGGGGAGGGTGTGTGCATTAGTCTGAGTCATAGTCCAAATCACCATCCATTCATCCATCCAACTATTTACTGTACCCACTTGATTATTTGGAGGGATTGGGGTTTGCTGAGGGTGCAACCTGGACATGTTGCAAATCCATTGTGGCCACTCTGCTCGCTTTATGTTTATGTTTATGTAGCAGCAAAAATCAAATTTGTCTCAAGATGTCTCAAGTCAGTGTTTGAACCTCCTGGAGTAATCACCGAGGGAATGACAAAGAAAAAAAAAACTCCCCTTTTGACAGGATGAAACCTTGCACAGAGCTTGGCTCTGCAGGGTGAGGAAGGGTGGGGTTTTGGAGGGGGGCTGCTTGAAGCTGGCCAGATTTTGAGAAAAAAAGGAGGAGACTTGGATAAGAAAGAACAGAGGATGTGGAAAGAGAGTTTTAGAGGCAGACAGCCGAATCCATACAGGTATCAAAATGAATCATATTAGCATACCTGGAGTATATATATGCATGATTCATTCAGATGGTGCGTGGCCCTTACAAGATTGAGAGTGCACTAAATGGGGAGCGCTAGCAAAGTATTAATTATGGAATAGCTGAGTGGCTATATAGTGTGCTCATAAGGTTGCCGTTGTAAGGATAAACAGAGCAATGAGGCACATAATGATGGCAATGATGGCAGCCATTTACATCACTGGTAAGTAGGCTGGCACAGTATATGAATATCACATCTATCATTATCAGAGTGGAAAATTGTGGCAACAGTCCTGCAAAGCACAAAGCACATAACGATTTGAGACTCAGACATGGCAGTCATAGATGCTTAAATGTAGTCATATGGTACGTCTCTGCTTTTTTTTTTGTAGCTTTACTCTTGTGCGGACAAAGCCCGGCAGATTTGTGAATATTCTTCATGAAGCTTTATTTTCGTAAGCTCTCCCGTGATGCTGGAAGACTCTACAATCAAGCATGATAACAGCTTCCATAGGCGATATATCCACCCTTTTTGCTCTCACCAGGCACAGCAGGATCAGAAAACCTAATTCTATAATCTGGTGAAAGATGGGTCCAAGAGGACAAACAGGAAATAAGCTGCAAATTTATACAGAGACCTCAAACCCATATAATTAAATCTGACGACCAAAGGAAACCCTATTGCCTAAAAAAAACAACAATTCTTTCTCAGAAGTTGACTTTTTCTTGAACTTTTCAATATATATTATTCATGGGAGGGAAACATTTTCCAGTGAAACTAGGGCAGGTGAGCACAGGAAGCATGCAGGAAATGATCAGTGGCTTCACAGTCATCATGTCGCCATCAGACAATGATACACTTGAACAAAAGAGGAAAAAAAACAGAACAGCATAGGTTTGTCCTTCACAGTAACCCTTGCTTAGTTACTGTTGCTATGTCTGGCAAGCCTTTTTCACACACTGTATAAAGGCAACTTGAATTTGTATTAATCTTTGAAAAAAAAAAAAAACAACCTTATTTTTATTTTCCTCATGCACCTGATTTAAACGTTAGAAGCCCATTACGTGGCCATCACCACTTGTGACTGCTCCAAAATAACAAAAATGGCCAGGAGTTGCTTGTGCCACCTCCAAGCGAGCTCAAGGCTGCTTTATGGTTCCATGTTTGTGTATCTTTGCACAAGTCTCAGCCCACACAGAGTGAGGGATTGTAAGAGCTGAATCAACGTAGAGATTGAAGTGATGCACTCGCTTTTGCCTCCATACTTAAAAAAAAAAAAAAAAGGAGCCTCGCCCTCGGGCAGTGGTGCTGTGCTTAGGAAGACTATTAATTGAGGGAGAGTTTGAACATGAAAGGGATAGACCACAGCAGAGTTTATAAGCACAGCGTTAGACTAATGATATCACAGGTTTGATAGTAAAGATGCTCTCTGACGGTGATCCATATGTGCTCGGGTCAGAACGCCGCAGGATTCCAGGACCACAGGTTTCTTCTACCCCCTGTTTTTACACCTTTTGGTTCATTTGTGCTGGATTTAAAGGGGACATGAAACTCACTGTTCCTGAGAGTTTATATTTGGGTTTTTAATAATCAAACAGAATGCAATCTTCTCACTTTGGGGCTCGTATGTCTCAAAATTCATCATGCAATGGCGTCATTCTGGTCTTTATTTCTGCCCAACTTTACAATACACTGCATTGGGTAAAAAAAAGTTGTAGAGCAGCTCTTAAAACAAGCACACCCTTCAAAATAGTGTCTGACTCAACCCACTGAAACTGGCTACTATGAACAAAAGTGTGAAGACATGGTTGAAAAGGGAGCTTTTGAGTTCTCATTTTTGTGGTGCACTGATGAAGATAAGTCAATGAATTGTCATTAAGACCTCTGGAAATGTTATCAACAGGTTAAAACCGGCATATTGTGTCTCCTTTAATGGGTGGAGTGGCTCCATTCAACAACTACCCTCCACAGTTGTGATTTATTTGAAACTCGTTGCTTCACACCGACGTACAAATACGAATTTGGACGCATAAAAGACTTAGTGACCAGTAAAGGAGCACAGCGAAGAAAGCTTACACTTTCACACTCCAGCCTGATTAGCTGACTTGCCTAAGGTCTCCTCTTTCACACGTCCTTAGATGCAGTCTGGCCATGGACATTTGAGCCGTCTTTTGTGTAGTCTAATCGGCATTCTTGCCGGAGTTGTTAAAGAACGGCGCCAAAAGTACGATTGTCGAAGTCCCAGAAAGGCAACCCAGTGGGTAACGCGTCAATCAAAATGTCCATTGCATTTTCACTTACGTTTTTAAAAGAGAGAATCTCTAACCTCTTTGACTCTACCATGTTCATATGTACTCTTTTCCAGCATTTGGAAAAATAAATTGGCACACCATTTCATATGTACGGACGGTAAAAGATGAAAGACAGTTTCTTGAAGCTGGAAGCAGGTGTAGAGAATGTCTGGGTAAAAAAAGGGGAACAAAATCCAGCAACAGTTTTAGACACATCACCACACTTTACCCTCTGTTAAACCTATTGATCACTCATGTCGATGAGAGAAAAAAAAGAGACAGACGAACAAGAGCATAACATTTTTTTGTCCTCTTTTGTTTTTGTTTTTTTTTTCTTTTTTAGGTGGCACGATAGCACAAGTGAAGCTCCCTGTAATGAACGTGAGCCACGCCTGACCTGCTGCAGGGAACACGAGTAACAACGGGCTCCTGTCAGATGGATATTATATATGTACATATATATATATGTGTGTGTGTGTGTGTGTGTGTGTGTGTGTGTGTGTGTGTGTGTGTGTGTGTGTGTGTGTGTGTGTGTGTGTGTGTGTGTGTGTGTGTGTGTGTGTGTGTGTGTGTGTGTGTGTGTGTGTGTGTGTGTGTGTGTGTGTGTGTGTGTGTGTGTGTGTTAATCCCACAGAGAGGGCAATCTATGAACAATTGACTTGAGATAAAATGATGCAGCACCTTTTTCAATCCAAACAGAAAGCTTTTGCAAAGTCTTTGTTTTCATGCTTGAAATGCTGGGCACATTTCGATGCACTCAATCAAAGTTTGGATGGAGCTGCTGGCAGACACTTAAAAAGAGATTTTGTGGATTTCCAGGTGGCAGAATTCTAACGCGGTCAGTGGCTCATGACTCTCCACTGATCAAAGCAAAACACCACAAACACTGAGAAATGTATGATTACAGTTTGTAGCATTTGCAGTCAACTCTGTCCCTTTACATGGTGTTAACTTTCAAAAGAGGTCAGATCCCTTTAGACATGTCCTCGCTTGCGAAGAGGGTACTCTCGCAAATGCGCCTCCGCACACTCATAAGCACACGCACAGAAAAACAGCTTTTGGACCCCACGGATTGGACAAGCCGCCACCTGCAAGCCTGTGATGGCATGCGCACACGCTGAAGCCCTGATTCAAAACATTGAACTGTTTGAAATGCTAATCATGAGGAGAAAGGGGAGAGAAAAAGAGAAGAGCAGCTTCTTTACTGCTGAGAGTCTTTACATCATGCTTTTTTGTTTGTCTCTCTAAACTGAGTGCTCCTGTGGATGGGACTGTGCTTAGAGTAATGATGGGAAACACCACCGTTCCTCTGCCTCCAAGCAAGTACACACTAACGGAACAGAATGTTTATAAACACTTCATCAGTTGTCCTCTTCATATGCATAATATTCCTCCCGGACCCACCCCGACTGCCTCTCTTTTTATCTCTTGAGTTCAGCCAGCCACTTTGCATTTTACCTTTGCAATGGAGAGACATTTTAAAATAACACAAATACAGCACATGCAAATCATTTCATTTTAGGTATCAGACTTGCATGAAGGCCTCATGCTGTGCCAGCGGAAAAGCAGCTGAATTCTAAGCAGTTTTCTCAGCATCAAACAATGCATTATGACTGTTTTTTTTGTTGTATTTTTTTTTTAGAGACAAGATCCTTCCTTCAGCCATCATTCAGTTCAAGAATTTCTACATGGCTTTGTATTGTAAACATTCAAGTTTTTATTGTTATTTCATGTTAGGAAAGCTGCAAAAGCATGATGATGATACAGCACTGAAGTGTAATTGAAAATAACAAGCCTGTTATCATACATGTCTTATAGTTAAAGTGGACATCAGATGGCTATTTATAGCCAAGTCTTGCACAGTAGAGACTTGTTTAGCTTACAATGATGTTTGGGATGAGAATGCATCATTGCAAAACTGAAGAAAATCCAAATATATGGAAAAAGATGATACGTCCACTTTAAACCGAACCAAATCTTGCAATGCAGATAAAAACACTGAATCTGTTTCAGAAGTGACATCGGTAGAATGAAGAAGGATAATGATGCTCCAACAATAGTCTTTAAATGAGGACTTTCTTTCAGTTCTGTTGAAATGTGCTAATAGAGTTTTGAAAGATTATACCTAATTCTGGTCTGGCAACGCCACAAAATAGTCCATGGACCTGCAACAGCTACCAGGCTGAATGGCACTGTGGAAGTGTTCATACGACCGTGTCAGCTTTGGATTTAGTCATCTTGTCCAATGAATAATATAGAATTATAATGACCTGCAGCATTTACTGCAGAAGGCTCACTCAAATATAAAACTCCAGCTTTTTTTTCTTCTTTTTTTGTGGATCTTGAGGGATAAACTTAATTTTTTTGGGGGGTATCTGGAGCCATCACTCTGTTATTTCTTCAGTCATATTGATGCTGCAGTTTTAATTTGTTCAGTCTTGACAACTTAAAAGCCTCTTGAATGTAAGTGGAATAATCTGAATGATTTAAACTCAACTCTCCAAATAAATTAGATTAAAAAAACAACAACTTCAGAGTGGCATGCACACCCACAAGAGCTGTGTAATGTGCATTGCAAGTAAACGCTGAGCCTGAATGAATGTCCTCTTGAAGTCCATCTTTGTCTTCTTTTCCCCCCTGTTCGTTCTTATTGGATTTTCTCCCATAATTTTTTCCTTTTTAAGTCATATTATGCAGAAATGAAAAGTTAAAAGGTCCCATGACTCCACAACTTCTTAAAGCTTGAACAGAGCTTAACAAGAAAGCTTTAGCAAGAGCAGCGACTCATGGAGCGACGACTTTACAAAAGCTGCAGAGCAGATAAAACCACTGGGAATTTCCTACGTTGCTACATACATATTACTACCATATTTAAATGTTCCACTTTGTTTACTTTGTGACGGACATATTTAGATGACTTATTTTATTAAATCCTATACGCATGCTCTGTAGCATCCTGTTATGATTGCACATTGTAAAATGTGTCACTTTTACTGTACTGTATGGCCTCTTTTTTTTCTTTTTTTCTTTCTTTTTTTTTAAGCTCTTCAACAAGAACTAACTTTGTTGAGTAAAAAGTTTTTTAATAGGGCAAAATCCTTCACCCCACTGGGGTTTACGTCAACACTGACATCACACATCCTGAAATTTGTGGCTCTGTTCCTAAAATGCCAGCAGCGTGCACTCACAGACTCCCTTTTCTGATCCACTTTCAAAGGAGCTGCTGTGACATTCATTAGGTGACTCTCAGTTGTGTCTGTGATTTGTGCGCATTCATGTTTGTGCGGTCTCACAAAAGTTCAAGAAACTTGTGCAGCGCCATTGATTACTATTTATCTGCAGAATAGCCTTAAAGTCAGCCAGAGAATATATATACACTGTAGCTCTGCTTTCTCACAAATTAAATGGAAATCCCTGTTGGAAAATATCAGAATACATGGCTTTAAAAAAATGCCATTAGGCTAAATAAGGTAATTAATGTTTTAGATGTTAACAGAATCTACATTTCTGGACTGATTACGTGGATCACAATGAAAGCAAAAATATAGAAAAATTATGGATGAGAATAATGATAAATGAGGTCATTATATATCCACGAAAATAGATGGTTTACATAAATAGTTTTATTACAGGAAATACCCATCCACTTGAATCTGATCATCGAAACCACACTCATGGGTAATTTTCTTGCAGCTCATTTGACACAAGTTTCTGCTTGATATCCACTGCAGCTCCTTCCCTCTCCGGGGTTATTTATTTGCCATAGTGCTTCATGTTCACTAATAGAACATAAACTGTCCTGGGGCACATAAAAAAACATAATAGAAACACTGCTCTGTTCTCCTTTTACAACTTTTAACTCATCAAGATTTGACACAATAAAGATTGTAAAAACAACTGTCCTGTTTGTATATGCTGCTTGTGTTTGTACGTGTGAGCTGATGATTTCCCCACGTTTTACTGCAGACATTTAGACCACGTAGGTTAGTCTCAGTCATCGCTGCTGCAGTTTGGTCGTGACTTAGAGCTTTTACCCATTTGTTTTTTAATCATGAATACACACTATATGGAACAGAGATTATATTTTTGCTTAATTAAAACAGAGCTAAACAATTTCCCTTTAATAAAAGAACATTAATTGGGCACCATTAATGTTATCAGCTGTGTGTGATGTGTTCATAAGCGCTCTTGCCTCTCGGCTGTATGCTGCAGTACTGAAACAAGCACTACTGTGCCCCAACACTGTTTACCGATGTAACTAAAATCGCTTTGTATTGCCAGTCGTGAAATATTCTCAGATTTCAGGTTTATTGTCTTTACGCTATGTCTTTATGAGCAACCACGTGGTTTGCTTGTGGAACTGCTTCCTTAGATTTATGAAGACCAACCTTTGGGCAAAGCTCTTTGTTATCTTCTTCATAAATCCTAACTTGTCTTAGGATCTGTTCATTTCATAAGGACATTTAAAATTGCATTCTTTTGCAACAAATTCACATGTTATCAAATCCATTTATCAGTTTGCTGATGTCAAAGATATTAAAAGGAGTCACTGTCAACTTTGGTGGTTTATTCATGTTAAAGTGTTACTTTAATGTTTGCAATGTGTTCATTCAGAAGTTAGTAATGATTGTCATTTCTGTATGAATTTATTGTTTTTCACTACAAGTGAGATAGTTGTATTTAGAAATTACCGTTACCGTAACAACATGATTTTCCTTCATCATCTGTGATGGCAGCAATTACATCAAAATAATTATATGAACTGCTGCTTGTTCCTAAACATAAAGAAATGTGTGTATTTTATGAAAGCTTGAACTCTTGGAGGGCCCACACTGGAGCATAAGCCTCACTTTGAACAATGATGTAAGCAGTTAATGAGGAAGAATGAACCTGGCACTGAAGTTAAGAAGACGCAACATTCCTCCTGACTGCTGAGCTCTTTTTTTCATCATCAAACAAGTGGTGTGGTTGAAAACAATATGCTCACAGTGTTCTGTTATATACGAGCAGAAGCATGACTGCTGCCCTCTCTCTATGCTGAGCTCAGATACCTCCAGAGGCGTGGACTCAATGACTTGAGTTGTTGGTTTGACGACTTTTATGTTAAAAGGCCTGTGAATTGACTTGGACTTTTACACCAATGACCTGAGACTTCATGTGGACTTGAAAACACTTGTTATTTTACCCAAACCTCAAAGATTAAAACATGTTATTACAAAACTGCACACAAATCGATTCATTTCACTCATCACGATTTAACAAGCACGGACTGTCTCTATCTCTCTGCTGTGTAGCGCAACCACACAAAATGAACCAGAATGAGATTTTGCTCTCTCAAATAAAAACAGCATGCTCCAAATATATGTATATATATATATATATATACATATATATATATATATATATATATATATATATATATATATATATATATATATATATATATATATATATATATATATATATATATATATATATATAACAAAATGCAAGATGCATATCATCTGGGTCGGGGATAACAGCTGAAATGCAACAACTTCCGACTTGGTTCCGCATTTGAAGTTGCTCAGAGAGCAGTGGGTGGTGCTCTCATGCTAATGCCCGGGTTATGTTCACTACACTGTTTGGCTTTACCGTGTTTGCCAGTTTTGTCTTGTTTGAGTCTGGTATCCCAAGCACATCCAAGATTAATGTGCAGCTTGTTAGCTCAGGATCGTTGATGAGGGCCCGCTTCAGATATCGGGTTATGATGAGTATGTTGAACCCGAACTCTGGGAAACTCAAAATTCCAAATTCTCACAAAGTGAAGTCAGTTAAGCTTGTTTCAGAAACCAAGGTGTCTCATACTTCCAGTCTGTTACCATAGTAACTGACTCTGTAAATCTGGTCAAGAGCAGGTTCACTTCCACAAACCCTGAGTGTCTCTTCACCTTCATAAAGCTGAGACACGTTCAGTTTCATGACAGAACACTCATTTTTGAGACATTAGAATGATGACATGTCGCATTTGTGTGGGGAAGGTATATTAAGGCTCTGAATGAATATTTTATTGCGGTCAAGCCAGTGGTCATTCATACTTTGGATATCTTGATGAATTTGCAAAAGAATTAGGTCTACCATTTTTCTGCAGTTACATAACCTATATAAGTGATCTTATCCCTCTGTGCATACGGATATCCCCCATTCATCCATCCATCCATCCATCCATCCATCCATCCATCCATCCATCCATCCATCCATCCATCCATCCATCCATCCATCCATCCATCCATCCATCCATCCATCCATCCATCCATCCATCCATCCATTTTCATCTGCTTATCCGTTCCCGGGTCGCGGGGGCAGCAGCCTCAGTAGAGATGCTCAGACTTCCTTCACCCCAGACACTTCCTCCAGCTCTTCCTCCAGCTCTTCCGAGTGGAGTCCGAGGCGTTCCCAGGCCAGCCGAGAGACATAGTCTCTCCAGCGTGTCCTGGGTCTTCCCCGGGGTCTCCTCCCGGTGGGACATGCCTGGAACTCCTCCCTAGGGAGGATTCATCCATCCATCCATCCACCTCCCTAGGGAGGCGTCCATTAACATCCGATAGAGATGCCCAAGTCACCTCAGCTGACTCCTCTGGATGTGAAATACCCAGAGGAGTTATTCCATTAGCCACGTTAGCTAAATGTTAGTTTTCTTGATAACAAAAGCAATACTGGACATCAACTACTTTATTTATTTATTGATTGATTTTCAGTAGCCACAAATGAAGGAGACATCAGAGAAGGATTTTTAAAGGATTTCAGGTAACTCGGGAAGTTTCTGGCTTGAGACTTGACTCAGGACCTGTCTTTACTTGAAACCTGAGTCGGGACTTGAGGATAAAGACTTGTGACTTACCTGAGACTTGCAAAAAGAATGACTTGGTCCCACCCCTGGATACCTCCACACTAGTCAAAGTCCAAAATCTGTGATCTTATCGTCTTCCTTCTCAAAATGTTGCACTGTTCCTTTAAAAAGTGGCAACTGATTCAATTTCTGGTTAGTAAGAAGTATTTTATTTTAAATTTATAGAATAATAAATAATTTATATTGTATGAAATGATTGTATAATTAACTACTACAGTTCTGTTTCGTTTAAATTGATTTAACAATCCTTTTTGGAATAATAAAGTACTATTTTTTTATCTATCTATTTTCCATTCCATAATGTATAAAACATAAAGTATCTTAATGGAGCAGCTTATGATGAGAAAGAGATTTATTCTTAAAACCTCTGTAGTTTCATCGTACCCTGTGATTCCACTGTTTTAGGAGCAAATAATGAAAGAATTATTTTATTTTATTTCAGTTTATTAAAAAAAAAAAACCTTTTTTTTTCTTTTCTCCAATTATAAATATTCTTCTGATGGTATGCAGATCAATGTTCTTTTCAGTAAGCCAGTTCTCTCAATGAAGACTTCAAATGCTGTCTTGATGATAATACACTTGAGTCTTGGCATCTATAGGCTCTGATCTCATTAGTCTCCATTTATTAGGCATACGTGGAGATATTGGGGGCAATGAACATAACTTAACCCTCAGTCCACATAATTGGAGCCTACAGATGGAAGTGGGGCGGGGGTGAGATTTTAAGAGCAACAGCAAGCTTGACAGGCTAGAGACATCAGAAGACAAGTATGTTAGAAACGAATACCTCTTGTTCTTTAAATAAGCCCATGAAAGAGACGGCATAATTGGAATGAACCATGCAGAGGGTTCAAAGCGAGCATAAAATGCTGCTTGAGACGCCGGCCTGGACCTTGCAGGGGCCACCTCTTTTATACATATTCATACTTTTGAGCTGAGTTTGTCATTTATTCAGTAACATTGCAACAATTTTTAGCTGTTAACTGTTATCACCACTTGAAGGGGTTAAAACCAACCATTAGAGTATGTTTAACTACACAAAACACCTTATGAGCCATGTATTCACTTTGCTGATGGCTCATTTTTTTAATGCTTTTTTAATATAGGTAATTATGATTTTATATCAATCTCGGTTAGAGGGAAAGGAAACAGCTTACAGCGAGACAACATGTTTAGAGAGAGGGATTGCACATGAGCCTGTATCTGATTATTTTACATCCTTCACTACAACTGTTGACACCTTTCTTATTGTCTGCCACAGAAGCATAACAATCTGAAGGCTATGCAAATAAAAAAAACATCATCCCTGTAAAAAAAAACATTGAATTGTCTGTAGCCCCTTCTGGAAGCACAATTTTCATTTTCAAGTTTTGGACATTAAACTCCAAACTACCAGACCAAATCTGTCTCCAATAATAAGACGAAACACATCTCCGGCTGCAGGCACAACCATTATCATGGCTGGTGTGTTCAGCTTCTCCACACAGCCAAACCATTTCACCAAACCTATTTCAGCATGCATGTAGTTATTGTGTACAAGGTTGTGTTGTTCACAATGGGCTGACAAAAGACAATGGGGGGGGGCTCATCTTTAATTCAAGACAGGCTTTCTCACACTGAGATAAATCCTCTTCCCACTTATAGGTGAAAAGAAAGCCTCAAAGTATTCATCTATCGCTCTATTCAGCAATTATTTAGCCAACCTCTCTGCAATTTTAGAGGAGGATTCAATTTTGCGTTTCCGTAGGCACTTAGCTGATGCTTTCACCAGAGTGACACTGATTGCTTGGGCTCATTTCTCTTCCAGAACATCAGTGTTTCAGCCCCAGCAACACATGGCCGACACACACTTGTCACTTTTTTCTCCAAACATGACACAGAGTTCCCAGCAGGGCTGCAACTCATTCAAATCATCACACCTGGAAACTAAACACTCTGCTGTATTTTGCCTGTTTAATATGATTTGATTCCATTAGAAAACCATTTTTAGCCTGCTGATTTTATTACTTAATATTTGACAGCATGAATGTTTGCAGAAACCCCTGTGCAGCAACACAAAACATCAGGTGAATGTGTCTAGGTGGCGTCTGACATAATGTGATATAAGCCAGGCGCAACAGACATTGTGCTGGTGTCATTGTAAATCTGTCTTAGTTTGCTTTGTGTGATCAATTTGTAAGTCCTTTGTGAGCACCTAACAGCATGCGAGGCCTGGTATTCTCTGCATGAATCATTTAGATGAAAGCCTGAGGAGGAGGGGGGAAAGGAGCGAGAGGCACCTGATGTCAACTTTAATTAGAATCCAGTTTGGTCCGCATTACCTTGACTTTGAAATCCCAGAGTCCTGCCAGGGAAATGAAGACAGTTCTGGATTACAGCTTGTAATTAGACTGTATAATTTCGGTTTCCTGCTTGATTCCACAGAAGACAACTTAGGGGGAAAGCACTATTTCTCAACTAAAATCATATGCACCATCATACTCCAGAAAAAAGAAAAAAAAAGTGACTTCCAAGTACAGAAGTGGAACATGACAAGACTGCCTGGGTGTGCTGAATGAAATGTGTCTTCAGAACAAAACCCACGGGAGCTTCAAATCCCCGGACGTCCCCGGTGCGTCATGAAAAGAAGTCAGGACACATCACCATCACTTGTGTGTTACTTCTCACTGCTCTGTCGGGTGATATGAGACATCGGAGCCTACAGCTGCAGCCCAGAGAGCAACTCTGAAGGCTGACAGACAGAAGGGATGCTGCTCTCTTCCATCTTGCACACATTATGCTCATTTAACAATCTCATGTTGGACAGGGGACGTGATTTGAAATCACTCTGAAAAGTGTGGTAGCCTGGAGGAAATAAAGCTATACCTAAAATACATGCTCATGAACTCACGGAGAATTGTATAGAAACTGCAGCTGCATTCCTCTAAAGTCATAATTTCAGCATAGTTGATAATGGATGGTTTGCTGAGATCTGGCATCCGTCTTGCTGCATGATTTTCATCACAAAAACAGCCAACAGACAACATGTCATGTGTAATGGCAGAAACACTGCAGGGAAATGAATATTGAATATGTGCCATTCCGATGTGATACAAATACACCCACGACACAGACGTTTCTGTAGAATATCCCACTCACCAAACCCAAACATCATGATCCCCACTGAATCAAAGTCTAACCGTTTCAAATTCTCACTTTATTTGGAAAGAATTGGCATTAGTCAGCATCCATTATGTGTTTACTAAAATCACTATGTGTAGAAGCCCACTACGTGTTTCAATAAGGGCTTTAGTTGCAATGTATTATTGCTCAGGGGGTTTCCTAAATGAGTCTCGCTGAAATTTATTCTGGATTTGTGTTTTTTGATTTGTACCCACACAGCAGCATTCCCTATATAAACTTTAAATCGTTATTTTCTACCTGTTCTACAGCAGCAAATTGTATTTCCAAGGATATTATCTTAACTCTGCAAACGTATGTTGTCTGCCCGAGGCAAAACAAACATATAAATCCAATATTTCCTTAGACAGCAGTGGTCACCGCTGTGGCCTGTGTAGCAACGTGAATATAATCCTCCCTTTCTTTCTTTCAGTCCTTTTTATTTATTTATTTTTTGATCCTTGTGCAAACACGCGGTCTTTCTTGACAAAAAGACACATGCGAGATTTAAAAGAGATGTGCCTAATGGCACAAAAAAAGAAAAGAAAGTAAAGACAAGAGCAAAGACAAGAACTATGTCTTGTCTTTAAGATAGAAGTGATAGGTTAAGGAGGAACGAATGGCAAGGTATGCATAATATGTGTCACATACCTGAAGCACTAATGAAAGAAACACCTTCTTTTTTTTTTCTTTTTTACACAAGCTGGGAAAAAGGCTCACCAAGCAGCTCCTTTTCATTAGCGCCAAAAATTGTTGAGCTGCGCAGATTATGGTTCTAGCTGACTGAGGCAACATTTGTTTTTATTTTTAAAAGCAGATGACGTGAAATAGCATATGTCAAGATATTTTATTTTCGTTGCAGAAATAGGAAATGTGGTGCATTTAGACAAGGGGACTCTGGGTGCTTTTGAGGAGAGCTGAGTAGTAAGTGGGCAGAAATCAAAATCTCAGGTGATATAGAAATGATATTCTTGCATTTAAAGAAAAAAATCTGTTGTTTTGTATATGACAACGTTATATACGGTGTGCACAGCGTACAGTATATAACGCCAGGGATTTCTCTGGGAGTCATTTCTGGGGTTGTGCAGCGGTGACAGTAATGGTCAGTATCTTAGGCAGTGCTGCATTTACGGGATCAAGTCCTGGCAGCCTTTCATCACTGTGTGATCATTCCAGGTCTCGTGTGTACAAAGGCAAGACTGACTTCAGTTAATGAATGGGTGGCAAGCTTTAAGATGCAAGTGTGAAGGAATTAATGATGTGGTTTCATCTGAGATAATTGTAAATAAGGGAGTAGTTCAGCATTTTTATTTATTTTTTTAAATATGGCTAATGTCTTTCCGGGATTAGATAGCAAGATATGAGGAGTTAAGGTCTGAATACTAATTATGAGGCCAGAGCTAGGCTTACCAAGGGGAAAATTAGTATTGTTATTGTTAGTATTACATCTCACATACAGTAGGCCGGTCTGTTACAAGACTGCGATAACAAGACTTAGTCCTATTAAAAAATAATAATGATAAGATATGTCAAAGTGCTCTATTAAGTGTTTCTTTAGGATGAGGCTGTTTTTTAAACAGACTTCAGACTTCAAAATCACAATCTTGTCCCAATCTTAGGCCAGGCAAGGCAGTTTATACATACAGTATAGCACAATTCAACAGCAAGGTGATTCGAAGCGCCATCCTAACCAAATAGCTGTGTTGCCTAAAGCTACTCCGATATGCATGGGAATAAAGAAATATGAACACAAAAAGACCCAGTGTTCAAGGTCAACGTGAAAAATGTTGAGATTAGATATATATTATTTTCTTAGAAATATACAATGCAGTGCTTAATCATCTGGTCGTCACAATCAAGGTCCTACCAAGTCATTCAGGTAAAAGACTACAGCATAAGCTGAATTTCTATTAGCACTATTATAATATACTGTGTAGACAGATACTTACAGTTTACCCATGAATCCTCAGAAAACTACCACTAGAAAGCTTTGGCCCTCATGTACATCTAAAGAGCTGATAAATCTCAGACAAGTTGCTGAGAACATCTTATTCCTGTGTCCTTCCATGAGTTTCCAACTCGTTGAGTTATGGACAAAGGACTCAACAAAACCTTTCATTGCAAGGCCCGTCCTATCCAATAGCTTTCTCTTTTGGTATTACATTTTACATTTTGACATGATAATATAAATTACCGGTACTTAAATATTTGATTAGTCTTTCCCTTCATTTTTTAAGTCGTGCGTGATGATCACTCATGTGTTATGGTTGCATCTGTTTCAGAACGAACAAAAGGGTGGGGGTGCCAGTTTGATAGTGATCAAAAGCAATGTTCTGTCCTGTATTCTTTCCAGCCGTTTAAAAAAAAAAAAAGAAATGCCGTAGGACTTGCAGTCATTGGCTGTTTTGAAGGGCGTGACTTCTGACCTCTCCATGAAACACGTACCAGTTTTGTATTTTTTCCAAGAGCTTCAATCTCTAGTGATAATGCTTAGCGCCAATGTCAGCGCCAATGTCAGTGCACTGCTGAGGGTTATTATAAGTCTTCTAATAACATCGTGTACTGAGGAGACACTTTTCCCTCCACGGTACCAATAGGATAAAAACAACACACAGAGGCTATATGTCAATTCTTCGCCTGAACAACCTTATTTTTTTGAATTTCCAGTGGAACCTTGGAGATTTATTAGACTGCAAGGTAATGATATGTACTATCCAAAAGCTTAGATGGCTGCGGTAACCATGACTGGAGTAGTGTATGCCATTTATCACTGAAGTTGAATAATGGCCTCACTAAATAATGCAACTAGCACTTGGCTGTGTTGAAGTATGATTTCAGAACTCTGTCAGCGGACCATGTTGTGCATTATGAATTACATTGTGTTTATATTTTGAATACAGTTTCCTAAATAATTGAAAAGAGTGGATTGGTTTGATTTTAAGGACTGCTGAGGTATGTAACTAGAGACAACAGGGTAACACAAAATGGCACATTTTCAATTTTTAATTCATTTCAAAATATCCCAGTTGAACCGTGCGGCAGTGCATCTTTCCTAATCGGGCCAAGCTGTAATTCCAATTCTCTCTGTGCACATGTGGCCGTTAGGAGTGAAACCGGGAATATTTGCGAGTTTAATCAGAGCGGTGCTCTGTAAGACTGTTTATTCATACATAAATTCTCTGAACACCCTGTGCTGTAAGTCGATGACTGTTTTTGTAATTCTGCCATCAGATCAGTGATCGTGTGAGTTGGACACTCAATTACACAATTTGAACTGTCAACTGATCACCATCTGGTTGAGTTGGATCAGGTGGTGCAGATGATGCTGGACAATACACAACATTCATTTGGCAAAGGTGGGTTGGAAACATTTGGCCACGGTTCAGGATATCTTTAACTCCCATGTCCCGTAGAGATACTCTGAAATTCTGAGGAAAGCTGGGAACACCGAGTCTGAACAAGGCACGTTGTATGTATCCGTTGATTATTTGGTTGCATATAGTTGTAGCTGCACATTTGTTGGTAAAATGGATTGGATTATAAGTGTCTGTTCACGTTCCAGTAACATGACACAAACACACTCCCATAGGTAACAGGAACAATAACTTTATTAGAATTCATCACATGTCCATAAATGACTTCATATGTACATCATTTGAATGATTTCACACAAATAAGGCATTTCAAGTATCGAAAATAACCTACTGATGGCACATTACCAAATCAAACTGGTAAAGCCATTTAAGAGGTGATCAAAGGTGTACACGTACCATACAAACCAATGGTATGTCAGAACACACAAACTGTATTTTTAAAACTTCTCCTTAATGACTGTTTCATCTTAACATGATGTAGATGATCTCATCAACCTCCGACTGTGTTGGGTTTTGTTTATAAGAAGAGTTTAGATTCACCATCACCACAAATTAAGTTCATGTACACTGAAAAGGACAAACAATTTATGTACAATATTACAAAGAGAAAATAAAATCCTGAGGGCTTTCAGCTTCTGTGTTTTCTCAATCCATGTTTTTTGATAGATTCCTCTCTTGTTTGGTGCTTTACATCCTTCTCACTAATGTCTGAAAAGGGCTGTCAGTTACTCTGCAAATATTAATCCAAATGCACAGACAGTCATGCTTCATCTCAAAGTTGGGGGGAAAAAAATGATGAAAAAAGATTCATTACAAGGTTATGATGAAGTTCCCCGCAGGCTGCTTGGAGCGTCGGTATTTTGGGAGCCTTGAGCAAGATGTGCTTAGTGTTTCTACATCTTTTTAAACTTTTATTTGAAAGTGTTCACATTTCTTGAAGCAACAATAGGTTCATTGTCTCTTGTGATAATTGGCCCAATGACATTGCTGAAAAGAGAAAGAAAGCCATAAATATCACACAAATTATTCTGTTTGTTGTCTTTTACACCAAGCAGGTAAGAAAATTGAGAGGAGCGAATTACGTTGGCGTTGCAGCACATATGGAAATGCTGACCTTGGATCTAGAGGTATTTACTTCCATCCTTCCCGCAAACGGTTAATATGTTGATGTAGTGTATGGCTGAGTGTTCTGAAAATGAGAGGACGGAAGAAATAGAAAGTTAGACAGTATTTCTAACAAGTGTATTGGCAGTGAAATCCAATAACTGTGGTGTTTTGTTAATGCAACAGCCATTATTATGGTACATTACTTTAAATCCTCCTACCAAAGCACCACCATACAGAAATACACCATGTCATTATTTTATTTAACTACAATCAACCTGAGATGCCAAAACACAGTGTGGGAAAACTATGTACAGTTAATAATTCAATGGCTTGTGTGACCACCTTTAGTGACCATAGCTTGAAGTTATCCATATCTGTATGATGTCAGGTGCTCACATTGTGAAGGACATTAGGCCCACTCTTCTTTATGATGATGCTACAGTTTATTCAGGGTATCTTAGAGTCTTGCCATAATATTTCTAGCAGGTTGGACTTTCTCTTTCTAATTTCAGCACTTTGATTATTCACTTTTTCAGTAATTCTGTTGTAAACTTAATGGGTATGCTTGAGAATGTTGTCCTGTTGCATGAGAAGATTCTGGCCAAGCTTTGGCTTTCAGATAGATGGCCATGTAACTTACAGATCTCAAGATCTTGTGCCTTTTCTTCGTCTGCTTTCATTTTTCCTTTTTTCTTTTTTTTTGAGCATTGCACAGTCTGGACTTGTGTTGAGCTTCCTGGAACATCTGCTACTGGAAAGGTTGGTGTCTTGAATGTTTAAACACACTCGCTTTAACCCTTCCCAGATGGTTGAGCAGCAACAATTACTTCTCTAAGACTGTTGCTGTTGTCATTTTTCCTTGTTACTCGGCTAACATACACATGAATGCTCCAGACTAGAAAACATCCCAAACTTTTGCTTTTATAGAGGTGGTCACACTTGTTGATGAAGTAATCAATAATACACTTTCTATTTTCTTAATTCCTTTGCAATTATTGGGAGTGTTTTAAGCTTTTCACACACCATGTTTACATTTTGGCTTAATTTAACGAAAAAACAAAAAAAGAATATGGTGTAATAAGAGAGGTGCTTTTATCCATCTGAGGTTGCAGTTGTCTAAACTGAAGACCTGGTGAGGACTAGAGAGTTTCTTTTACTGCATTCACAAAATGTAGATGTTTGGGCTTTAAGACGTGGACTTTATTTATACCTTTGGATACCTTTATACCTTGCACATGTCAATTACTTTTCATCGACTTCCTGGCATTGGTATTCATTTACTTTAACTTCAGCTTCAGCTCTATAAGCCTCTTTCAAACCCAAGCACAACTCAACGTTCTTTACAGAATAATACAAACCATAAAAACAGCAAATAATAAAAGAAAACATTGAGTAAAATCATTTAAAAAAATTTTAAGAAATGAAAACATACGATTGAGAGTAAAAACGTAATAAGACATATCAAAACAAAAACATAAAAATCAGTGAATTAATGATATTCTCTAACACAAAGGAAGATCTTACGTAGTCTTAAAAGCAGAGTGTGTTAAAGTTCTATACCCCGACTGGCAGATGGTTCTACAGGAAAGGAGCTTAAAAGCTAAAAACTACAATTTTGGACACTCTGGGGACTACAAGCAAGCCTGCAGACTGACAGCTAAGTGTACTTGCATGGTTGATATGCAGCAATGAGCTCATCATGATAATGGGGCCATTTAGGGACATTTAGGACTTTACGAGGAGAATTTTGTACATTTCCCTAAACTGAACAGGTAACTAATTTGAGAAGTTAGAACATGAGACATAGCAGAATGTTTGTCGGCAGTAACAGTCAGAACTCTAGCAGCAGCTTTTTGGATCAGCTGAAGCATTTTCAGAGAATTATTTTGACATGCAGGTAAAGTAGCATTGCAGTGGCCCAGCTTTGATGTAACAAGCATAGGACCATGTTGGAATTGGAAAGGATCTTTGTAATTTTTTGAAATGTTACAAAGATAGTAGAAAGCCACTCTGTTTTGCATTTGACTTAAACGACTTGAAATTAAAATTACAACCAAATTACAGAAATGAATTAGTGTTATGCAGCTTCATATACAGTAGAGCTTGGTTTCGTCACATAGTAGTGGATTGGCCATGTTATGTCATGATTTCTGATTATATTCTTTAAATGAAGCACATACATAGTCAACAAAATTGGTCCAAGTTCAGAACCCTGTGGAACACCATAGCTAACACTGGAATGCATCAAGTCATTACAATTTATATGGCCAAACTGAACTCTTTCAGATGAATATGACTATAACCAGCCCAAAATAGAACATTTAATCCCAATTAAGAGTTTGGGTCTTTGCAATAAAAAGCTGTGGTCAGTGGTGTAAAATGCACCACTGCGATCCAACAGAACCAGAGGTAATAATTATAGTAATTTGTGACATTACCTAAAGTGGTTTCAATACTCTGATGCACTCTAAATTCAGATTAATATACTTCATGCAAAACTCTTACAATGCAAATGTGGAATTAGGTGATTAAAGACAAAGACAAAGACTAGATTTAAACAAAGAAAGAAGGTTAGATATAAGTCCGTAATTGGTTTAAATCAAGAGTAGTTTAGTATTTAAGGGAATGTGGTATAGAACCAGTTCATTATGACAGATCGATCTGGTCAAGTACTGAGGAGTTAATAAGGGATAGAATTTAATCATCTTTTTTATATATCTTATGAAACACACTGAAATTCTTCTCTGATTTTTAACCCATCACAAGTTAGAGCATTTTTACAGGGAGCAATTAGGGCAATCAAAGTGGTTCACAGATGGCAACCGGGCCCAAACCCACCTCACTAACCACTAGACTAGTGTCTAGTGTTTCTCAATTGTCGTCTTTTAAACAATCAATCACCATTAGTCTGGGTCTTCAGTCTGTACCAGTGTGGTAATAACCCATTTGAAGCAGGTGTGTTAAAGCAGGGAAACATCTAAAACATGCAAGGCAGTGGCTCTCTAGAACTGGGGTTGAAAACCACCGCCCTAAAGAGTCTAATTGGGACGAGGGGTCTAACATACAGGTGGATGTTCCTTAAACCTAAATTATAAGCAGGCTTCTGGACTTGCAAAAACCTTTTTCAGACCTTGAACAACAATAAAGCAGAAATAAAGATCCATAATTACTTCTGCAAATGAGCCCAAGAAAACAATAAATAAATAAGATCTAGAGCGACAAAGTAGAGAAAAGGCTTCGAGGATCAAAGCAAAGATATTATGAGGCAGACTCGTAATGTGCATCTAAAGAATTCCTTCACCAACAAGATCTACAGTACCTTCTTTGGGGAACTAGTACAAGGGGAATTATCCAAATAAACATCATTTGAAGGAAACGATAGGGCAATTTCATCCTTAAAATCCTGCATTGGTAACAAATGGAACAACATTTTGAGGGATACCAATAGTACACAGACCCATTAGCATCTTGAATCCAGACTACAAAATACATACAACTACTTTAACCAAAAGAGTGGAGGAAACTTGGACTTTCTGGATAGATGACCATCAGTCAGTATTTCTCTGAGGAAAGCAGACTCAGGATAAGGAGACCAGTCTCTGGATTCATCAGGCAAACCAGGACATCATCTGCATGAAGGCATATTTTGTACTCTGAACCTCTTATTATGATACCCTCTAGAGTTAAAGTCTGCAAGCAGCTTAATAAATAAATTAAAAAGCACTGGGTTAGCGACAGCCAATTTATAGATAAAGGTCCAGAAAGACCCCTATTAACGTTTAGTTCTGCCAGCAACAATTAATACAATGTTTTGATAATATTAATCACTTTCTCATGGCAGTCAAATTTTTCCATAACTTTGTAGAAAAACCCCACATCCTAAGAAATCAAATGTTTTTCCTCATCCATACTGAGCTGATAGGTCCAAGTTTATCCATTCTTATGTGCTCTATAATGTGGAAACCCTTAATATTGATAAGCTTAAGAGTTCAATTCTAGCCCATCATTAAAACAAGTGTTACGTGAAACAAGGAGCCACAGTAATGTGCTTACTATTCGATAGTCAGGAACTTAAAGACCCTAAAAACATGTCGAAGAGATGTGCCCTTGTGCCCAACAGGACTTTTAGAGGTATCTTCAACTCTGGCGTTATTTTTTAGATGAAAATTGAAGATACTGTGACCAAAAAATATGATGTACCACTAACATATTCATCAGAACATAAACCAATTTTCTCAAGATTTTGGTAAATTATGCAGTTATATTGTTGGACTGAGAGGCCTTTTAAGAAAATATGTAAAAGAGAATTGGGAGATAATTGAGAATGAACAGGAGTGGTGGGGATATAATAATATAATAGGGATATAATAAACACACACATTTCTACATCCTCACAATCATGGAGAGATATTTTAGGTTTTTCATAAACTCACAAAAGGGTTTTTCATGAACCCAGAAAAATGTTCAGACATTGTGTTGTTCAGCTTAAGAGCTAGAGAGGCTGTGGTCATTGCACTGCTAATCAGGTGCATGTTTTCCAAGGATGCCCTGTTCTTCAATCTTATCAAGAAGTTCAGCGGGAAAAAGAGAGAAATCCTGTCCTATAATATTACATTTACTTTCTTTTCAGGAACATGGATTAATGCAGCCCAAAACTGACACATACCTCTTAAAAATATACATAGTAGTGATGAAAAATGCCATAACAAGGCAATGGCTTAGTATGGAACCACCTAATGTTAGTTATTGAGTAGATACAGTGATAGACATCTAAAGTATGGGAGACTGCAGAAGGATGAATGTGCTACCTGGGAATAATGGCATGCATATTTTGCATGTAGTGGTGATAACACCTTTTCATTTTTGATATATCCTAATCAAAAAAAATGTTTAAAATAGTATTGTTAGTTTTCCTCTTCAAGTTATTAGATATGTTGTTTTTTCTTGTTACCTCATATAGCTGCATTTTTTCCCCTTTTTTTCCTCAAAAAGCTACTATTGTTTTAAAGTTCGTAATTTAATACAAAATCTCAGCCAACAAAGTATTAAAAAAAAATCTTCATTAGTAAAATTAACTTTGATCAATAGGAGATCATAATTTCAAGATGGGATACCTTTTTTCCCACAACTGTAAATCTTTTTAGGAACTGGGGGCCTTTCTTAAACATTTGCTTCACAGTGGGAGGAGAGAATGCACGCTATTTTTACTATAAAATTGATAAAAACAAGATGTGAAAACAAGAGAAGTTTCAAATATCCATGTTTGAGGTTCAGCCACATTGTAAGGGCAGCTTTTATGTGTTTTTTTCAAATCACATATTTATCTGAAGGATAAATCTGAAAGATAAATGTGTGGTTCACCAAATGATCAAAAACGACTGTTCACACCAAGAGCTACAGTATAACATGAAAGACAACTTAACAATGAAGTAAGTGTCTCCACTGTCGAGTAATTATGTTTTATAATAGAAGCTTTGCTATTCACTTAAATTGGAATGATATTTACAACTATCTACAGTTACTGTAATTACTAAACTAAATTTAGTTCTTGGCGTGAATGGCTCTTTCTGACCAGTTATTGAACCACAATAAGTCACTAATACTCTCTGTGAAGAGTTGACTTGGATTTGGCATCTAGATGTGTGATCTGTGACCTGATTGTGTAATGTTTTTCCAGGACTTAAACACGATGGTGCAGCTATATGCAGGAGACTGCTTAACAATGCTCCACAGCTGCGTTAATCACTCTCATCTGGCACTGGTCCATGAATCCGAGCCCCGTCTCTGTGCCCTGTCACTACATTAAACCACACCCGCCACCACAATGTTCAACAATACAGTGAATCATGAGGAGCACAGTTAGCCTCATTATTGTGCATGCAGAGCAATGTCTCGTAGTCAAGAGAGGTTATCTTACCCTTGTGGTTTTAATCTTGTTCCCAGCATAGCACATCCAGCCCGAATTGTCAGGCAGTGTCTTGCATTCTTCCCCTTCTAAGCAGGGCTCCATCTCACACCACCACTTCCCAATGACTATGGACGCTAAGTATCAAAGACAAGAGAAAAGACATCATAAGTATGTTCAACATTATGCAGAGCACAGTTTAGCATTTAAAGGTAATTTATCATAAGGTCACTCTGTTTCAATGTTTCCTCAGTTTAAAAAAAATAAAATGGTTAATTATTTTTATTTTTACAAGATATGCAATTCATCTGAGTAAATATGTATACAACATATTCCTTGGATATAATCTCACACAACAAGGTCCATTGAAATGCATCTGAAATCATGTAAAAAACAAAAAAGAAAAGAAAAAAGTGCACAAGCAAAAATGCTGTATTTATGTAACAGAATATAAGATATAAAAAATATCACCTTCTCCTTACCAGGCCTTCAAAATAAATAGAACTAGATGACAAAAAAGAAATGCTAGAGTGTGTCATTACTGATTTCACAAAAACTAGTGCATGAGTAAAAAAGAGGAAAATAAGAAACAAGAAAATTATAAATCCTTAGATTTGCAAAACTGTGTTTAAGCAAACTGCAAGGATTTGGAACCATTTCCTTTTTACAGCAGAGACCAAAACAGAGATTTCTAGCAATAATGCACAGTGCCACATTTGTCATGCATAATGGTGGAAGGGTGAGTATTTGGGGTTGCTTTACAATCGCAGCACCTAGGCACTAAGTTGATCATACATTTCTGGGTTTACCAAAACATTTTGAAACCAATTATTCAGAGAAAACCAGCCCATCTATGATTGTAGAATGGTGCTCTTGGTTTTGATGCTCTGCTGCTGCATTTGTGCTGCTAATTGTGACACTTTTTAATGCTAAGCCGCCAAAAAGACTGTTTTTTGTCCTGCAGTAAAAATCCCAATATTAACCAATCAACATGGCAAATCTATGTAAAAATGCTGGTTATATAATCCAGAGAGTCTCTAACATCTGATAGCCCCCGACTGAATGGATTTACCCTTCACTAGAAAAAAATAAAATACAGACAAATTGGAATGTAAAACACACGCTTCGTACGGAAGCTTTTTATTTTTTATGCCATGAAATATAAATGTAGAGATTGAAACTTTGGCTTTCCAATGAGTGAGAAGTCTGGTAGGTGTGACTCCAACTCGACTTTAATTCACACCACACACCTGCCATCGGGAAAGGAAAATAGCTTTAAATACAGGGTAAGTAGAAAGTAAATGGCTTGTAATGTGCTACAGAGAAAAAGAACCTGTCACAGCTGACACTGACAGACCTCACATTCCCCCCTTCTGCACAGAGATTGCAGTAATATTTGCAAAAGGATTTAAGATAAAAGCTGTAGGTGAGAGGTTTCCTAGAGCCAATATATGTCTAAGTCGTGTCACACTCCAGCACCTAATCCATCTCCACAAAGGGACTGAGGCTATGTTGCGGATATTTGTCAAAGCATGTGTGTAACCAACAAGAAATTTTTATAAGATATGTTTACATCTATTTGGTTTTAATCTCATTGCATTACACTATTTTCTTTCTTTCCTCTTCCCTGGGGTGTGCTACACTCAGTAGTTGTGTTTGACTATCTTATTTGGGGTAAAGCCTACCACTGCTGATATATTCCACTGTCTGTCAGAGACCAGCTAATGTCATCTTATTTGGTGCAAGGCATGGCATGTCTGACTGCAAGTCTCTGTATCTCCAAAACAACAAAGCAGGATTTAACTTTTTTAATAAAAAACAGTAACAGTTTGGTGGATTAAACAAAAGAAAACAGTCTTATCACCGCTGTAGAAATATGCTTCAGTTTAATAGCTTTTTCCTCTATGTGACTACAGGACAGTAGTGCAGAATAAACTGATAGTTTACTGTTTCTTATATTGCTAAAACACTCACCGTCAACACACGAAGGCCTGTTTCTGGTGGTTCCTGCCACTTTCCCTGGCAGACAAGAACACTTGACCGTCTGTGACCGTTCCTCAATACGATTCTTATTACAGCATCTGTGAGCAGCAATTACCTCACAGGTGCCCCCCTCTAATAAAGAGAAAAGCAAATAAACAACATTGGACATTAACTCAGCATTTGATATCTGAAAACAACAGTGTTACTCAGGTTTTTGTGCCAGTATATTGAGGCTGGTGATGCTTTTACACGCATATTCTTGCTTTACTTCTGTCTGGTCATGTCCACTTTTCACATTTCTTAAGTTTGTGATTCTTCTGAGGAGAATTCTAGCTGTGAAATTTGACCAGATTGACCTTGGGTTGTGAATGAAGGAATTTAATTTGCAATGTGTATTTTTAAACAGCATTGCTGGAATTTCTAGAATGGAAACTTAAGCTTTAATGTAGTAAAAAGAAAAAAAGTTCAGCATAGTTCTTCATCTAATAAGATATTCTGATCATTTGGCACTTTGAACATACATTGCTGGGGATCTTAACATAACCATCATTATGCGTTTACAGCAAATTGGCCATATTCCTGGATTGTTTGTTTCATGCAACAACAAGAACTGTGAATCATCAAGCAAGTTTGCAGTAAAACAGAATAATTACTCTTGTACTTTTCACTCTTTGAACAAGTGAGGTGCCTTGCAGCATGCTGAACGCAAAATGATGACAGATGGATGTGCTTGAGAGCACAGAAAAAATACATCTATTGGCAGGAGGAAAGGTCTCCTTCAGGGTTATTACTAATATGAACACTGGATCCACCGTGCAATTATCCCCAAAGTACTGGTTGTGTCCTGAAGGATCAGAGGACTGAACCAAACAGACACAACCCACCTCCACCAGTGGCCTCTCCTTCCCACTGCTCTCAAACTCTCCAGATATGAGATTTTTTGAAGCCAAGGACCAAGCGACAATTACAGCCATCAGCATCACACAAGATCAAGGAGCTTTCAGAAAGCGGGAGCGAGGAGAAGCCAAGAGTATCTGGAAAACCGCACTGCTCTCAGAGGGATTTGAAGTTTGGTTTGACGTCGGGTTTATGAAATACATGACGGATAGATTTGTATATCACATTACTACATTTGAAAAGTTTAGTTTGAGAGGTCTTCTTGATGCAGAGCAATTCCTCATGAACAAAAGTGATCCCTGCACATATTATTGAGAAAACATTAGTTAGAGAGATGTAAATTTACTGAGTCACTGCAGCTGATATGTTGATTATCTGTAACAGCTGGTCAATTAGTTTACATTTGATGAAGAATCTTCTTTAGGGATGCTCAGGAAATATCTGAGCAAGAATAACACAGACGGTCCAGTCCCTAAGCCTTCAGCAGAGCCAGTCTTCCTTTTTTTCCCCTTAAATCTTAATACAGCTTCGGGAATATGTGAAGAAAACAACAACAAAAAGATTAATAAAATTAAAAATAAATGAATACACTAGAATTTACCAATACAGAAAGAAGCTGGGGTGTTGGGGTGAGTTACACATCTGTAACAGGAGGAACACAGTGATCATGAATAATGTCTAAATTGGAGATAATATTAGTTTAATCTGATTCACCATAACTATACATACACCCTTGTTCCACGACCAAAGTTGAAGATTCTTTTTTGTTTTTAATTCCTCTTTCAGAAATATGCTTAGTCAAAAACCTTTGGGGTTTTTGGGGGGGATTTTAGACACCAAAATAACAGTTTGAGCAGCCCGACATTACCTGGAATAGGACTTTTCTGGAATTGCTGTTCACCTGCATTTGAAAGAATCTGCAGCCTTATCTAAGAAAGAAATAGAACTGCACTTGTCACCATAGTGACCACGATGAAAAAATATATATGGAAAATGTGCATGGCTTCTAAACACCAGTGTTTAACCATAAAAGGACAACTCTGTCATCTCCTTGGTACAAACATGCAGTTTTCATGAATGCTCTGCCTTCACAACACGACATGGAGTTACTGTACCATGTCTCGCTCATTTCATACATTTCTGTGACACTCGTCTGTTTCATGTTACCATTTCTTTTGTTAAATCAGTCACAAACAACAACATTCACTTCTCCTTGACAACCTTGACTCAAAGAGTATGTTATATTTATTACTTTCTTCCATGCTTTCTTTATTATTCTCTGTCTTTTTAGATCAAAATGAGCTTGAAAATATTTAAAGTAGATACGTGCAACGGTTAGATTCTCAGATGGTCCTTGCTAAATGAATGTCAAACCCACTCTTGATTCCTATATTACTCATAACTGCAATTATAAATTAAAGGAAAAACTAAATATGAAAAGGAAAACAACAGCTGCTGGCCTCAAAAACTGTCTTTAGTCATTTTAAAGATATCAAAAATATTTCCAGACATCAAATAAATGATTAAGATTTGGCCTGTCATTACATTTTTGCTTCACAGAAAATGTTTTTTCATTAAAAATTGTTTACTTTATTAGTAAATATGTAGATTACAAACTCAATCAATCGACCAATAAAGTGGCCAATTACTTGTCAGAGAGTACCGTATTTATTTAACGGGGTTATAAGGTGCATGATAAAACATATAAAGTGAAACAAAACAGTCTGGGAACTTTATTCAACTCATAAACAATAACTCAAAATATCGTTCAGTTGTAACTAATACAGAAAAATACACTTGGTTTTTAAATCATTCGTCTTCAACAAATTCACGATTAAAAAGTGGAGGAGGTAAGTGTCGTACTACGTCCTGTTCTCTGATTGGTTCATGGATGTCAGCAATAGCAGAACCCTGAAGTTGGTGTGAGGTTGGATTAGAATTGGATTATGATATAGATTTTAAAATTGGGTTTATGCTAAAAACCTAATGTTGGCTTGACGTCTAATTATAGTAAGGTAACATTGACTAGATGTTGGATTATGGTTGGTTGCAACAAAACTACATAATTAGTTACAGTATCTAACGCTGTCTGACGTTGCAACCCGTATCCAACCAAGGACCGACTTTAATACAACGTCCCTCTGTTAGCTGAACGATCCGACAACCAATCAAGCGGATCGGCTTCGTCGCAACCAAAGTCGCACTAAAACATTTTAACAAATTTTTGAGTGCAGTTTAACACATACAATTGGTTTGAGGTCAGTAAATACAACAGAAATTCATTCATAAGGCAAACCTGATTACAGGGCACACTGACAATTTATTTAAAAAAAATTAAGCATTTTAAGTGCATCTTATAATGCGGAAAGGACATAGCTAGAAAAAACAAACAAAGAAAAATCAACAAAAAAACCCTTGATATTAAAAACTGCCATCTGGTAGGAGATGTGATGTTAAAATCTGATGATGAAACGCATAGTCTTGTTCCCCCTTTTTTCCATAACCACAATTTATCACGGAAGGTTCACACTGTGTCATATTCTAATGTTAAATGCAGATGGTGACTGGGTATTCATGCTGGGATTACGACAGTGAGGATAGGATTTTGTTTCCAAATGTGTAGATTATGGGGAAGATCACAGTAGAGATTGTGTTTAAAGTCAGATGAAGTCGCAGAGCAGCTTAAATTCAAAAAGGAAAGAGAGAGAGACAAAATGTGAGTCTTCATGTTAGCTCCAGAGGGGATTAATTAACACAGCCCCAAATGACCTGCTGGATAGAAGGGCTCGTCTCGCTCTAATTTTGCTTCGTTGCGTTAAAAGTGATATGATAAAGCTGATTGCAATTTACCCAGGATTCAGTGTTTTTTTTCTGTGTGTATGTTTGGTACATCTGCTCATACTGAAATAATGGACAGGGAGCCGTAAACAAACTATGATGTTAGCTTCTGATGAAGCTGTTAATTGGATAAGCAAATTTTGAGAATGGAAGTTAATTTTAAATGCAAAAGAGAAGGATGAGACTCTTTTTTTGCCCACACTTCTTTCCTTATCTGTGAAGTTTCTTGCTGTGTCTTCTGGCTCCATGTCACGGAAAACAGCCTTTGGGTTAACTGAAAAATTTCCTGAACTTGTCTGTCTTCCATAACGCTGCATGCTGCCTGACGCACTCAACAAAAGGGCAACGTTAATCGTGATGTACCAGTGTAGGCAGTGGGGCATCATTTAAAAACAACAGCCCACAGGGTTTTGTTCTTCTTAATGCATCTTCTTAATTGCACAAGACAGCCCCAGATTTCTTCTTTGATCTATTAAAAACACAGTACTCAACAAAATTAACTTGCATTGCTTGTTGCTAGCAAACAGTGAGAAGAAGGAGGATACTCTATATTTGGAAAGCATCACCTCTGAAGAATTTATTAAAATCAAATAAAAATGCAAATTAGCTTGGTATTTCCTGCCAGCAGGTGTGTCGTGTACTTTTACACAAAAGCTATGCAACACTGATTAGCGCTCTTGAAGTTCAGCCGTGGTTTCAGCCTGCAAGTGCAACACGCTTCATGCTTCGAGACCCCATCTTTGTGATCTAAATATTTCAGGGAGAGGGGGAGAATAACATAGCTGGATTTGAATGCTCTCTTCAGGTGAGAGATGGAGCCATGCATGGATATAATTGTTTTCTGTATTTCCATTACGCCCATTATCAAGAAGAATGAACAAAGTTAGTCTGCCAAATAACAAAAGTGTCTTCTCTGTGTGTGTGCGCGTGTGTGCGCATGTGTGTGTGTGTGAGCGCACATGTTGCCTCTCCAGCGATATTTTGATTGGCAGAGAACAAGGGTCATGCAGAAATTGGCATTCGTAAGGTCACAGGTCATCTCGAAGCAGAGGGTCACAACCGCAATCGCTGTGCTTTTGTTGCCATGCTCCTGTCTCTTCATTACTCTGAGCCGGAAGCCCAGGCTGTCAGGCAACAAGGTGACCACCCATACAATCTGCGCCCAACAGGGAACAGCTCATTTTTAGTTCTGACTGAGAAAAAGTCATGACTTTGTGCTATATGTAGTGGGTGTTCTGTCATATTTTCCAGGATGATTGGTGCCTTGTGTTGTTTGTTCTCTTACACTTATTTCTTTCTCCTTTTATTCGCCCAAAATCCTGACAATAATGAACATCTGCTGTGTTTAGGGATGGATCTGTCTTTCCAACTGATTTTGGCCTTTAATTTGATGGATACTATGTATACCATGTATAATGTATGAATTATACAGCAACACCACTTAATATTGAACCAAATACAGTATCATATCCTATACTTACAATACACATCACAAACAGAAAGGCAACAAATGTCCCAATATTAAACAAAAAAACCAGATGGGGCAGAGATCTACACCCATCAAAATTAGACTTAAATAGTTTTGGACAAAGACAAACTGCAAAGTGATGGAAAATATGAGCAGTGATGGGGATCAACAGCAAATTGTTTGTTGTGTGTCGTCTTCTGTCAAGGTGCTTTAGTCCTCGATAGGTTGAGTGGGAGGCCTTTTGCAAGTCTGTGCCCAGAGGCTAGTTGTTTCATAATCATTTCATGCCTGTATCTGGAAAATGAGTGAGCACATCATGAAGCTGCAGATGGAGCAGCAAGGTGACTAAACTGCCCTTAATATGAGAAGTTTCTTTCACCACACTAAAGAGACCAGCGTCGTACCTCTCGTGGCTTTTAATGCCCTCAGTGGACGACAGTCAAAATTAGTGTGCGAATGAAGATTTTAAATATTTGAAAGCTTCAAATTATGATGCATTGATTCATTTAATGTTTATCAAAGTGTAAGATATTGAAATCTTACTGCATGAAACATTAATTTAAATAAAAAGGTAGCTGTTTAGACATGATGTCTTTATGGGTCGAGGACTTTTTATCTTATTATTTTTATATTTACCCCTCCTTGAACCGCCACCTTACTGTGGTGGAGGGGTTTGTGTGCCCGAGTGATCCTAGGAGCTACATTATGTTGTCTGGGGCATTACGCCCCTGGTGGAAGGAATACTTCGAGGATCTCCTCAACCAGACTGACATACCTTCCACTGAGGAAGCAGAGAGATGGGAGGTGGTTCATAAGCTCCTCACTGGCACCGGGGGTGGATGAGATTCGCCCTGAGTACCTCAAGTCTCTGGATGTCGTAGGGCTGTCTTGGTTGACACGCCTCTGCGACATTGCATGGAGGAAGGGGATAGTGCCGCTGGAGTGGCAAACCGGGGTGGTGGTCCCTCTCTTTAAAAAGGGGGACCGGAGAGTGTGGTCCAACTATAGGCGGATCACACTTCTCAGCCTCTACGCCGGGGTACTGGAGAGGAGATTACGGCCGATAGTTGAACCTCGGATTCAGGAGGAACAATGCGGTTTTCGTCCCGGTCGTGGAACACTGGACCAGCCCTACACCCTCCGCAGGGTGCTCGAGGGTTCATGGGAATTTGCCCAACCAGTCTACATGTGTTTTGTGGATCTGGAGAAGGCATTTGACCGTGTCCCTCGTGCCATTCTGTGGGGGGTGCTGAGTGAGTCTGGGGTCCGGGGGCCCTCTACTAAGGGCTGTCTGGTCTCTGTATGATCAGAGCAGGAGTCTGGTTCACATTGCTGGCAGTAGATCAGACTTGTTCCCGGTGCATGTTGGACTCCGGCAGGGCTGCCCTTTGTCACCGGTCCTGTTCATAATTTTTATGGACAGGATTTCTAGGCGCAGCCAGGGGCCGGAGGGGATCCGGTTTGGGAACCTCAGGATTTTCGTCTCTGCTTTTTGCGGATGACGTTGTCCTGTTGGCTTCATCCGACCGGTTTGAGGCCGAGTGCGACGGGATGAGAATCAGCACCTCCAAGACCGAGGCCATGGTTCTCCCCCGGGAAAGGGTGGCGTTCCTTCTCCGAGTGGGTGGAGAAGTCCTGCCTCAGGTGGAGGAGTTCAAGTATCTCGGGGTCTTGTTCACAAGTGAGGGAACGATGGAGCGTGAGGTTGACAGACGGATCGGTGCAGCGTCCGCAGTTATGCGGTCGATGTACCGGACCGTCGTGGTGAAGAAGGAGCTGAGTCGAAAGGTAAAGCTCTCGATTTACCGCTCAATCTACGCACCTACCCTCACCTATGGTCATGAACTTTGGGTAGTGACCGAAAGGACAAGATCGCGGATACAAGCGACCGAGATGAGTTTCCTCCGCAGGGTGGCTGGACGCTCCCTTAGAGATAGGGTGAGGAGTTCGGTCACCCGGGAGGAGCTCGGAGTCGAGCCGCTGCTCCTTCACATTGAGAGGAGTCAGCTGAGGTGGCTTGGGCATCTGTACCGGATACTCCTGGACGCCTCCCTAGGGAGGTGTTCCAGGCATGTCCCTCCTCCCTAGGGAGGTGTTCCAGGCATGTCCCTCCGGGAGGAGACCCCGGGAAGACCCAGGACACACTGGAGAGACTATGTCTCCTGGCTGGCCTGGGAACGCCTCGGACTCCCCTCGGAAGAGCTGGAGGAAGAGCTGGAGGAAGTGTCTGGGGTGAAGGAAGTCTTGGCATCGCTGTTGAGGCTGCTGCCCCCGCGACCCGGGAACGGATAAGCGGCGGACGATGGATGGATGGATGGACGGATGGATGGATGGATGGATGGATGGATGGATGGATGGATGGATGGATGGATGGATGGATGGATGGATGGATGGATGGATGGATGGATGGATGGATGGATGGATGGATGGATGGATGGATGGATTTTTATATTTATTTAATATCAAACATGGTTTTCACGAGGCACATGAAGGAAAAGGCACTGGGAAAAAGGAGCTTTCACTGTTTATTAATTGTTTGTTTATATTTTTGTATTTATTTTCAAATGTGATAACAATCATGGGAATGGAAGTACTGGTGTTTTACAGGCTGTAAATAACGGTTAAGACTGGGTAGTGAAGAAGGGGTAGGAATTAAATAAGTTTATGCTTCTTCCTACACCTTTTCGAATATTGTGGATTAATATGTTGGTTCTCTTTTTTTTTTTTTTTTTAAACGTCTTGAATTATTTATGGTTTTTATCATGTATTCACACATATCCAAAATAAATCTTTAAATCTCAAATCTCAACTTTGCCACATGATTAAAAGCTCTCGGATAAGTACAAGCAGTACATATAATATTTAGTCTTATATTTATTCATTTATTAAGCCTGATTACTCTGGGATTTCTCAGAAGTGTTAGATATTAAAGTGCTAAAGAGATGGTTGTTCTGGACAGGAAAGCACCTCCTAGGGACTTTCTAATGTTTGAACTCTCACCATTGATGTGAATGCTGAAGTGGAGCTGGTGCCGGCTGGTTGCTCTTTCATACGATGTCAGTAAACCCTGAACTTCATTGCCTGTCTATTACTCTGTGTTTTGGTTTCACTCCTTCATAACAACCACCACTTTACCATTCTTTTTACCCTTTGATGTCCACGGTTGTTGCAGTGTGACCACAAAAAAAAAAGAGAGTACTTCATTCAGTGGTTATCCGACTGATAAAAGAGCAATGATGAAAATCTATGGTCTATTGCACTCATCTATAGTACAACAGTACTTTAACTATTGTACTACACTTATAGCAAGCAAGTATAGTACAATAGCACATTTAAAGTTGTAAGAACCCACAAGTCACATACATGAGCAGAAATATCTCACCCACATAAGAGAGATATTCATGACAACTGCCATCTCAAATAACAGGAAGAGGGACAGAAATGAATATAGATGGCATCATCGATTACACGTATCGATCTGATTCTTTATCGATTCCCTTATCGGTTCCAGATTGAGTTGCAGTGAGGATATAAATATATCTAGACAGGTTTTTAGCTTCAACACAACTGCATCACTGCCTCAAATTCTTAAAAGAACACTGCTGATTGGTTGGTAATATAACACCTCTGCAGGTTACTGCAGTATCTCCACTTCAGCTACTTCCACAGCGCAGCTACACAGTCTGTCACACCTCCATTGCATGTCAGACTTTCTTACCTTATGTCAAAGGGTGTGATTAAAAAGATTGTATTGATAGCAATGTCATTATCAATTTTGCACGTCAAAATAAATGTCTTATCTTCTGTTTTAAGACTCACTGTTGATTTCCTGCATGCACTTTCAGAATCTGCAGGCATTTTCAGCTGTGTGGTTCTCAGTGTTCATGGCTTCATGAAATTAGGAACAGATTTTAAGGCTGTGTTTTATTGTCACTTCTACTGATGTCTTGCGTCACATTGTTGATTCGCTACATACATTTTCAGCATGTACTAGCACTGATAGCGGAGCTAATGAGTTCAGATGAGTAGGCTTTGAGTTCTTCATGGAATTTGGAAGCAGGTATGAGGTGGAAGTGGTTTTAATTCCCACCATTAGACATGACAGACATGCTTTAATGTGTGATTGTGCACAGCTGCAGCACACGGTTGCATGATTTCACATGACCCTCTCACTTATAGGTAAGATAAGATGCGTTGCGCTTTATTAATCTCAGGATTGGGGAATTATTGGACAGCAGCGGCATGGCATACCAAAAACGGGACAAGCTCAAACATGAAACTTAAAAATATGAAATAGAAAGTAGATAGCAGCAACAGCCCAACGTCTGAAGCTTTTACAGTGCAAGAAATCACTGAAAGAAAATAAAAAAAGTAACTAATGGCTTCATTTCCATTTTCCAAAGCACCACTATTGTTTGGGTCGCAGGAAGATAAATTTAACCTCATAACAGAAAGAAAGGTTTTGTGAAACCTAAAACAATCTCTGACCATTTTCTCTTCTGCTCAGAGAGACTTATGTTCAGGTCAAGATTGCTATGTTGAAATATGTCAGAGAACTCAAGCATTATACCGTAATCTACAAGCATGGCAACATTCACCATCAGCTGTGTCTCGGCTGCCGGATGGGTATCAAGTGACGGACACAATGAGTGATGCTGGAAGCCAAGCAACCCTGCTTGGAAATCTGATGTGTTGTGGACAGCAGGCCTAGACGAAGGCAAATGCTGTCAAATCATGCATGACATGAACGCGTAGCACCACTTCTGAATTTCCGTGGCTCTGCTGTTCTGCCTGCTTAATGAATGTGAACAGGGTTCACGTGGGACCTGTAAATGGTTCTTCAGACGTGATGAAACAGCCATTGCACAGAGGAAAATGGTCAGTTCGTCTCAATAGAAATGTCACTATGCAATAAGTATGCAATGACTCGCTGTCTACTATAATGAGCCCAGACTGTGAGGCTGTCTCTGGAGACACTGATAGCAAGTATACTCTCTGAATGGCAACACTCTCCTGCCATCTGTTCGAGGAGCTCAACACGGTGTACACATGGAAAAAAAAAAACAAACACACATGAGCTTGAGCAATTTTCAGAGAGAGCCTAAAGAAATCTATCATTTAGTTAAAACCCCAATAATCCAAGTGAAATATTTGGAATTAAATGGATACAGTATATAACTGAGAGGACTTAGTGCAGTCACCGTTCCACTCCAAATGACAAGCCTCGGGGAGTCAGTTTAGCAGATAACCAGTTTCTCTCCATGTAACTTGGATTCCAGAGACGAGTGGCTGCTGACAACATGTGTACACGCTGTACCGAATGTGTGTATGTGTGTGTGTGTGTGTGTGTGTGTGTGTGTGTGTGTGTGTGTGTGTGTGTGTGTGTGCTCACCGACAAGTGCCACATGACAGCAAATCTCAATGAGCGTGTGACATCTGAACATCTCCAAACAAGCACAGAGCTGAGTCCATGTCACCAGCAAGCCCCTGCAGTTCCTGTGGCTAATTATTTTGTGCCTTTAAAGTCATTTACCAGACCCAGCGGGTCCCAAAGTCAAAACCACAGCAGTCTGAGTGTTAGAGCACACGTCCATCACCTTTTCATGGAAAATGCAACCAAGGTGACCTATTATAGTCTGCACTTTTTTTTTTTTGTGCATGCCCTCTGCAGACATTCAAGCCAGCAGGATACAGCATTTCTGTTTCTGACAGGAAATGGGAGCGGCAGATTAGTGAATGTCAAATTAATGCAGATGGAAGACAGTGAGAGGCACGAAACATGTGACTGCACTGTGTCAAGTTGAGTGACTATTTTTTCCCTGCCTTCTGCTAAAACATCTGAAGTCACCGCAGTACTGTTGTTATTCTCACACAAATGTTGATGTAAAAGTTAGTGACATATTGCTTGACAAACTGTAAGAAAAATTTGTTTGGAGGCAGGTGAAAACTCTGTTTGTGTGTCGGCGTAAATGATTTGAAAAGCACGTAAACCTGAGACTTTTAAGTATTTCGAGAACAACAGTAGCAGATTTTAAGGGTCTCAACACTAGAAGAATTCTTACTGATTTTACATTTATTTTTTTTTTAAAGAGTACAAGTTTACACTTGCCTGTGCATGTGCACACCAGAAAGAGAATTCAAAATAATTCACTGGCATAGAGAATTACCAAGTGCCTTTCTGAAAAAGCAGCACCCATGACATATAAAAGTGCAGAAATTCATGAAAAATGGCTGGTGGTTTTGACAGCACGTCATGCAAGGAGGCTGTAATATTGGCCCTGTCCACTGGGCCAAGGATGGGGGATGCTTTTTTGAAATGCAAAAAAACCACTACTCACAGAGCGGAGCTGGCGTTTGTTTTAAGATGCATGGAAACTGCATGCAGCCGAGGAATCAGTGAGCAGTCGGCGAAGGGAAGGGTTTCTCATTTGCATGGGAACCTCAAAGCACATCATCTCACACAACACACACAGCGCTGGCCCTGGACACTGCAAAACAGTTTCCGATCAAGGGCATATAATGCTATTTGGACTCAGCAACTAGAAAAAGGCCTAAAGTTGTTTAGTTGGTGCAATATGTGGCTTGTTGAGCATGACAGTGGAGCACAGCAGTCCTGCTGCTCTCGTGTCTATTAAGCATACTGTCATTGTTCTCTTGCATGTGAACATTTACAATGGACCTTTTTGAAAAATGGTAAAAAAAGGTAAAAAAGTAAAAAAGTAGAGAAATAGAATAGTAAACTAAAAATATGTCTCTTGTGAGTGCCATGTCATTCATCTTTAAATGTCAAGCTGCTCCTGTCTTTTCATCCAGCCCTTTTCCCTAGCTGGCAAATGTCCAGAATTGGTCTTTCGCATTTTCAAGATCACCTGCTCTGATAAAAGTGATACATTCAGATGGAAAGAGAAGAAGCAGGCTGAAAGCAAGTCGCAGAGCCTTTACCGAGCGGCTGCTCGCCTCTGATGTGACTACCGAACCTCGCGCTGCCAACCAGACGGTCTACGCAGAGTGCAAATGCTGCTTCAACATCTAAAGTGTGTAATATGCATAATGCAAAGGCTTAATGACCTTTCAAGATTCATGACATGTACTCTAAAGAGACAGTGGCAATTATGCAAGACTGCTGATAAGGAGGGAAAAAAGATGGCAGATATCTTATTCAGCATGACACCACGGAGAAAGACTATCACATGGTCAACATTTGATCACACCAACTGAAAAGTAGGAAGCTATACAACCTGCATTGATGTAAACAAACTGACTATTTCAGCACATATGCCATGCGTTTTAACTTTGGAAGAGTAAATATGCTCTCTTGGCTGTATTTGTGATTTTGTTCCTTATTTTCATATATGCACAATTGGGTCTCTGTGGGAAAGGTAATTAGATCTGTAGTGTAAATAAGCAAGGAGACTAATGGCATTCCACAGATTAAAAAATAAAAAGAAAAAAAGGAAACTAAAGTCTGCCATAGAGCCTGATAAACCCAATATTAATTACTCTCCTTATTTCTCATACTATCCTCCCCCTTGGAACCAATTAGTAAGTTGAGATGCTTCTTTTCAGTTTAATGAGGTCTAAGTAATGATAATGAATTTCATATTCCTGCCAAGCATTTAAAACAGGCTTTTCGCAAAGGCAATGGCATATGAAAAGGTCTTTCAAGCATAGAGTAATTCCCTTTCTTTCACTAAGCGAATGCAAAGTGAGGAAACGGGGTCCCATTTTCACCTGAGCAAATGCAGCTGAATCGATCGTAGTAATTCTTCTTAATGCAGTTGGAATCTGGGGAGGATATGGGGGGTTCGTCGCATAAAATGAATAAGTGCATTTCCGTAAACAATGTGTCTAACAACTGGGTCAGTTGCATTTTAATTCCACCACAAGAAGTTTACTGTGTGGGGACAAATGCATTTGAGGGCTGCAAGATTTGGGTGGGCTTAGATGCCACACAAATTCCTTCATAGAGACAAAGAGAAATCTTCGATTTTAATCTTTACATCTTTATAATTTCACACCATTGAACACCATGCACAATTACCAGTAAAGCTGGGCACCAAGGTGACCTTTTACCTTGGATTGTGGCACGTTTCCTGGAACAATCCTCATTATGCACAAGACTACAAAGTCTTAACTTTCCAATATAATATTTACAAACTAAGGAGGCATAAAGCTATAATTAATTCAGCATCAGTTTTTGTTCCAAGGGAAAACTGTTGAATTAAAGAACAAGAGTGCCCTCACGTGAACTCACACAAGGTTGTGCAGCCACAAACAAGAGGAATAACTGTGAGGTGCATTGGCGATGGGA